>NC_136060.1:172867452-173412036 GCF_964261635.1 Lissotriton helveticus
AACATTGGGTTTTTTAACTTTATAATTAGAAATTAGTATTTGAATAACCTCTGAAATGCACAGAAAAATAGTTCCAGAGAACATTAAAGTTAGAAATTAGTATTTAAAAAAAATTCTAAATTACTGAAAAAACGATTGCCACATTTTCCAACATTGAGCTATTATATGGCTGAGGACCATGCCGTTCTTGGAGGGTTCTGCACTGCCTTGGTGGTAGTAGGGAGAGTGGTGGTACGGGGGGAGGCCCTGAGGGTTGTGGCAGTAGGTGTTGTGTCCTTCTTGGGTGTCTGAAAAACTATATGGTAAATGAACATAATAATTTGAAGTTAGCATTATATATATATATATATATATATATCAGGATTCTCCAGCATCTACGTGCCATCGTTAACAATGATGGTACGTATCCAGTGGCCAGGCACTTTAAGGCCATACATAGTAACAATCTACAGTGCCTGTTCTACTTTGTTATCGCCTCAGTTCCTAAACCTCGCAGGGGCGGCGACAGAGACAGGATGCTTAGGAGGCTAGAGTCACATTTTATTTTAGAACTGGACAGCAAATTCCCCAATGGGTTGAATACCACTGATGATTTGCATGTGTTTCTATGAGATCATGATACTTACTTTCTTATGATTTAGGTTTAGTGGAGTGTTATGCTCCTCCATTTTTTTAGTACAATTATTGAATCTCATTCAGAATTTTTGCACCTCCATCCTTTTACTTAGTTTCATGGTTGTTGGTTTCTCTTTGTAATATCCCATTTTCTACTTAATGGGATGCACTTCTTTATACACTTTGAATTGAGGACATAGACAAAATGGTGTGTACATTTGGTTTACTTCCATTATTTGAAATTTCCCACTTTGTTGTGCTTGTTATTTATCAATATTCTGAATGCTGAGTACTATATATGACCATTACTGCATTCATGCAGATATTTCAAATTATCTACTGGTTTTAAGTCAAATTTGATTGATAGGAATTTAGTTATATATTTTGTATATTTGTACATTTATTCCTATGTCCATATAGTATTGCGTAATTTGCACAATAAGATTTGCACTTTACCCTGGTATTTATACCCAATACTAAATAGGTTCCCAGATTTGATTGATGTTTACATATTGCGACTTTGCACATCAGTCTTTTTGCATTTTGCACAGTATATTGTGGCACTTTAATGCGGTACTTTGCACATTTAATCTAATGCGTTAGTTGCACATTTAATCTCAATGCGTTATTTGCACTAGGAACAACCATTATGGACAAACACAGTAGTGATTCTTGGTCATGACATTCATGCTTCTATATATTTGATATATACATTTGTACGGTTATTTTCATTGTATATACATTGCTCAGATAAATGTTAATATGGATCAAACTTTTATTTGTTTTTATCCATTTTACATATGGCATCAACATGTGGGTTTTAAATGTTTGGAAGACAAACTATATATGGTTTTACTGAGTAGTATATCCTCAAGCTTCACTATCACGTGGTTGGAGAAAAAAAATGCATTTGAGAAAAAAACTATGGAACAGTTGGTATTTAAAGGGTGAACAGTTTATTGACTGACAATCTGTGAGCAAGGGCGGTAGCCCGAAACGTGTCAGATTTGGTAACTCGACTTCAATACATACCTGTGCCCAAGAAGAAACGCTGGATTTGCGTGGTTTTTTTACTATTGCGTCGGCAGTGTGGTGGCAGACTGCAGCTGGGGTATATATATACAAATCCTGTAATTTGTGGCAGCGTTCTTTATTTCCAGCAAACCAGCATTACAATGTCCAAATCAATTAAAAGCACAACGCGTTTCAAAGCCACTGCTTCTTGTTCACGGGCACCATGCGTGCGTTTCTGCAGAGAGAAGTGAAAGTGTGAGTCTCTCAATTAATTACTTTTATCGCCCTCTGGTGGGTCAAATTCTGCTCAAATTCCACACAGTGTTCTGGGACTCGTAGTTCTATCACTCCACAATTATTGCCTCTGGTGGATTCTGACATCAACGCACAATTATATGCACAATTATCACTCTCCAGTGAGTTTCGCCAGTAGGTATATATAGTTAGGATTTTTTCTCTATGGGATTTTTGAAAATTCTATGTCTAATAAATTTGGCGTTTGTGGACGGAATTGGCTGAAATTTTCAGGAAAATGGCACATTTTGTTTCTGAGCAGCCCTTGAAAATTTGGGGGGGGTTCGTCAAGGGGGGGCCGAGAAAAAAGGGGGGTCCCAAAACGTGTTTTTAACATTGAGTTTTCCATAGGGCGGTTGGCCTCACTTTTAGCCCGAACGGCTGAATGGATTTGCACGAAACTTGGCAAAATTGTAGGGACTGGTAGCCCGATGTGCCTTTTGTAGGTCTCAATATATGTGCTTAGGGGATTTTGAGAAATTAACGTTCAAAAAAAGATATATATCTGTAACAGCGGACCGGGCAGCGCTCCAGTTCGCGTACTTTTCGCGCAACGGAGCTTTGTGAAGCGAAGCTGATTGGTTCTCCGGCGTCTGTAAACATTCCAAACAGTCCGTAGCGGCCGCCATCTTGTCTCTCGGTAGGATCGAGAGACAAGAGGAGGCCAAAGCGAAGGGGCAAATGACCATAAGGGGGCATAGTAGATCCTCGCTGACCCCCTAGGTTTGATGTGGAGGTTTTAAAAGGGCCCCGCGGGGCAAAAAAAAATAATAATAATAATAATCGAACGGCTGAATGGATTTGCACGAAACTTGGCAAAATTGTAGGGACTGGTAGTCCGATGTGCCTTTGCTAGGTCTCAATATATGTGCTCCAGTGGATTTTGAGAAATTAACGTTCAAAAAAAGATATATATCTGTAACAGCGCTCCGCTTCGCGTAACGGAGGTTTGCGAAGCTGATTGGTTCTCCGGCGTCTGTAAACATTGCAAACAGTCCATAGCGGCCGCCATCTTGTCTCTCGGTAGGATCGAGAGACAAGAGGAGGCCAAAGCGAAGGGGCAAATGACCATAAGGGGGCATAGTAGATCCTCCTTGACCTCTTAGGTTTGATGTGGAGGTTTTAAAAGGGCCCCGCGAGGCAAAAAAAAAAAAAATAATAATAATCGAACGGCTGAATGGATTTGCACGAAACTTGGCAAAATTGTAGGGACTGGTAGTCCGATGTGCCTTTGCTAGGTCTCAATATATGTGCTCCAGTGGATTTTGAGAAATTAACGTTCAAAAAAAGATATATATCTGTAACAGCGCTCCGCGGAGATAAAATTATATCTGTATTACCTAGCTGTTGCTAACACCAGTTAGCGACGGCTAGTAGGAGATAGCGACCATCTTGGGCCCCACTTTGCATGTGAGTGATATTTGTCACTAATGACATGCAAAGTGGGCATGCCAAGATGTTAGCGACTGGAAACAGTCGCTAACATCGCTATCTCCTATTATCAACTTTTGGAAATATTCGCGATAAGCGCGAATATCTCCAAAAGCTAGCACCTGCCCTGAGCAGTTCTAAGGCATGTTATCCAATGGGAGGTGGATAACATGGCTAAGAGCATTAGCTCGGTAATGCATGAATATCGCTGAGTTTTCAGCGATATTAATGCATTGCGGTCGTTTTTTATCGTATTTGCGATAAACCTTGATAATAGCAAGGTTTATCTGCGATAATTTCTGACGATGCTTAGCGGTAAAAAAATCGTTCCTAAGCATCGTTAGGGATAAATATCGCTTAACTTTGGTAATATGCCCCAACGTCTGTTAACGTTCGATTCGAAGGAAATCAGGAAGTGTTGAAAAACATTGTCTGCGCCATCTTGCCTTTTTTCAAATGCCACACTTTTGTCGTGCACGGCAGTCATTTTAGATGCCTTGACCAGACCCACTCTGTGCACGCTGTCGATCCTTAGCATGACTCCCCACCCTCGCAAGCATCTCCCCCAGGCAGTGGTCACCCCCGCTCTCTGTCTTATGCATGGGTAATAAACCACCCCCCATCTGCGCTGCTCTTCCCTGAGAATCACACCCTGTGCCCGCCCGACACCTCCCTTTCGCCCTATTCACTACCGCACCCTCTGACACTCCTTTTCCTCTGTGTCCGATTGTCCAGGCCGGTCCTAGGGTATCAGCTAGCCCTGCAGATGTAGTTTATGGCCCCAGCTGTAAAGAATCACCCCTCTTCAAAGGAGTTATAGTAGATCAAGGCCCACACTCGATGAGATCCGTCACAGCAGACGCGTTCCTATTATCTGAAAACCATCCTGTATTGTGATTGGGGAGGGGACCGAGCCTGAAGCGGAAGATTCCAGGGATGACTCTTTGTACATCAAAGTTTTTACAATTATGTGTCACATTAAAAATATATAGCACTCCAACAAAGTAGTAAGATTATAAAACTTTAATAACTTATAAATATATACAAGAAAACAAAAACAGTAATAACATATAAACATTTTTAGGGAAAAACAACGAAGTAGCGGTCGGCTGTGCGAATAGTCCCAACGCAGCACAACGTCCAGATTTCTGGCATGGGGCGTCGCGGGGGGTGGGTCATCAGTAGCAAACTGTTGTGCGAATAGTTCCAAGGCAGCAGAACGATGGCACCAAGGTGATGTCCAGTAAGTTGCCGCACTGGTTTTGGTATCCTACAATGCTGCTCCGAATAACGGCGTGGGGCGCCCCGGGGGAGGCGGCGTGAACGGGCCTCTCCAGGTGGAGTGTCATCTGTTGTAGTGGGGCGCCCCTTTACCGTTTCAGTTGCCATTCCGTCCGTTTTTGGTCCACTGTGTCAAAAGCCGCAATTCAGCTGAGTTGCACCCACTCTTGCGGTGCAGCGATAGGCGGCTGTCACAGGACTCTCAAAATGGCGGCAGGCTCTTTCCTTTTTGGGCCTGGTCCACTGAAATGGCCCTGGGACACCTTGGAAATCGGACGCTTGTCTGCTAGGTCTTGGACCCCATTCTCGAAAGCGTCCCCTCCGCCTTGAGGATTTATCAAAAGTTTTGGGGGCCCCCGACTCCTGTAGGCTTCTGGTGGGGAGCGGTTGCCATGATTGCTCGCGGAATGACCACGACGGAGCTACGAGATGGTGGTGCTCTCATGCTGAAGCCAGCTTCAGTCTGAAACATCCAGAAACAAGGTGGGGCTTTCATCGTTTGGGAAAAAAAAAAAGTTTTCATCCAATGAAAAGTGTTGTTTTTAGGTCATATGATCAAGCCTTCCATCATTAGGAAACCAAAAGTAAAATGAACCAATGAAAAGTTTTATAAACAAGTCACATGACCTGTTATGCGGCATAGGGTATAAAATGCGGAGAAAATACGTTGGCACGTGAGGCGGCGTCAGTAGCGGACCGATGTGCGAATAGGCCGAAGGCAATACAACGCGCCAAGATCCGGATGGCACCGAGGTGGTGTCCAGCAAGTTGCAGCACTGGTGTGGCCATCCTACAATGCTGAAAGTCGGCGTGGGGCGCCCCGTTGGCCTGTGAGTTTGCGTCAGTAGCGGACCGATGTGCGAATAGGCCGAAGGCAGCACAACGCGCCAAGATCCGGATGGCACCGAGGTGGTGTCTAGTAAGTTGCCGCACTGGTGTGGCCATCCTACAATGTTGAAAGTCGGCGTGGGGCGCCCCGTTGGCCTGTGAGATGGCGGCAGTAGCGGACCGATGTGCGAATGGGGCCAAAGGCAGCGCAACAATATTTTCGGAATAGAAGACACCACAAGGCGCTGAGATGCCAAGATCCGGATGGCACCGAGGTGGTGTCTAGCAAGTTGTGGCACTGGTGTGGCCATCCTACAATGGTAAAAGTCGGCGTGGGGCGCCCTGTTGGCCTGTGAGATGGTGTCAGTAGCGGACTGATGTGCGAATGGGGCCAAAGGCAGCGCAACAATATTTTCTGACTGACACCACAAGGCGCTGAGATGCCAAGATCCGGATGGCACCGAGGTGATGTCTAAGTTGCGGACCGATGTGCGAATGGGGTCAAAGGCAGCGCAACAATATTTTCTGTATGGAAGATACCAATAGGCGTTGAGATGCCAAGATCCGGATGGCACCGAGGTGATGTCTAGCAAGTTGCTGTACTGGTGTGGTCATCCTACAATGCTGAAAGTCGGCGTGGGGCGCCCCATTAGCCTGTGAGATGGCGTCAGTAGCGGACCGATGTGCGAATGGGGCCAAAGGCAGCGCAACAATATTTTCTGAAGAGAAGACACCAAAAGGCGCTGAGATTCCAAGATCCGGATGGCACCGAGGTGGTGTCTAGCAAGCTATGCAGTTGAGTTGTGTGCGCACTTGCGGCGAATAGGTCGAAGGCAGCATAACAATGTTTTCTGAATAGAAGACACCACAAGGCGTTGAGATTCGGTTACCACCGAGGTGATGTCTAGCAAGTTGCCGCACTGGTGTGGCCATCCTACAATACTGCTCCGAATAACGGCGTGGGGTGCCCGAAGGGGGGGGGGGAGGCGGCGTGAACGGGCCTTCCTAGGTGGAGGCTCGTCTGCTGTAGTGGGGCGCCCCTTTACCGTTTCAGTTGCCATTCAGCTGAGTTTCGGCTGCTCTTGATGCTACAGCGACAGGCGGCTGCAACAGGACTCTCAAAATGGCGGCCTGTTCTTTGGATTTGGGCCTGGTCCACTAAAATGGCCCTGGGACACCTTAGAACTCGGACGCTCGATTTTTTTTTTCCTTTCCTGTACATGCAAAAAAAGGTAAATGCCCGGTACGTTACACGCTTCATCTGCCACGATGAACTCTCCAGAGGAACCGAAAAAAAATATAGTTATGGTAACTATACCATGCATCGTCATATGGAGAGGTGGCACCAATTAATTATAGTGCTGCATAAAAGAGAGATTTGGAGGAGAACCCCTGACCTGCTAGTACATTCATCAAAGAAGTGGCACTGACAGCATCAGAGGCAAGGGAAACGGTCCCAAATATTTAGAAGAACTTTGGAAAGATTAAAATGACATGTTTAGATTGTGGCAAATTAATTTCATGTGGACAGATGAGTGTTACTCTAATAAATACAGCATATGAACATCATCATAGTCGATGGTTGGTAGAGACATTTTGACTATATCCTGGACCTGCCCGTCCTCGCCCAAAATGGCGCCGGAATAAATGGGACTCGTAACTCCTTGTTGTGTACTGGTTGCAGAATCTTGAAATCACGAGATACGTATGCAGTTTTGAAGCACATGGCGGGCGGGGACGAGAATTGATTGAATATTTCGACATCCCTATTGATATTAAGTTCTGATGTGTTATTGATTACTGTACTATTGAAAGTTCGAATTAACGTCACCCATGGTACTTGCCCGCAAATGTATATCTAGATAATTTTATTGTAACTGGCCCTGTCGTATTTTAATTATAAAATGTACGTCCACCGATTCCGTAACTGTTAGACACCTTAGTTCTTGCAACCTAATGGCCCGCCCGTTACGTTCCTCTACAGTGTAAATGTCTACTCATCATATACGATTACAGTTTGCTCCGTGGCCGGCCCACGTGGTTATAGGCTCGTATTTGTATAATGAAATTTTCACAATAAAGGTTTTTAAAAGAAAACATGGTAGTAGTATATACATTGGTAAAGTTTTTAATAATAGTCACTGTTTTAGAATCATTAAAAGGCAAGTGAAATAAAGCAGACCAATTACATGAAGGGTAAAAGGTATAATACGAAGGAACGCAGTAAAGATAAATGGTCAAGGGCTGTTGTGTTTTCTATTCCTGCAACATAAAGTGATCGATAAGAATCTCATATTCAGGCGTATCGGCGACTAAGACAGCAGGTCGACCCTCTTTTGCTCAACGGCTCCGTCATGGGACGAAGAAACGCTCTTTTTCTCGAAAAAAGAATATATTTTACTTGCAGGACAGTTGTAAATTTTCCGGGAAAGTACATTAGCCTGGAACATTATAACATATATTTAAGAAAAAATAATGTTCGGAAGTAATAAAAAGCGTAATTTTTAAGTCATATGACCAAGCCTTTCATCATTAGAATAAGAAAAGTAAAATGAACCAATGAAAAGTTTTATTAACAAGTCACATGACTTGTTATGCTTACGTTACGCGCTGCGCGCCCCGGATGACTTCCGGATGCGCTAACGCGGCGCGTCATATGACGCATTACGCGACAACGCAGGTCCAGAATATAGTCAAAATGTCTCCACCAACCAGCGGTCGGAACACAACCCCTTTCAGCAGGCTAAATAGTTCTGTTAAATGACAACAGAAGGGACAGGCAACAAGAACCATCAGTCAAAGAGGGGAGGGCTAGTTCTTCTCTACCGGGTTACATTGGGGCGCTACCGGAACTGATCGAATTGGTAGTCTACAGTGTTTCTGGATGTTTCAGACTGAAGCTGGGGTTAGCATGAGAGCAGTACCATTTCGTAGCTCCGTCGTGGCCATTCCGCAACCAATCATGGCAGCCGCTCTTTATTGTTATTTTGGGCGGGGTGGGTGGCGGAGCCGAGCTGTTTTGCAGCCATCATTGTGTGGAGTTCAGTTCATTTCACTAGTTTTGTATTTGTCATGAGGGGTTGTTCCTAATGTTTCTATTTTAGCGAGGTCAAAAAGAGATCCCGTTAGTGGCCTACTGATTTTGCTCGATTCCTTTTCTTTTTTTTTTTACACGATTTTTCGTTATCTGCAAAGACTAAACAGAGTATTGCGACTCTGTGTTTGTTTGTAAATAGAGAATGAACCAAAGAGAACCAATTCTAAAACAGTAAATACTTGGATAACAATCAATCAAATGGAGAGAGAAGCAGGCACGATGTATTACAACGGGGGCAAAGGCCTGCGTTAACTACCCATAACTATGTGCAAAGAGAGAGTACTCCTAATAGAAATGAGGGGGGGGGCACCATTCAAAGCAGATCAGTGTGCATAAACACGAAAATGTTTTCACTTACCACGTACTTGACATTCGACAGCTTATGATATTTGCTATTAAAAAAACATTGAAATTCACTGAAAAAACCATAGGTTATAGATCATATATAGTTAGGAATTAGCATTTACAAAACCTTGAAAATTCACTGAAAAAAACATAGGTTATAGACCATATATAGTTAGGAATTAGCATTTAAAAAACCTTATTTTACTCACACAAAACCATTGAAATTCCATATATAGTTAGTTGCACTAACTATATATCGCGCACCCGCAATCCACTGCTGATGATGTCACATATTACATCATTCATGACATGGTCAGTGACATCACTGATGACATCACTGATGATGTAGTTCGGAGTACTTACACGATCTGCAACAGGTGAGCTCCATTTGCAGGGGGGAGGAGCGGACCCGTGCTCACAGCATCATAGGAGGCAGGACACACGCTCTCACCGTGGCTGTTATTCTGGTGATGGGCGCTGAGGAAGGCGGAAAGCCGAAATGCATTCGCCGCCACTGGATTTGCACTGGGAAAATAAAGCCTCTTCGTCAAGTTTCTCCTCTGGGCTTCTGCTTCTTTCTTTGTTGGAGGGAGGTTCCTGTTCACATTTTCGCGCTTGCCAGCAGCGTGTTACAGAAGCCCCTGTCACGTCGAGGGTCTGGACTGTCAACTGGCACGCCTCACGGCTCACTTTGTTCTTCCAGGAATGGAATGGGTCCGGACCCGCCCCTGCTTTCATGAGGACAGACGCGGTTGAGGTACTTACCTCTCCCTGTGGCAATCTGCTCTGTGCATATAGCCCCCGCATTTTGGACTTTTTGGTGGCAGAGGCTGTGATGGTACGAGGAGACTCGAGGAGGGGCTGCATGATCTCAGAACAGACTGGTGTTTCATCGCGTCTTGCTCCTTGTGGGTCCCGTGACAGAGGGTCACATCAATCTACTCTCTCCCCCAATTTCCACCAACCCGGATTGCTGACATACCTGGGCCTTCTGGGAGTTGTAGTTCGGAGTACTTACACGATCTGCAACAGGTGAGCTCCATTTGCAGGGGGGAGGAGCGGACCCGTGCTCACAGCATCATAGGAGGCAGGACACACACTCTCACCGTGGCTGTTATTCTGGTGATGGGCGCTGAGGAAGGCGGAAAGCCGAAATGCATTTGCCGCCACTGGATTTGCACTGGGAAAATAAAGCCTCTTCGTCAAGTTTCTCCTCTGGGCTTCTGCTTCTTTCTTTGTTGGAGGGAGGTTCCTGTTCACATTTTCGCGCTTGCCAGCAGCGTGTTACAGAAGCCCCTGTCACGTCGAGGGTCTGGACTGTCAACTGGCACGCCTCACGCTCACTTTGTTCTTCCAGGAATGGAATGGGTCCGGACCCGCCCCTGCTTTCATGAGGACAGACGCGGTTGAGGTACTTACCTCTCCCTGTGGCAATCTGCACTGTGCAGATAGCCCCCGCATTTTGGACTTTTTGGTGGCAGAGGCTGTGATGGTACGAGGAGACTCGAGGAGGGGCTGCATGATCTCAGAACAGACTGGTGTTTCATCGCGTCTTGCTCCTTGTGGGTCCCGTGACAGAGGGTCACATCAATCTACTCTCTCCCCCAATTTCCACCAACCCGGATTGCTGACATACCTGGGCCTTCTGGGAGTTGTAGTACAGGGTACTTACACGATCTGCAACAGGTGAGCTCCATTTGCAGGGGGGAGGAGCGGACCCGTGCTCACAGCATCATAGGAGGCAGGACACACACTCTCACCGTGGCTGTTATTCTGGTGATGGGCGCTGAGGAAGGCGGAAAGCCGAAATGCATTCGCCGCCACTGGATTTGCACTGGAAAAATAAAGCCTCTTCGTCAAGTTTCTCCTCTGGGCTTCTGCTTCTTTCTTTGTTGGAGGGAGGTTCCTGTTCACATTTTCGCGCTTGCCAGCAGCGTGTTACAGAAGCCCCTGTCACGTCGAGTGTCTGGACTGTCAACTGGCACGCCTCACTTTGTTCTTCCAGGAATGGAATGGGTCCGGACCCGCCCCTGCTTTCATGAGGACAGACGTGGTTGAGGTACTTACCTCTCCCTGTGGCAATCTGCACTGTGCATATAGCCCCCGCATTTTGGACTTTTTGGTGGCAGAGGCTGTGATGGTACGAGGAGACTCGAGGAGGGGCTGCATGATCTCAGAACAGAATGGTGTTTCATCGCGTCTTGCTCCTTGTGGGTCCGTGACAGAGGGTCACATCAATCTACTCTCTCCCCCAATTTCCACCAACCCGGATTGCTGACATACCTGGGCCTTCTGGGAGTTGTAGTTCGGAGTACTTACACGATCTGCAACAGGTGAGCTCCATTTGCAGGGGGGAGGAGCGGACCCGTGCTCACAGCATCATAGGAGGCAGGACACACACTCTCACCGTGGCTGCTATTCTGGTGATGGGCGCTGAGGAAGGCGGAAAGCCGAAATGCATTTGCCGACACTGGATTTGCACTGGGAAAATAAAGCCTCTTCGTCAAGTTTCTCCTCTGGGCTTCTGCTTCTTTCTTTGTTGGAGGGAGGTTTCTGTATATATATATATATATATATATATATATATATATATATTTTTTTTTTTTTCTTTTTTTTTTTTGACGAAGCCTGTGAAGGCGAAACGCGTCTGTAAGGGGTGAGGGGGGTTTGGTGATTAAAAATTCTGCAACTGGATACCAGCGTGCCGGTCTTTCTTTTTCGGAGACTCTATGGGATACGAAAAGTGTGCAGTGATATATATATATATATATATATATATATATATATATATATATATATATATATATATATATATATATATACATATATATATATATATATATATATATATATATACATTTTATATATATATATATATATATATATATATATATATATATATATATATATATATATATATATATATATACACATATATATATATATATATATATATATATATACATTTATATATATATATATATATATATATATGTGTATATATATATATATATATATATATATATATATATATATATATATATATATATAATCTACTGGCAGTCGCCAGTAGATAGTTATAGTTAGGACCTAGTTTCCATAGGAAAATCATTTTCTCTTTTCCCAATAACTTTGGCGCCGGTTGACGAATCTTCGCAAACTTTTCAAAACTTGTGGCCCGCTTTGGTCAGCTCCTATCCGGGGTTATTTGCCAAGCGGGGGCCGAAAAAAAAGGGGGTCCCAAAACGTGTTTGCTCCATGTTATTTTTCCATAGGAAACTTTAGACATGGTTACAGCCCGAACTGCTTAATGGAATTACACCAAATTTGGCAAAAAGGTAGCCCTTGTTTCAGAAAGAACTCTTTTTGTTAAATGGTGTAAACCCATTCAGAAGTTCCTGAGAAATTCATAAAAAAGAGGTCGGAAAATAAATTTCCCATAGGAAACTTTAGGCACGGCTACAGCTCGAACTACTGAACGGAACTACTCCAAATTTGGCAAAAGGGTAGTGTTTGGTTCAGAAAGCACCCTTTTTTAAAAATGGTGTAAATCCGTTCAGTAGTTGCTGAGAAAATCAAAAATAAAAGTTTTGATATCTAGAGGGGGCGGTGGATACCCGGACCCTCCTGACCACAAGCTTTAATCTAATTGGCTGTCAACACTCCAAACCATGAAGTGTTGGCAGCCATTTGTGACTCGGTAGAACCGAGTCACAAGAAAACAGGGAAACAAAGGTGAAAGAAAAGAAAAGGGGTCAAGGTAGAAACACCCTGACTCCCTAGGCCTCAGGGGGTCCCTGACCACTGATGTCACTGACCATGTCATAAGTGATGTAATATGTAACGTCATCAGCAAAGCGTTGCGGGTGCGCGAGTTATACTTAGCTGAACTAACTATAACTATAACGGGGGAATTTCTATGGTTTTGTATGAGTGAAATGGTACAAGAACAAAAATATATTTCCACTACAACGTTTCAGGTAGTTTCAAGATGGTAAGCTCAGTGGCTGCACAGATGACACAGCTGTATATATATATATATATATATATATATATATATATATATATATATATATATATATATATATATATATTACCTACTGGCGGTCGCCAGTAGGTATATATAGTTAGGATTTTTTCTCTATGGGATTTTTGAAAATTCTATGTCTAATAACTTTGGCGTTTGTGGACGGAATTGGCTGAAATTTTCAGGAAAATTGAACATTTTGTTTCTGAGCAGCCACTGAAAATTTGGGGGGGGTCGTCAAGGGGGGGCAGAGAAAAAAGGGGGGTCCCAAAACGTGTTTTCCCATGTTAATTTCCATAGGGCGGTTGGCCTCACTTTTAGCCCGAACGGCTGAATGGATTTGCACGAAACTTGGCAAAATTGTAGGGACTGGTAGCCCGATGTGCCTTTGCTAGGTCTCAATATATGTGCTCCAGTGAATTTTGAGAAATTAACGTTCAAAAAAATATATATATCTGTAAGCGTGCTCCGGCCAGCGCCCCGGTTCGGGTACCTGACGCGTAACGGAACTTCGCGAAGCGAAGCTGATTGGCTCTCCGGTGTCTGTCAACATTCTAAACAGTCCGGAGCGGCCGCCATCTTGTCTCTCGGTAGGATCGAGAGACAAGAGGAGGCCAAAACAAAGGGGGAAATGACCATAAGGGGGCATAGTAGATCCTCCCTGACCCCCTAGGTTTGATGTGGAGGCTTTAAAAGGGCCCCGCGGGGCAAAAAAAAAATACAAATTTTGTTTTTTTTGCGTGGGGAGCGCCCGGTACGCGCACCGGGAAGCGGTCCGGGGAGCATACTATAAGGAAAAAAGAATGATAGACTATGATATTTTGAAATATTGTATGTTTATTGATTGTTCTTTTTGTTTTTTTTTTTAATTTTTTATTTAAGTAGCAGTATTAATGATTATTAAATATCAATGTATTTTTGGAATTGTGCACAGTATACTATAAGTCTGACTTTACATTATAATCAATTTGGTACTAGTTTATGAATTACATATAAAAATGATTAAAGACTCAAACAATTTTTTAATATTACATATAATTTTATTTTTCGGATTGTTTTTCAAAATTTAATAGAACGTCTAACATTTGACTGTCCGATATGTCCTCTTGTAGAGTGAACATAACTTCCCACATTTGACCGTCATCATAATGAAGTAAATGATCCACAGATTCTACACATTGTAGAAGTTCATGGTCTCGTGATTCATCCATGAATTCCAAGTCAATGGGTTCAATTATTTCCTCATTGTTCATGTCTAGGACAATTTCAAAGGAAACGTTCTGTTCTCCTTGCATTTTTGTGCTGAAATTTGAATAAAAAATAAATATATCAGTAGAGATAGGGCACTGTTGGGTTTAAGTTCAGACAGGTACTTTTGAGGCATGAAGTAGTACTATTAAAAAGTGCCTGTGAAAAAGCCTATGTAAATTCATAATTATACCACAGAAACCTAAATCAATCCATAATTATAATAAACAAGCCTTTCTCAATGTCTAACTCTTACAGAGGGATAGTATATAACTATCTGAAAATGTTTTCAAATTTATAAAATAATATCTTACCTTTTAAAAACAAGTTTAAGTTGTGAGTGAAAATGATCTTGCAATGTAGTTCAGGAAGTAGTAGTCAAAATGGCTGTGTTTTTCTCTCTTTTTTTTATATATATTCAGGTATATAACCAATCAAATGTCAGGTAAAAAAAGTAGAAAATGAAAGTAACATTTTAATTGGTTGTCAATTCCAACACTTCAGATGTGTTTTGTGAAGTAATTTACCTCAGGGTATTTAGAGAGGTCTACAGGCTAAATGGCTAAATGGTATTCCAACCAAATTTGTGAAAATGGTAGGGATTGGTATGTAGTATGAGTTAATCTATATTTGGTGACATTGTCTCCAGGGTTTTTTCTGTAAATTACTTTCCCACCTTTTTTAATGGAGCGCTTCCCGGTGTGCACCCCGGTACGCGAACCGGCAGCGTTACGGGAGTCCACCATTTTGTGTTTTGGTAGAATTGAGATACAAGATGGAGGGCAAATAATGTTCAGAATGGTTAGAAGGGGGCACGGTAGACGTATCTTGACCCCCTAGGTTTTCTGAGGGTGGCTGAGGAGGCCCATATGTGCGAAGAAAAAACATTTTTTTTTTTAATTTCGCACGGTTAGCGTCCGGTGCGCGTACCGGGTAGCGCTCCGGGGAGCGTACTTTTTTTTAAATTAGTGAAAAAAGTTAGAGTAAAATAATAATTGGGAGTGATCAGATGTAGGGTAGCTCTGAAAAGAGCTTTTGGGTCCTGTGGCTGATGTAGGTACCTACAAGTAGGTACCAATGCACAGTCTTAAATTGAGGATGAAAATTCTGTTCCCCTCATCTGAGAAGTGAACTCCATCTGCTCTGTAGATATCTTGCATGTAGTAACGCAAGTTATTGTTGTAGATGGAGCCCATTCCATGGTCTCTCATGTAAGCTGAACCAGACTTATTTACATGCTTCCTCGATTTCTCAATTTGTGGACAAAATTGGTTCGACCACCTCCATTTCTGTCTTTGGCATATATTTGAATATACCAAGGCAGTTTGAGGAAAAAGTGCCATCAATTGGTCAAAGGTGTCCTTTAAAAGCATTTCCAGACCTACCCCAGTCAAAGTGCCCAAGTCATTACCTCCACAGTGCACAATTAACAGGTCAGGTTTTGGCAAATGCAAAAAGGTTTTCACCAATGGTATCAATTGGTGACATTTTAATCCTCTGTGGGCAATCCACTTGATTTCCACATTTTGTAAATTAAGGTTAGGTAAATTTCTGTTCTCAGCAAACCTTTGAGCCCAGTGGATATAACTATGTCCAACAATCCAGACAGAAAACATGGTGAGAGGAGGTTCTGCTGCAGTCAGATGAAGTGTGGCAATGAAATGGCAGTTGAAAAAATAAGAGTTTAAAATGAAAAAAACTGTGGAGTTTCTGTGTTAATGAAGCAGTAGCGGTGATTGGTGGATTTTGATTGCTGACAACAGAAAGTTAGGGTGCATGGATGAGTTCTTTGAAAGATGTAATTTGAATGGTCAAGAAAAAATCATTTTATGAAAGATTGCACTGGATATGCAGGTGTACTGAGAGTTCAGAGTTTAATTGAAACATTGTTGTGTGAACTTGCAAACATCAGAGGTCTTTCAGGAGGTGGTTGCTATGCAAAAAAGGCAGAAAGGGCAGAGGGGGGAAGGGTGTTGATTTGAAAAAAGTGAGGGAAGAGTTTTGATTGGGTGACATGAGAGATATGTGTGATGAATTACAGCTTTTCTGTGCTTTTTATGGCTGCAGACTCTGGAGTGCATACCTTTTGCTCTGCTAAAGACAAATTGGTGTGTTTCTGAGACTGTTTTGAAACTCATAAAGTATTTGCTAAGGTGAGAAAAGATTCATTTAATTTAGATAGAGAATAGTATGGTTTAGGGAGAAAATTATGAAGAAAGTTGTGTATTTAAAATGTTGTTTTGTGTCAAGTGTTTTACAAATAGATTTTGTTTCTTTGTGTTACATAGCCATGTTAAAAGTGACGCAAAAATAGTGCAAGGGTCTTACAAAAATGCTTTCATGTGTCTTAGGGTATTTTAACTCACTTCCCCATGAATGTATGAATATAATTGCTTTACAAGATGTGTTTAAAAACGTTTTTTGAAATCAATTAGGTTTCTTGATATGTTCTGCTAGAGTTTCATAGGTTGCTTGGGGCATATTTTCAAGGCTTTTGAGTTCCTTTGATGTAATTTTTCCCATTTTAATTTAAGACCTTTCCCCGTGGTGCAAGGTCCTTGTAAATATGCCCCCATCTGTGCTTGGCAAATTTAGATTTTAATTCTTTGACTAACATAGCCATGTTAAAAGTGACCCAAAAATGTTGCAAGGGCCTTAAAAAAAATGCTTTCATGTGTCTTAGGCCATTTTAAGTCATTTCCCCTTGAATGTAGATATATAATTGATTTAGATGATGTGTTTAAAAACGATTTTTGAAAACAATTAGGTTTCTTGATATGTACTGCTAGAGCTTCATAGGTTGCTTGGGGCATATTTATAAGGCCTTTGAGTCTCTCTGATGTTATTTTTCCCATTTTAATTTAAGACCTTTCCCTGTGGTGCAAGGTCCTTGTAAATACGCCCCCATCTGTGCTTGGCAAATTTAGATCTTGATTATTTGACTTACATAGCCATGTTAAAAGTGATCCAAAAATGGAGCAAGGGCTTAAAAAAAACGCTTTCATGTGTCTTAGGGCATTTTAAGTCACTTCCCGATGAATGTAGGTATATAATTGATTTAGATGATGTGTTTTAAAACGTTTTTTGACATCAATTAGGTTTCTGGATATGTAGTGCTAGAGTTTCATAGGTTGCTTGGGGCATATTTATAAGGCATTTGAGTCTCTCTGATGTTATTTTTCCCATTTTAATTTAATACCTTTCCCCGTGGTGCAAGTTCCTTGTAAATATGCCCCCATCTGTGCTTGGCAAATTTAGATTTTAATTCTTTGACTAACATAGCCATGTTAAAAGCGACCCAAAAATGGTGCAAGGGCCTTAAAAAAACGCTTTCATGTGTCTTAGGCCATTTTAAGTAATTTCCCCTAGAATGTAGGTATATAATTGATTTAGATGATGTGTTTAAAAACGATTTTTGAAATCAATTAGGTTTCTTGATATGTAGTGCTAGAGTTTCATAGGTTGCTTGGGGTATATTTAAAAGGCATTTGAGTCCCTTTGATGTTATTTTTCCCATTTTAATTAAAGACATTTCCCCGTGGTGGAAGGTCCTTGTAAATACACCCCCATGTGTGCTTGGCAAATTTAGATTTTGATTATTTGACTTACATAGCCATGTTCCATACAGTTCTCACCTTCTGCGTAGTCTTTGATATGCTAGACTCCATCTGCACTATGAGATACCTAAGCAAAGGAAACACAGGTGATGTGATTGTGAAATGAGGAAAAGAAACTCCACATTTTTCAATTACATCACCTGTGTTTCCTAAGTTTACGAATGACATTGTGCAGATGAGGTTTAGGCCTGTCCACGGACACAGAAGAGGTCTGGCCTTTGTTCAAGAGTTAAGTGGACATTACTTACTTCATTGGTAGGCCTTCACATGTATTATCTCCTCTGTACTCTTCAACAAGCGTAAATTTCATCTGCAACCCTGAGTAGGCCTCACCTTAAACAAACCTCTGGATAGGCCACACCTTATCGTCATCCTGAATCAATCATTTAAAATGTTAGGGACAGATTTATGATAGGTGTATGCCTCTTTTGCGTCACTGTGCGTCACTTTTGTGACGCAGCGGCGGTGCAAAAGATTTGCTATGTGGCGACATATTTACAACTTGATGCATCTAGGCAGATGTGTCATGCTGTAAAGTCCCGTGCCACATGAAACCGATGCAGCAGTGATGCAAAAGATGCACCATGTTGCAAGACAGGCCTCACTTCATCTCCAACAAGATAAGAAGCTGAATCTTCTGTAAATGTCAAAATTGTTGTATACACTGCTGAACTTCTGTGTACTCTTTGATATGCTAGACTCCATCTGCACTATGAGATACCTAAGCAAAGGAAACACAGGTGATGTGATTGTGAAATGAGGAAAATAAACTCCACATTTTTCAATTACATCACCTGTGTTTCCTAAGTTTACGAATGACATTGTGCAGATGAGCTTTAGGCCTGTCCACGGACACAGAAGAGGTCTGGCCTTTGTTCAAGAGTGAAGTGGACATGACTCACTTCATTGGTAGGCCTGGACATGTATTATCTCCTCTGTATTCTTCAACAAGCCTAAATTTCATCTGCAACCCTGAGGAGGCCTCACCTCAAACAAACCTCTGGATAGGCCACACCTTATCGTCATCCTGAATCAATCATTTAAAATGTTAGGGACAGATTTATGATAGGTGTGTGCCTCTTTTCCGCTGCTGTGCGTCACTTTTGTGATGCAGCGGCGGTGCAAAAGATTTGCTATGTTGTGACATATTTACAACTTGATGCATCTAGGCAGATGTGTCATGCTGTAAAGTCCTGTGCCACATGAAACCTGCGTCAGTTTTCATATAGGTGTTTTGTTGCAGGGTATGCATTTATTTGCATGAAAGCCCTGTAAAACGAACACAGTGAAATTTAGAAGATTTCACTGAGTCAGCTTTATAGCATTGCTGAATCAAATCCTTACGCCTGTTTGAAACAGGCATAAGGAGTGATGCATCATGCAATGTGAGGCTTCCTCCTGTGCATTGCAGTAGACATGTCGCGCTTACGACGTGATTCCTGCAATGTGCTGCTTTTGCAGCACAGATGCGTGACGCATCTGTGCTGTTTTTGCTCAATGGTGCTCCACATTGTAAATGCGGCACACCATGGGTGGCAGAGCAGCGGTGCACATTAACTGGTGCATCCGTGGGGATGCGCCAGTTAACATAAATCTGCCCCTTTACATTTAAGTATGAGCAGGGGACACAGAGTCGGTGAGGCTTATCCAAGGTTAAGAAGAGATGAGTCCTGTTCACTGAAAACTTGGACATAGGCCTCACCTCCTCAGCATCGCTGGACATGGCTAAATAATAGCTGCAAAATGTTACTCTTGTTAAACAATTTTACTATTATAATCTCTGAGATTTGTCTCTTACTCTGCAACATCTCATTGTTGTTCTCTTTCTTTAAAGATAACGACAACATCAACCATGAGTGATAATGAGCAATCAGTTGATCTCGACCTTATCATTGAACTTGTAATTGAAACGTCAGTGGAAGTAGATCCCTTGGATGATTTAAATCCTGAGGATGATGAAGAACATGATGAGGATGCCGATTTGTCAGAATTGTATGATATAGGGTGGGAAGCTGACCTGCTTGAGCCTATGGAACTATAAACATTTATTTTTAAAATTTACTTGAAATGAAAAGTAAAAATGTAAACCGTTTCATTTAAAATTAAACACAACTTCAAAAACAGGTTATGTGTAGTGTCTTTAATGAAATAGTAAAATATGCTCATAAAATTAGATCAGATTCACATATAAAACAGCACAGGTAAAATGTAGAAGCATTCCATTTCTTTGCTACTATTTGTGATTTCTAAATTTGCCAATGCACTAAAAATTATTCTATGTAAAAATAACAAGTAGTGTGTTAAATTTTTGATGACTGTTATTGATTTACTGTTTGCTAATAGTGGTTAATAACATTTTTTATTATATTTTACCACAGATTCAACTGCAGATCATTTCAAAATTAAAGAATGCCTTCGAAGGACAGAAGGCGAAAGGCTACCAAACATCAAAGACAGCAGCTTAAAAAATTATTGCAGCAGACCTCTACAATAAAAACTCGTCACGTCACCAAGAAAGGTCCGGGTAAGATAAAGAAATCATTCATAAGAAACATTTGTAGAAAAAAAAGTAGTACTACAGAAAATGTTTTAGTCCAGAAAAAGAGAAGCAATTTAAACGGAAAGGGAAGGCCAATCAAAAATGTTACTGCTAGAGCAGGAGATAACTGTGCATGGTAGTAGAAGGAAAAATCAGTTTAGGGACATTCGTAGACGAATGTTCCGCAACAGGATAATTGGCAATTTGTTAAAAAATATTAAGAAAGGTCAGCAGAAAGTGGTTTTTTATAAGAGAAAAAAAAAATTTGAGAAAGTTATTGATCAGGCACTTGAAATTAAGCGAAAGATATTTATTTTGATAATCAATAGAATTAGGAAGCTAAACAAGGCAATTTATGATTTCAAAAGAAATAGTAGATGGAAGAGAACAGTTAATCGTAGTAATTTTTGTGAAGTTTTTTCAGGAGAATGGATGCATAGTTCAAATTGTGAGGCATTTTTTAACGAGGAGAGTTATTTCCAGGATAATGATTTGGTGCATGCAGTTGACACCAGTGGTCGAGCTTATGAGGTGAAAGATGGTTGTCCAGTTGAAAAAGAAAAACTTGTGACAACAGAGGCAGAAGAGGTGTTAGGTAATGAGGTTTTAGGAAGACGTCCTAAGGGACCTGTGTACACCTGGAAGTGTAGTAGTATTTGCAGTGTGCGACAGGATTCCATCAATTTGCTTTGTGATTTTGTACGGACATTTAATAAGAAAAGTTTGAAGCAGAAAATGAAGTTGTTGCAAGAATTAGATCCTTGCAGAGTGAGAGAAGTGACAGGTTTGCATGGTCATTCACTGGCTTGTCTTTCCAGGAGAGTATGCCAGAGTGTTTTTCATAATTTCAGGATGCTAGCAGTGCATCATAATAAAGTGAGGAAATTAGTTAGAATGTTGTATTATGCTAAGAGTCCAGCAGTTATGCTTAAACAATTATGCACTGCTCTTTTGCATGGTTCTGAAATAGATGTGAAGAATATTTGTGAAGAAATTGAGTTTTGTTACTTTGGAAGTAAAGAGGAGAATGTTGAAATTGACCCAGAAGAAGAGGGTAATGTGGAAGATAGTGTACAGGTTTCCAGTACAGATAATTTTCAGAAGGAAATTGCCACGTTTCAGGTGAAATCAAGTGAGAGGCCTAATTTCACTTGTGTGTGTTGTCAACGCACTTATTATAAGAATCAGACTAAGTTAGTGGATTTATATGCAAAAAGTGAAAGGGAAAATAATAGTGAATGGAAGGATTTTGCAACATACTTGATGGTAGAAAATTGTTTTGATTTGGGATTGGATCAACGTGTGTGTACTTATTGTTGTAACACATTAAATCAAAACCAGATGCCTGCTAGAGTGGTTCATAATAATCTGGAATTGGTTGAGATTCCTTCTGAATTGAAGGATTTAAATACTTATGAATCTATTTTGATTCAAAGTATCCATCCCTTTCAGGCTATTGTAAGAATGGAGCCAAAGACAGGGAAATTGCCTCCATCAGATTTACAGAGAGGGTTAAAGGGAAGAGTTGTTTATTTGCCTCTAGATTTGAAGAAAAACATTAATACAATTGGAGTAGAAAAAGTGGAAGAGGAACCTCTGGTTATCTTAGTTAATGGGGTTCCGACAAAGAGTAAGAAAATATGGCAAGATTTAGTGGATGTTAGGAAAGTCATAAAGGCAACATTGTATTTGAAAAAAAACAATAAGTACTATAAGAATGCATATGTTGCAGAAGAGGAAGTAAGTGAAGAAGAGGATAGCGATTTGTGTGCTGGTCAAATTGAGAAAGTAGAACCCTCTAAAAGTGAAGAAATATATGAACATTATAGTGTTCATCCTTTGCATTCCAAGGAAGTCATGGGGAATGCTATTGAGTTGTTTCAAATGAAACAAGCCAAAGGGAGTCCCATTAGTGTTTGGGAGGAAAGTTTGGAAGGTCGGTGTTTCCCACAGCTATTTCCAACAGGTCAAGGAGGAAGATATGATGAGCGAACTCATCAAATTCCTGCTTCTGAATACCGGACTTTACGATTGTATGCAGAAGATCCTAGGTTTCGACAATGCATTCCCTATTTGTTTCATCTCCTGTTTGAAAGCGATCTGTCTGGACTGTCATATGCAGTGAACCACATCTTGAAAAGTGGTGTACAGCTGCAAAACATCTCGGCAAGTGACTTTATGGATAAAGTCAATGTGCAAGACAGTATTTTGGATTCTCACCTGATTAATCTCATGGCGTGTCAGCGTGGTACTAATGAGTACTGGTACCGTCGTCATGGTGATTTAAAATGTATGCTGAGGAACTTAGGAACTCCCACATGGTTCCTCACTCTCAGCTGTGCCGAGTATGGCTGGGAAGACTTACTTGAATTTCTACGAGAGGCAAATGGAAACATTGAAAATATCGAATTCAAGACACCCGGAGAACTGTGCTCTTTGGTCCAGTGAATGTATGCAGGTACTTCAATCATAGATTTGAAGCTATGATGTCTTTCATCGTGAACAAGAGAAATCCACCTCTTGGAGAGGTGTTGGATTTCTTCTGGAGAAAGGAGTACCAAGCAAGAGGTGCTCCTCATATACATATGCTGCTGTAGATCAAGGATGCACCTAAATTTGGAACAGATCCAGAAGACTTAGTGATGAGTTTCATAGAACAGTATTCTACATGTGCTGTTCCAAACGCAAAGGAGGACAAAAGCCTAAGAGAACAAGTTCTACGCTTCCAAAGCCATCGTTGCGGAAAGTACTGTCGTCGTAAATTCAGAAACAAGGACAAGTTCTACACCAAATGTCGTTTCGCCTTTCCACGACCGGTGATTTCTAAAGGAAGAGTGAACAGTTTGATGTCTTCGCTGCGACATAATGTGATGAAGAAATCACCTAAAAACACATACAATTTGAAAAGGAACGAAGAGTCCAAGTATATCAACGACTACAACCCAGTGATTTTGTCCATGTGGAATGCTAACATGGATATACAGTTCGTGGCTGATAACTGTATGGCTGTGGCTCGGTATGTGACATCTTACATCACCAAAAAAGAAAAGACAGAATTGAAGGATATGTGGGAGGACATTTCCCATGAAAAGAGCCTCAGTAAGAAGTTGTACAGTTTCAGTCTGAAGATGTTGTCACATCGAGAAATCGGAGCTTACGAATGTTCTGACCGGTTGTCTTCAGCAAGTCTCTATGCCAAATCCAGGAGTATTGTTTGGGCGAGTCTTGGTCTTGCTGCAACGCGTAATCGAGTTCTGAAACCTGTGCGGGAAATTGAGTATTTGGCGGAAAAGGAGCCAAACAGTACTGATATTTTGAAGACCAACATGTTGGATACATATTATCCAAATAGAAGCAGACACCTCGAGAATGTTTGTCTGTATGAGGTTCTACAAAATTACATATTCAAGAGGAACATCAAAGAAGATATTGATAAAGGAGTGTATGCTGTAATTGGAAGTGAGGGATGTCTTGTCAAGCAAAGAAAATGCCACTTGGTAAACCATCGAAAATTGAGTGGCGAATCTCCTGAAAAAAAAGAGTTTTTCTATTTAGCACTTTTGCAACTTTTCAAGCCTTGGCGTGCAGAAGAGGAACTGCTTGGAGATTTCCTCTGTTACGAAGACTCTTTCAATGCCGCCAAGGAGACCATAGAATGTCCTGTTTTTCTCAAATATGTAGAAATGTTGAATGCGGAAATCGAGCAGGAAGCAACGATTGCAGCCGAGATTGCTAGAGACAGTTCTCAGGACAGTCAGAGTTCTGTTTCATTGAGTCAGGATCCACTAGGAGGACCAGTTATCGAAAATGAAGCTGCCACTGCCATGATTGAAGTGGAAAGAGCCATGGCACATGCTCAGGAGGATGCGGTTAACTTAGAAGACTTGGAAAGACAACTCAACGTTGAGCAGAGGAAAATATATGACGAAGTTACCAACCAAATAGATCATGGATTAAGTCATGAGAAGAAAGAGTGCTCATGTACGTCGTTGAAGCCTGTCCGACTGTACGTGAGTGGAGAAGCGGGTACTGGAAAAAGTTTCCTCATTAAAGCAATTTCATGTTATTTGCAGAAAAGGACTGAGTCATCGCTGTCTTGTGTTGTCACCGCTCCAACTGGACTGGCAGCACATAACATTAAAGGTATTACTTTGCATCGTCTACTGATGCTGCCAGTGGAGCATGATAACAAATTACAATACCACAAGTTATCTGGAGATGCTTGTTGTGAAGTTTCAAGAGTCTTGAGGAAAATGAAACTTCTTATCATTGACGAAGTAAGCATGGTTTCCAATGTCATGCTTGCCTTTGTGCATTTGAGAATGCAAGAAGTTCTCAAAACAGAGTATGATGTGTTATTTGGTGGCAAACACACCATTGTTTTCGGTGATCTTCTGCAGCTGACACCAGTGAAAGGACAACCTGTGTTCAAAATGCTCACGCATGAAGATACCAGGAAGTGCCTAGGGAGCATTGGCAACGTCAATATATGGTTAAACTTCAATTATGCTGAACTGCATGAAAATATGCGTCAGGCGAAGGATGAAGATTACAAGAATATTCTACAAGATGTTAGAATCGGAAAAGTGACCGAGCATGGGAAAGAAGCTTTACATGCACGATTACTGTCAAATTTGTATCCAGAACAAGACGTTGTGCCTGAGAATATTTTTCAGAAAATTACTGAGAAGAAATCTGGAATATGTTTGATGCCAACTCTTGCAGAATGTGCCATCTTCAACAACAAAATGTTGTATTTAGAAAACCAAGATATTGTGAAACTGGAAGCTATTGACAGAGTAGAGCATATGGGATCAACAATTATTTTGTCTGAGAATTTGAAATCAAAATTGGATTCATTAGAAAAGAGTATATCTAAAACTGCGGGTTTTGAAAAGACTCTGAATGTGTGCTTAAATTGCCGTATAATTTTAAGAAGGAATTTAATGTTGAAAGAGGTCTGGTAAATGGATCAATGGGTAATGTTGTTGATTTTGTGAAATACAGAAATAGGGATGAAATTGAATTTTTAAAAATTAAATTTGATGGCATTGACGAAGTACAGCTAATTGGTCGTTGCTCTGCTAGGTTTTTGCTTGTGAAAGACTTATATGTTCGCCGTAAGCAGTTTCCTGTTTGCTTGGCATAAGCCGGTGACAATCCATAAATCGCAAGGTTTAAGTGTAGACAGTGCATTGGTGAATATTGGCAGTTCTGTGTTCAAGGAGGGTATGGCATATGTGGCATTGTCACGAGTCAGAACTTTATCGGGATTGTACTTGATTGAGTGTGATGTCACAAACATTTGTGCGGATCTAGACTGTGTTAAGTAATACAATAGGTTAAGAAGAGAGTATGCACCACATTTGCCTCAATATCCTTTGTTTGAAAAACGTGTGGTAGGCCGGAAACGAAGAAATGTGACCAATAGTAGGGAGGTTGTAGCAAAAAGACGAAAAGTCGATGAACCCGAAATTATAAGCAGAAAGAAAAAGGATTTTGTTGAAGATGTTGTTGGTTAATGTTTTGTTTTCTCTAGAAACTTTAAAACAAGAGATTGTGGTCAATTCGGATCAGAGATTTTGCAGTTTGTTGAATTCTGTGTTAGAGAAATGTAGCACTGATAGAACAAAAATAGAAAGTGTGTCTGAAATTCGAAATCTGTTAGACAGATGTTCAGGTCAAACACAATTCTCTCAAAATATTCAGCAAGATTGTCAGGAGTTTTTAATGTATATGCTTGATGTATTGCATGATGAAGGTGTAGATGTAGATCACCTGTTTGGGCTTTCTTATCAATGGCAGCATGACTGCGAGAACTGTAGGGTATCAAGTACTACTAGTGTAGACTCAGAAAAATTTATATATTTAACTTTGCCAGACAGTAAATCAGTGTCCTTTAATAAGCTAGTAAAAGCAGCTGATCACAACATGGAGTGTAGCCAATGTAAGTCTGAAATGTTGTCAACATTATTTATACGAACATATGGCCAGTATGTTATTTTAATGTTCCAACGATGTAGGCCTGATGGAACAAAATTGACAACTTTGATTAAAAATGTTGTGGCTTCACAGTTGTCAATATCAGGAAGGACTTTTGTAACTGCAGCAATTATATATCATGACGGTCCTTCAATAACATCAGGACATTACACAGCTTATTTAAAGTCTAGAAATGGCTGGTCATTCTGCAATGATTCTGTTTTAACTTTTAAAAAAATTGCCTTTTGACCTTAAAAATTCTTACCTGGTGTTTTTAAAACCAAAATTTTAGGGAAGGAATCTCAGGATTTGCTCTGGGGAATTTCAAGAGGTTCTAATGGCTCCTACACAATTTGGCCTTGAGGATAAGTGTAGTACAGAGTCAAAAGTTATTTTTGAGTTTTAAATAGTTCCTGGAAAAAAAGAAGGTTTTCTTACAGAAAGTGGTGGGCACGGATTAGTTAAAGGACAACAGAGTATTTCCCAAAGCAAACGGTGTTCTTACCATAACACTTGACGTCATGGAAAAATAGCTGCATTTTGAATGAGTTCAGAAAAACTGTTTCTTTTTATAAGGTAATTCAAGCAGCCAATAAAAACATGGAGTAGAGGTAATGTAAGTCTGCAATGCTGTCTAGATTATTTGACCAAACTTTTGGTTATAATGTCATTTTAAAATTCCAACTATATAAACCTGATGAAAGTAAGTCTTCAACTTTAATTACAAATGTTGTGGCTACACAGTCGTTTATTTTAGGAAGAACATTTTTAACTGCAGCTATTATATGACATAATGGTCCTTTGACAAGATCCGCTTATTACACAGCTTATTGAAAATGTAAAAAAAGCTGCTGTTTCGTAAATGATTCCTATTTGACTACGATACAATGTTGCCTTTTTACTTAAAAATATTCTTACTTTCTGTTTTCAGAAAAGAGAATTTAGGGCAAGGTAACTGGTCTATAATGATTCTAGGGGTTGATATAATTTTATCTACTGTTTTAAATTGCTTTGTGATTAAAAGTGATGTAGAGAATTAAATAATTGTAGTAGTCATAGAGGTAGTGTAAGTCTGCTTCATAGTAAGCAGTATCAGTGTCATAGGAAATGTGGAACATGAGTGAGCAAGAAGGGTAACATATTACTAGTCCAGGATTGTGAAAGTGATCTTGAACGTTTTCTTTCTCAAAGTTGCGGAAATACAAAATGACGGGATTTGCTTAGAAGAATTCCAAGAGTTATAAATGGCTATTACACGATTTGGCCTTGTGGAAACGTGTGGTAGAGAGCGAGAAGTCATTTATTGTATGTAACATATTTTTCAAAACGATGGAGGTTTTCTTTCAGAAAATGGCGGGCTGAAAATAATAGCAGCACAACAGAGTGTAAGCTGTTCATAGGACATCATTCGACGTCATGGAAAGTAAGTTAATTTTAAGGAGTTCTGATTTTTGATTGGTTATGTTGTATGGGTTTTTTAAACACAATCATTTTGATTGTGTTTTTTTTTCCCCGCTGTTATATGATGAATACCTTCAAGTCACTGTTTTTAGTGAAATTTGATAAATTCTGAGAACAGCAAAAATAAACCATTTAACATGTATAATTAATTCTGTACTTTTTGTATTTATGATATATATTTAGAAATGTGTAGTAGACATGAAGAAGCTGAGGCTTCTGTAAGTGTCAAAGTTGTTGCATTCAGTGCTCACATTCTACGTAGTCTTTCATATGATAGACTACATTTCCACAATGAGATACCTAAGCAAAGGAAACACAGGTGATGTGATTGTGAAATGAGGAAAAGAAACTCCACATTTTTCAATTACATTACCTGTGTTTCCTAACATTACGAATCACATTGTGCAGATGAGGTTTAGGCCTGTCCAGAGAGATAGAGGAGGTCTGGCCTTTGTTCAAGAGTGCATTGGACATGACTCACTTCGTTGGTAGGCCTGCACATGTATTATCTCCTCTGTACTTTTCAAGAAGCTAAATTTCATCTGCAAAACTGAGTAGGACTCACCTGAAAGAAATCTGTGGATAGGCTACACCTTATCAGCATCTAGAAACAATCATTTAAAATGTTAAGGGCAGTTTTATGAAGGCTGTGTGCCTCTTTTGCGCTGCTGTTCCGTCACTTTTGTGTAAAAGATGCACCATGTTGCAAGATAGGCCTCAGTTCATTTCCAGCAAGATACCGTCACTTTAAAATGTATATAATTAGGACTGTGTAGGGGGCATGCAGAAGCTGAGGCTTCAGTAAGTGTCAAAGTTGTTGCATGCAGTGCGTACTCTTTCATATGCTGGACTACATCTGCACAATGAGATACCTAACCAAAGGAAACACAAGTGATGTGATTGTGAAATGAGCAAAAGAAATTGCACGTTTTTCAAATACATTACCTGTGTTTCCTAACATTACGAATCACATTGTGCAGGTGAAGTTTAGGCCTGTCCAGGGAAACAGAGGAGGTCTGAACTTTATTGGTAGGCCTGCACATGTATTATCTCCTCTGTACTCTTCAACAAGCTTAAATTTCATCTGCAACCCTGAGTAGGCCTCACCTGAAACAAACGTCTGGATAGGACACACCTTATTGCCATCCTGAAACAATCATTTAAAATGTTAGGAACAGTTTTATGATGATTGTGCACCTCTTTTGCGCTGCCATTGCGTCACTTTTGTGAGACAACAGCAGTGCAAAAGATGCACCATGTTCCAAGATAGGCCTCACTTCATCTGCATCAAGATACTGTTAGTTTAAAATGTATATCTTTAGGACTGTGTAGGGGGCCTGGAGAAGCAGAGGCTTCTGTAAGTGTCAAAGTTGTTGAAAAACTGTTTGTCCTTCAATCTTTTCCCTTGTCTTTTCTAATTTTTAAATACATGTTTTAATATTTTTCAAATGTTTGTTCTCTCTTTCACAGATTGAAAGTATAAAAATAACAAGTGACTAAGTTAACGACAATTATAAGGTAAATGTTTTGTACTCTTTTCGTTACATTTCTATCACATTTAACTACTATTAGTTCCACTGCTTCATTTCTTTAACCCTCACTTTCCTGCCTTTGCTACTTCCCTCATTCCTTTCTCTATAACTTACTTACTCTACTCCTTCCACTCCTTTTCTCAGTCCCTCTCTTCTCATAGTTCCTCACTCTTGTTCACTCACTCCGTCTCTATTACTCTTAGTGTCTCTGACTGATCACTCTTTCACTACTTGTTCATTATGCTTTCTCTGTGTAGTTGAAGCACACTAAGGGGCATATTATGAACACAGCCAATAAAATTATTGCTGCTTTTATCGGCAGAAAACTGCTGCAAAAGCGGCTTTAGCAGCAGTTTTCTGCCGCAAAAGCGGCTTTAGCGACACATTTCTGCTAATAAAAGCTGCAAAACTTTTATTGTCTATGTTGATAATATGCCCCTATGTTATTTACATTTCTTTACTGTTTCAATTATTCCTTTTCTGTTACTTCTTCTTTTCTGCTTTCTGTTTTTTCTCTCTGTTATTCCACATGTTTTAATCTTATTTTGAACATTCACTCACATTCTCTAAGAAACTCTTCTTTGTTATTCTTATACTCTCTTTTTTTTCTTTCACTTCCTTATCTATTTTGTTTTTCACAATTATACCCTCTTCCATCTTTTCTTCGGTAAATAGATCTATTAAACAGTATCTCTGGTTTAGTCCATATAGCTGTCTTTCTTTTAACATTACTCTCTGTTTACTTCCCTTATACTTACTCTTTTTTTTTTTTTTCAATTTTTTGGTTCGCTCCCGGTTCGCGTACCGGGGAGCGAACCGGGAAGCGAACCAAAAGAAATAGAGGTTGCCAGAGTGCTAAACATTCTAGCAATTTTTTTATAAAGGGGAGGTAGTTCTGAAAATAACTTTTTTTTAATGTTTTTGTTGTTTTATATTTTTTTTTATTTTTCTGAACATTTTTTGTTTTTTTTTATTTTTTGAACAATTTTATGTTTTTTTTGTTTTTTGGGGGGGAAACAACAAAAAACAGGCATTAGAAAGGGCTCAACAGGAGCAAACATTTTTTTTATTTTTGGGGCGTTTTGAGCACTTGTGGTTTTCATATGCTCTGTTTATCAAATTGATACTCATGTTTGCACATGAGAGTAGGTTACCACAATAAAGACACACTATCTTCATGTGCACAAAATTTTCTTGAATGTTTGGCACTGTTTCCCGTGCCTCTGGCCCCGACAGAGTTACCTGTGCCGATGTACTGGCCACAGGAGTTGGTGGGTTGTCTTGCAGGTCACGCATCTCTGCCATGCTGTAATTCAGTGGAATGCCACCTCTGCATGTGACGGTGCATAGTATAGTTGTCGAAACTATACTTTTTATTTGTGCCTCTAGATAAATCTTCTTTGCATATGAGGCATGTCACATAGCGAGCATTCACTTTTTTCTGTCCTTGAGGAAAAGAAAAAAACTGCCAAATAAAACTATTTTTGTGGTGAGATATCCGGGGCTCCTCACGTAAAAACTGTCTTGGCTGTACTTCCTCTTCCTCTTCTTCGTCCTCTTCCTCCTCTGTGTTGGGAAGGAACTGTGGAGGTGGTCCTCTCTTCCTTGGTGGTGGTGGTGGTGGTGGGGGTGCACCAGCTGCAGCTACTACTGAAGCCATTTTCTACTAAGCAAAATAGGTCTTCCTTTCACAAAGTTGAAAGTCAGAGTGAGAAAAAAGGTGGGGGCTTTCATCATTTTGGAAAAAAAATAGTTCTAAACCAATGAAAAGTGTTATTTTTAGGTCACATGACCTAGCCTTACATCATTAGGAAACCAAAAGTGAAATGAACCAATGAAAAGTTTTATTAACAAGTCACATGACCTGTTACGCTTACGTTACGCGTTGCGGGCCGCGCCCCGGATCGCTTCCGGGGAGCTGCGCTTCGCGCCTCGGTTCGCGTACCGGAGCACTTCCGGGTGCGCTAACGCGGCGCGTCATAAGACGCATTACGCGACAACGCGATACGTCGCGCTTCCGCGACGCGTCACGATGTTGATTTCTAACGCGGCAGTTGCGCTAACGGAACGTTTACCGGTTCGCGTACCGAGTCGCGGCACCAAATTGAGCTAACGGGAAGCTACCCGGTTCGCGGACCGGGAGCGAACCAAAACTTAATAATAAAATTTTTTTTTATTAATAAACATATAAAATATATTTTTTGATTTAAAGAAGAATACATTTTAAAGCTTTTGATATTTGCTATTAAAAAACCATTGAAATTCACAGAAAAAAACATAGGTTATAGACCATATATAGTTAGGAATTAGCATTTACAAAACCTTGAAAATTCACTGAAAAAACCATAGGTTATAGACCATATATAATTAGGAATTAGCATTTAAGAAACCTTTTTTTTACTCACACAAAACCATTGAAATTCCATATATAGTTAGTTGTACTAACTATATATCGCGCACCCGCAATCCACTGCTGATCATGTCACATATTACATCATTCATGACATGGTCAGTGACATCACTGATGACATCACTGATGACATCTCAAATGACATCACTGATGACATCACTGATGACATCTCAAATGACATCCCTGATGACAACATCCAGTGACTGTATGTTTCTGTAAAGTTAAAATATGTCTTACATATTGTAGAATGAGTGGATTTATAAGTGTCTGGATGAAGGATTTATTAGGTGCATGACTGACTGTATGAGTGACTAATTAAATGTGTCTCACTGAGTGCATGGGTTAGTGACTAAACTGTCTTAATTTGTGCATCATTATGTCTGTTGTTCTGTAAACTGCTGCATGTATTGATCAGTAGCTATATGAGTAACTATATGGGTTATTGGTTGATTGCCTAAGTATTTGTATGGGAGACTGAGTGTGTGTGTGGGTGGCTGGGAGGTGTATAACTCTGTGCATAGATGTGTGAGCAGTTGATTCACTAGATGTATGGGTTCAAAAGTGCATGTGGAAACAGCTGTATGGGCGGTTGACTGTGTGCATGAGTGTATTGGTGAGTGAATGGATATCTAAGTGCTACATGTCAAAGTAAGTACATATGTAAAACACAGTACATGTGAGAGTTGACATATATAAATAACTATGCATAAGAGCCAGTGAATGTGTGAGTGGCTGTATGGATCATTGTGAACTTGTATCAGGGATTGTATAAGAGAGTAAATATGTGTTAGTATATGTTTGAATAAGTAAGGTGTGTATAACTGTATAGTTGAGGAAATGGATGTGAGATTGATTCTTTGCATGACTGACTAGGTGTGTGAGTAACTCCATGGATGAGTGACAGTCTGTGAGTGTCTGTTTACACTGAGTGTATCTAAGTTTTTATTAGAGTCTGAAGAGATTCATCGTATTATCACATGAATATGTCATCAGTGATGTCTTTTGAGATGTGATCAGTGATGTCATCAGTGATGTCATCGGTGATGTCATTTGAGATGTCATCAATGATGTCATCAGTGATGTCATCAGTGATATCATCAATGATGTCATTTGAGATGTCATCAGTGATGTCATTTGAGATGTCATCAGTGATGCCATTTGAGATGTCATCAGTGATGTCATCAGTGATGTCACTGACCATGTCATGAATGATGTAATATGTGACATGATCAGCAGTGGATTGCGGGTGCGCGATATATAGTTAGTACAACTAACTATATATGGAATTTCAATGGTTTTGTGTGAGTAAAAAAAAGGTTTCTTAAATGCTAATTCCTAACTATATATGGTGTATAACCTATGGTTTTTTCAGTGAATTTTCAAGGTTTTGTAAATGCTAATTCCTAACTATATATGGTCTATAACCTATGGTTTTTTCAGTGAATATATATATATATATATATATATATATATTACCTACTGGCGGTCGCCAGTAGGTATATATAGTTAGGACCTAGTTTCCATAGGAAATCCACAACATTCTATTGGGAATAACTTTGGCGTCGGTTTCCCTTCTATCACACACCCACATGTTACTCGACATGATTTGGGAATGTATGAAAAACAACTTTTTCATCTTCAACAAATCTATGTATAAACAGATCCGGGGGGTGGCGATGGGCACTTGTTTTTCCCCCAGCCTGGCTTGTTTATATCTAGGCTGGTGGGAGGAGCTAGTGGTGAGGAAGATCGCCCACTATAGTGCCCACGTCATCCTCTGGAAACGATACATAGACGATATTTTCTGTGTTTGGGATGGCACTTTGGACCAAATACACGAATTTGAAGCAAATTTGAACAACAACTCTCTGAATCTTAAATTCACGAGTGTGATCAGCAAAGACCAATTGGAATTCTTAGACGTTAAACTGACAGTCAAAGGCGGTAAACTCACAAGTACTCTATTTCGGAAACTGACGGCTGGAAATAGTCTGCTTCATGCAGCGAGTAGCCACCCCCAAAGCCTGATACGAAGTATTCCCTTGGGTGAACTAATAAGGGCCAAGAGAAATTGTAGTTCTGACGAAGGTTTCCAGGAAGAGAGTGAGATTATGATACAGCGATTCTCAGAGAGGGGGTACAGTGATGAAATTATACAACAGGCAGTGACAAAAGTCAGTACAATGGACAGGAAAGATCTATTAATCCCCAAAGAACATAAAAAGGATGAGAAGGTACGGTTTATTACGACTTATAATAGTCAATCTTGGAAACTTCGTAAAAGCCTTACCAAGTACTGGGAGACACTGAAATTGGACAACGATGTCAAAGAGGCAATCCATGATATTCCCTCATTGACTTACAGGAAAGCAAAATCCCTTAGGGACACTCTGAGCAGTACTTTGATAAAAGAGAGTAAAAAAACTAATTCTATTCAAGGATTTTTTCCATGTCTTAGATGCAAAGCCTGCAAACACAGTTGTACTCGGAAAACGATTGAACTATCTAAAGACAGAAGTGCCCATACAATCACCAAGCATCTTAGCTGCACTACACAGTATGTGGTCTATGCTCCAGAGTGTCCGTGTAAGAAATTTTACATAGGCTGCACTACTAAACAGGCAAAGTTAAGAATTCTAGAGCATCAGAGAGCAATAAGAAACGAGAATCAGCAATACCCTGTAGCGAGGCATTTTGCACGGGTACACAACAAAAATCCAAATTTGATGAAATTCTGTGTATTGGACAGCGTTGAACCAAATGAGAGGGGAGGGAACAGGTGGCTAGAGTTACGCAAGTTGGAATCAAGATACATTATAATGTACAATACCTTGCAGCCCACTGGACACAATCTGGGTGAGGAGCTAGCCATTCACCTCCAAACATAGAGTACGGTTTTTTCTTTGATGTAGAATAGGCTGCTGCTTCTTTGGTATCTGAAGTTTAAATTTTAAATTGCTTTTAACAAAAATAATTTTTTGCACTAATTTGAAATGTAAATATCCTAGAATATTGCTACAGTTCTGTTTTCTTTTTTCCTTTACAGGATATGGGAGATACTACCGCCCACATGGGCATCATTGGAAGCCAATATTGATTGAATTGATGAACTTTAGCCCACTGGGGCAAAATAATAATCGAATTAGAATCGGGGAATTGTGTGATAATAACACAGAACCGGACATTATGGTTTGCGCAAGCGCGCTTGTTATTTGGGCAAAATGATTATTTGTCCTTGGAATATAACCATCGTATTTACAGTTTGAATAATATGTCTAATATTTGGCTTCCCCATTTATTCACATATTTCTGTGAGGAGTGGTATAATTGTTTACATGAAACGTGATTTACAATGAACAGACTGAGCATATGTGGTATTTCCTTTATGTCTATACACACGTGCACAAATTGTAAACACCATGTCTCTTTAAATGAAGGTCAGTACCAGCATAGCCCCACCCGTGAGCAAGAGATCGGTGGATCTTGAAACGCGTTGGGTTTTGCTCTGCCAATAAACTGACAGCATCGTAAAACAATTGGGCTCCGACTCTGGTTTTTCAACTAAGGAAGCACGACCAGGAGTGTGTGGAATATATATATATATATATATATATATATATATATATATATATATATATATATATATATATATATATATATATATATCCCTGTGTAGAGAGTAGTCACCTAGGTGCAGCAGCCAAAGTCTAATGGGACGTACTGATGGAGCAAGGTTTCGCACGTAAAGAGACTTACTCGGATTCAATCCTCTCGAAATAACATATAACGTATTAATAAACATGTTATGTTTAGTATTACTAATAATTGTACCACACAACATTTCTAGTATCTAGGGGAAGCTTATCTATGTACTTTTTACTAACAGTAACTCGAGTGACCTAATACGCATGCGTCTGTCACACTCACGTGACATGACGTACTCTCTGCTTTGGTGGGAAATCTTTGCTTCTGTGCACTCGCATTAAAGATGGCTGCTTTATGTTTCACATGCTAATGCTTGCACTACTGCTTGTACTAAACCTTGTTCAAATAGGATGCTTGAACTGGACCCCACAAAGTACACACAGCATAAGCAGCACTCAATCCTCCTTCCTCGTGTCGCATGCACGAGCCATCTACAAATAGCTCATATTCTGATTTCAGCAATGGCTCTTTTTTTATGTCTGGACGGGGCTTAGTACTGTATTCTGTGAGGTCGATGCAATTATGCTCGACTTCCCCTTTCACCTCTTCAAAAGGTGAATCAGGTAAGTGTAGCTGGATTTAGGACAGTGCATCTGGCAATGGTCACATTCCCTGCACCTAGAAGAATTCGCTCATAATTAGTCGGCCGACTAGGAGTCAAATACTGAGTATGTGCTCTGGTTAATAGAATCACCTCTGCGTGTGGGACATACACAGTTACAGAGTGTCCCATAATGATGTATTCACTTTGCTAAAGACTTATGCAGGTTGCAGCCACTGCTTTTAGACATCCCGGCAATGCAGATGTCACTGAATCCAGTGTAGCAGAAAAATATGCCACAGGACGTCTCATTAAACGGTGAGTTTGGGTCAGAACAGACAATGCACAATTATCACGTGCAACACAGAACAGTGCAAATACTTTTGCATAATCAGGCATCCCCAAAGCTGGAGCTGAGCACAGTCTCGCAGCTTTAAGAAGGCAGTCATGCTTTCATCATTCCACTCTACTGGGTCCTTCGCTCTCTTTGTTGTCATCTGTATCAAAGGTTTAGCTAGGACTGCAAATACCACAATCCACTGCCTGCAGTAACCTACAACTCCAAGAAACATTCTGGTTTCTTTCTGTGTTTGAGGTAGATTCATGTTTCTGATTATTTTGATTCTTTCGGAGGTAACCCTTCTGACACCTCTCTCTATCTGGTGACCCAGATATTTTATTGATGTGGTACAGAATTGTAACTTTTCAGGTGACATTTTATGCCCTCCTTCAGCCAAATGATTCAGCAATGCAATGGTATCAATAATACAGTCATTTTGAGTTTTAGATGCCACCAACAGGTCTTCTATATACTGCACCTGGACAGACATGTCCGGGCAGGACCAGAGATTCAAGAAATTTTTTCAATATCTGATTGAAAATCGATAGATTCTCTGTGTACCCCTGAGGGACACGATTCCAAACGTAAACATGGTCATCGAACTTAAACGAGAAAGTTTGAGTCCTGTTTGAGCTACTTCCGGGTTCTCTTATAGGTAAATCCATCAGGGATATTACTGACTCGCACTCACTTGCTTGGTCATCAACACAGTGCATTCATTTATTCTTTGTTCTAAAACTGTTTCTCTTTAACATTGCTATTAGCTCATATTTGGGCCTGATGTGTCATTGCTGAACTCCATCTTGAAACTCTCATAGCGCATGTGCTGAATTTTCCTGAGTCCACAAGCCATGGAATTGAATCCGTGCCAGTGACAGTCTTGCCTGCGATGCGCCTGAGAAGATGAACTTTTGAACCTCAGAAAGGAAGACAACTTACAAATCTTCTTATACATTGTATTTGTTATTGAAACATCCATTGTCGGGTGGAATAAAAGTGCATGGGAAAATAAAATTATGGAGGGAACATTAATTTGAATATTGGAATGAAATGATCTCATAACTGGTTTGGTGTGATGACCTCTCCTCGCTTTTGACCAATCAAATTGAGGGAACACATGAACTTGCAACATTGGGGGGTGGTACATTGCCCTGGAAAATGGTATATCTAAGGTAGGCTTAGCTAGTTAGATTGCCGACTTGTCCGAATAGCTGACTTGTCACTGACCCAACGCACTCAATAAGCGATCGAGAGCAGCGGTGCTGGCGGAGCACTCTATCAGAAGTATTGATAACCCAATCGGGGTTCTGCGGCAGAAGAGGGGATAGCCCAATCGGGGTTCTGGGAAGGAATTCAATAACCCAATCGGGGTCCGACTGTTAGCCGCAGAGAGGGGTGTGACGCTGGCGTGCACTTTAGCTGAGGGTACCGGTCCTGACCTGCGTTGGTCCTGTCCTGATCCAATTTGGTCTGTACCCGTTTTGGTTCTGGTCTGCACCTGTCCTGTCCTGTTGGCACCTGAACTATCAGGAGTCGTGTCCTTTATCCCAGCCCATGGCCAAGGTTGGTTTTCACACCATTCTAGGTAAATATTCTGTGTGGGTATGTCATTGTACTGTTTCCCTTTTCTACCCTTCCTATGTTAAAGACATTACTCTTCAACCCTCTGCATATTTTTGCTTTGATCATTATCTTTCTAATTGAACGAGCTTCAATTGAACTGGTATGGACTCTAACCTTTAAGAATTTACATAGATAAAGTGTTTAAACCTTTCCCGAGCCTGTGGTTATTTTATGAATGAAATATTGTTTTACTACCTATAATTCTAACTCCCTTGATCCCTTAGGACTCTCGGTACTGGTGACTAGGATTGGTAAGTCAATTGTGTCCAGGCAGGTCAAGACCTACCTTTAGTAACCACTGACCATTAATTTACTACCCTAAAGCAGCAACCAACATTTCTCACCATATACGGTACACCGGAAACCTTTATTGCCTGCTGTAATATTGTGTATAAAGAGACTTCAAACTTGATATAAATTGAGACAGTCCTCAGACTTAGTGCCTGTAACTATTCTCCCGGTCGAACTGTTTAATTAAACAAACTTTTCCTGTTTTGCCAAATGCCTCTTGTCTTTTATTTTAAAGGAAATTTGATTCAAGCAACAACTGTATCAAAGGCTGTCAAGAAATCAAAACGGCCAAGGGGCCCATTAGCATGGCGGGCGGTTACCCCCACCACATTAGCATGGCGGGGGGTACCGTGGCGGATGAAAGACCGTCTGCCGCTTTTCCGCTGGCCTACCGGGCGGAAAAGGCCTATAATATGGTGGTGGTGCCTTGCAGGCACCGCCATCCATATCATGATGTGGGCTATGTTATGCCTTTCCATGGCGGAGGCTCTGCCATGGAAAGGCTTGCTGGAATCGCTTTGGGGTCCTGTTGTGGGCCCCTAGGGGGATGGCGGGCTGCACTTGGGGGTACCCATGGTACTCCCCTACATTGGCATACACAAGGTGGCAGGCACCTCACGGTGCCTGTCATGTTGTGCAAGCCAATGCACGCCATGCATTTCTACATTGTGGCGGGTGCTGCTCACAGCACCGCCCGCCAAAATGTTGAATATGCGGGATGCAACTGCCAGGGTGGCGGTCGCATCCTAATTGGTGGTGCGGGACCGCCGCAACAATGGCGGCCAGTCCCAGCACCACTAGGGTGATAGTGCTACAATCAGGGCTGAATTAGACCCTTGTACATGAGGGAAACCTGGCAAGATCATAAGAAGGTTTTTTTTCAATAAAGAGGGATAGCTGATGATGTACTTCCTTCTCTAAGATTTTAGAAGGAAGAAAATATTTGGATACATATTTGTTGAGCACTTCTGGATTAACTGATGAGATTCTGTGATAGAGATAGTGGAGTCACAGTAAGTACGTTACATACGGCTTGTGGAATAATTTTACCCCAGGCACAAGAGAACTAGTTAACATTGCTCCACTTGATTATAAAAGAAATAGGTTCAGAGTTCTGAACTTTAAAAAAGATGGCAAGCTGATCACCCCATGCCATAGAAAAGCTGCCTAATCATCAGAGAGCTTAAATTAGATATCAGGTTTAACATTTGTACCATCAAATGACTACTGGTGAGAACAAGCTGACTACAGCTGAGGATAGGAAATCCAAAAGGGTGTTTACCTCTGGGTGTGAAGCATCCTCAATCCAAATATTAAGCTCTCCCAGAATTGTAAAATAGGAAAAATAGGAACTATAAGGAGTAAGACACTAAGACACTCTGCAAGTTGGAAAGTGAAATTAGATGTTGGAACCAAACAATAAGACATTAATACTCCTGAGATAGCGAAGCAGGGATTAAATAGAATATCCAAAAAGTGACCCGGTACATAGGAAAGCAACAATACCTGAAAAGTGGCACAAGAAATTCAAGAAATTCCTCTGTTGGGTTTAGTAGTACTATCCACATGAAATAGAAATTTAGGAAGTACTGTTACCATAATATCTGAACCGGAGGAACTCACAAACAATGTTTCAGTGTGACACGTTACATTTGATTTTCACAGTAAATAAGTTTGAGAATTTAGTTTTAGGGAACTGCAGAGAGCTAAAGAGATGTACTAAATATTTTTGCATTTGCAAACTCTGTGATTTGTGATGTTGAGGGGTTTGTGAATATGTTATGTGTAATGCAGTACACTCATTGTGTTAGTCAGAAAAGCCATACTAACTCAAACAATGGTTTCAGCTATCCAATCATCTGAATTGCATTCATGATTGGTGTGAAAGGGGCATGCCCTCTTAATTGTGAGTTGCACTGTTATGTATCTATGGTTTGCGTCCATAATTGCATTTGCAAACCCTTAATCAGTTACTCAAAGGAGGAAGTAACTGATTTGCAAAGGACACCTTTCCCCTTTATGAATCCTGCTGTTTAGCCTTGTGACAAGCAGGCAGTGGTTCCCAGTTAATGGTCCAGAGGACCACAGTCTGCTTTCATTGATGTGTTTCCAAATGGAAAACGTATTTTATTAGCTGCATTAGTTTCTTTAAAGAATACAGGCAGCTTAAAAAAACAGTTTTCCTGTTTGGGAACGTAAACACAGGAATGTGGGGTCACTGTCTCATCATCCCTGTCTTTGTATCGAATCACAGAGGATCGCAAATAATCACCTGCCTAATTAACATTTCTTGGGAAGGTCATTATACACCTCCGTCCAACTGGAGGATGTGCAAAGCAACCTTTTAGTAAATATGTGGCATCACAAAATCAAAACACGTCAAAAAACGTTACAGTGCAATTTCCAATCATTTTTTGAGACCTGTCTCTTGGTACATGAAGCCCTAATATTGATACCTATGCTTGTTTAAGTGGAGCCTTCAGGGGCTCTGGAACTTCATGTGAGACTCTAAAAAACCTTATTCCTGAGGTTAAGGACCGACAGTTGTGTAACAATAGCACTCACAGCCTCCGCAGTGCGGGGGACCCTGGGCTCCAGGGGCCCGCCCCAGGCACTGTGCTTGAACTGAGGGCCCATGGCCTGAGAGCTCCTGACTGGGTCCGAAGCATGCCCTCCCCCCCCCCCCCCATGTACTTTGCTGGAGGCTCATCAGGTTTCGTTATGCCAACGAGGGCAGATACCTGCATGTGGGAATAGAACATGATAAAAGCTTCTTCCTTTATTCGTATGGCAGAGTGGTCTATTTATAGTTTGAGGTTGAGACTGGGAGTAGGAAAACATTGTGGATACAGACCAGGGGTGATGATGCTTAGCGCAGTCTGTGTGGAGACAGGCTTGCCTTGGTGTAAGTTAAACCTATCTGCTAACTTATAAGGCTGATGCACTTTACCTGCAGCCAGTGGGTGGGGTGGGCCCCCACCCAGTCAGCCATCTAGTGGAAATGAAGAAAAATAAGACAACGAGGAGGCAATGGGAAAAAAAGCTTGATCTCTGCAAGTCCAAGCGATCTGGGCTTGGAGATCCAGAATCGCCAAGTGAAAATTAACTATAACACAACATTGAAAAATACAACAAATAAAAAAAAAATCTAAGCAAATGATCAAAAAGCACTTTCTAAAACATAGTGGAAAAAAAACTAAAGAAATAAACTGGGTGTGAGACCCCTAAAAAAAACCAAGAAACATAATTTAGGTTTAAAGTATTATAAAACTGACTCACAATCATAAGGTCATGCTAAAATCCAGAGGTAGCTCACCAATATTCCTTCTCACTCACACTTCCATGCTGTGCTTCACCACTGAAGATCTGCACTCTGTAGGCCACTATGAACAGTGCACCTTGCTTAAAACGAGGAAGAATCACCTTCCCAGACCAAAAGGTTTCCTCACTATACCTATGGCCGTGCCCTACCTTCCACTGTCACACTGCTTCAAAGTCCCAGAAATAAGAAGGCCTAACCTAAAAGAACCCCTGCTATTAGCAACTGGAAGCATGTAAACCCATCCACGTTTTAGGAAAGTGTTTCAATCTAATTACACAGCATGTAGGCACCAGTTTTCATACTAAGTCATTTGTCAATGCCAACCTCCTTTGTCTATGGTCAGGTGGGCTCTGTATCCAGTGAATCTTAAATAACATTATGTATGTATATACGGATGCATTTGTACAGCTATAACCTAGCCAAAAGGCAGCTAGCATAGGGTCAAATGCAAAGATACAATTAACAAATGATTGAAGAGGTAGCTGATATGTTAAAACAAAAGTGGTCCATTACTGCACCATGGTGTATTTCTTTTTAAGAAGTGTGTCTTCAGCTCCTTCCTAAATTGCAGCAGGATTGCGGCAGCCTTGATGAATACAGGGGTTCCAGATTCAGGGTGCATAGATGCAGATTATCTAGTGCCTTGTTTTTTTCTTTTTTACACTTGTTTGTCTCTGGTCTGATGGTGTCCTGTCCGCTGGTTTGCCAAAAGCGCTTGTGATGGAGGTTGAGGTGCTGGTTGCTGGTCGTGGTGGCTTTATAAATGATACAGCTGGCTTTGAATACGGAGTGCCTTGGCTGAAAAGAGGAAGCCAGTGGAGTTCTATTAGGATCATATAACATAACGTGCATAGTACCCAGTTATTAAAGTATCCCATAACATTTCCCGTCATGCAATGCAATCATATACTTTTGAAAAAATAAAAAAATATGCTGCCTGGTCTATTTCTATTTCAGGACTCCTGCTCTGAAATTTAGTTAAACTGCTAGTCAGAACCTATACCAATCTCTCATTCACAGCCATGAAACGTAAGCATCTTACATTTTCATACACTGTTGTCTTTCAATGTTAATGGCTGGGTGGGGGGGCCAGACGTCTCGTTGTCCCTTTTATTAATTTCATCACCATTCAATCAATCACCCTCCGTACCACAGTTAGCCAATAAATACTCATGTTCCGGTGACTTTCTATCTCTACATCTCGGGTGAAACGCTCCCAGGGTTATCGAAGAGGAAGTCTGGCGCGAGACGGCAGTCCGTCAATGAAAGCGTCAGCGTGAGGGGCGGCGCACGTTATTGTGTCACGCTGACACTAATCGGTTAATTCCAGTGAAGCCTGAGGTAAACAAAGAGGCTTGTTGTCTGTTGGGATGTATGTGTGATTAGCTCTCGGTGCGCCCGAGGGCTGTGTACCAGCCACAGTGGGCTCTCCCTCTCTGGCAGCCCCGCCGCCCCGGGGCTCTATCTGTAAACTACGAAAGGAGCCGAGAGTTAATGACGTTGACCCTGACACCCCGCCACCCCTCCCACAGCGAACCCCTAATCTAGTCTTCTTAATATCTCGACAGCTGATATGCAGAATGGGCTAGAAATATTAGAGCTCGCATATGCGTCTGAAACGCCAGAGGCTCACTAGTTAAGGGGAAAAAAACTGTTTTAAGGGTGTTCGAGCGCGGAGACGGTTTTCACCTATTTACATTATTGCACGAGTTCTCACTCCCAACAGGCTCCTATTTCATATTTAGTGAGTTTGAAAGAATCATTATGTCATACCATGCCAGGGTACCCTATGCTACTATGTTATAGTGCTTTTATGATACTACCAAAGTGACTTATTTGCACTAAAACACCTTGGTCACCTGAAGTCAGCTTAGGCTAGTCTCACACATAACTGTACGCAGAGGGACAGTGTAGGCCTTCATTATATTTGTCTAGTGCTACAACCCTGAAAAGGGACACCCAAGCGCTGAAAGATTTTGGATTTTTCATTTTTAGCAGAGTTCTTTGATGTTACTACAGATGGAAGTATTCTCAGGTAGGCCACCCGAAAGCTGTGGTTCTACAAAGGAGAAAGCTACATGAACTTAAACACCCATAGGAAAATACTGATATATGAATACGTTATTTATATATTAATTGCCAGTTTTTAGCTAGCACGAAGAAGGCCCTGCAAGACACTAGAGCGCTATTCAAGGTTTGAAGGCTAGCATCTTCTAAAATAATGCTCAGCCATAATAATAAAAAAAAATACATATAATAAAAACACAGGTATTACAGTAGGATTCGACCTGTCAACAATTCTGAGTGAGGAGGCAGCTTCTCCTATGAATTTGTGTAGAAGGAGCATTTGTGTTAATCAGGATACTAAAAGAGCCAGCTACAGACAGACAGGTGGATAGACAAGTGGGCAGGAAGTATACGAGACAAAAACAAGCAAATAAATAGAGACAGTGTAGATAGGCAGGCAAATTAAGAGAGGCAATTACAGGAAACCGACAAATACATGAACAGTAGGGACACATGGAGAAAGACCGACATAATCATTTAAAGATCTGTATTAAGGATTATCAATGCAATATTCTAGATTGAAACAAAGAAGCTGGCTTTGCACAGCACTAATTTCACAAACTAGAAACGGGCGGTATGTGAGAATATCTTTATTAAAAATATCGTCTGACAGAAATCTGGTGTCCTAAATATTGTCTCAGTGGGAGCACATGTAATATTATTAACTTCAATGGGCCAATATTTTTGTAAATATTATCATACAATAAACTATATTTTAGCTACGAGATTCTGAGGCCATACCTAGAAGAGGGAATGTTTTCTAATGGCAAAAACTGTTGTTATGCCCCAGATCCCTTCAATGCCCATTGTTTTTTGTAATTTTTTGGGCTTGGACCTGTGGGAGCAAACTACCCCAAAAGTGGTTACTTTTTTTTAAATTTTACAGCTACATTATAGACGTTTCATTGTGAGAAAATCAATACAAAAATTAAAATAAACTAATATGACCTCAGTTTGACTGTGTGCTGTGGAGCTTGAAGGGAGAAAATGTGCGCAGGGAGTGAGTGACAGAGATAGCATCCATCTTGTCTAAGAATACCGTTTTACACAGAAATGTGGTATAACTAAAATAAATTATTAAACACACTTCTACACATCAAGGGAAATTCAGTTGAAAAACAATTACATTATATCAGTATGTAGATGTAAAATAATGTGTTAAAAGGCAGATTAGACATTGTTATTATCAAAAAATATAAATATTTACTACACTTTATAAAATCCATGTAATCAAAGCCTGTGAAAGTCATCTACTGGTTGCCACCTGCCTACGCTAATCATGATCTGGGGCAAACCTTCTGCTGCCACCTGCTCTGAGCCACCATGAAACACCACAAACCCTCACACGTCACCTGCCTGGAGCACACAGCAACTAGCCTGTGCTGGAGCACTCTGTCACCATCAAGAGCTTGTCAGCCAAAGTGACTTAGGTCAGTAGTCCAGGGTCGTCTGCTGACCTGCCTCATGACTCTGGCAGGTCATGGTGAGCCCCCATCACTACATTGACAACTTCCTTTCAATGACCAGGAGTTACAATGGTGGCTGTTGTGTGCCGCCTTACCCTGCAGGGCTTTAAGTGGGCCGGGTTCCTTTAGGTCTCTGTAGTCATTAAAAATGGATATTGAAACGGGTCCCTGTCGGACCGTGTATTCATGTCCTTAACTTTAGTGGCAAAAACACTGATCTGTTTCTGAACAATGAATGTAAAGAAAATGTACCCTAATAGTCCACATCAGCAGTTTAGTTCCTCTTTAAATTTCACGTTTTATTAAATCTTGTGTTCCCTAAGTGTGTTAGCTATTTCCCGGAAGTTGTGTTTCACACAATAGCTTTTTGTGTTAAGCCACGCCCTAATTACAGAGGGCGCATCTTTTTTAGAGCCCCCCATCCCCACTTTTTTCATCCCACTTAAAGCCCTGTTCACCTGTATCTGATGGTTTCCATCCCTCTGTGAGCCTCCAACTCAGAAGAAACTTCCTCCTTGCACAAGATGGTACAAATGAATTGTGGCTATTAATAGATAGGCCCAGCACTGGTGTGTGAGGAGGATTTTTCTAGGTCTGGCTGAGGACAACAGACTGCAAGCAAAGCCAGGTAGGGATAGCTGGATCGACTGGAGTTGATATGGTGGTGTCTTGCGCTTGAGGGCTGCTTCCTCCTGTATGCCTCCACCTATGCAGTGAAGAGGCTGTGAACACCCACAATCCACTAAATAACTGTATTCCAGGCTCAGGGCCGCAGAGTTGTTCTGGGACGTAGCTTGGTCAGTAAAATGGGGGAGGGAGAGGGGAAGCTTCAGATTACCTGACAATCATACTGGCATATAATTTTAAAATATTTTTTACGACAAGCAGGGCACATGAGAGGGACTTAAGAGACAGTAAAAAGAGAGAAGAGAGAGGAATGAGGAATGCGGATTGGTAGGAGTACTAAGTACGAGAAACACAATATTTTGTAAAATTATCAATTTTTTTTAGGGGTTTTTAAAACAGAGATGAGAGTGAGTGTGTGTGGTTTTGTCAGTGTATACATGTAAAAGTCTCAGGTGAAATCTGGCAGACACCTCACCATACCCTACTGAAATAGCCTGTACCCAACTATTCATCTGAAAGTGTATTTATTAGTGGGGGGTGTAACACCCCAAATGCCCCCCTTGAAACTACGCCTGGAGTAGCTGCGCACAGAAATAAAAAGTACAGCAGGACCTCACCGGCAGAAGAAGTGCACTTGACAAGTGATTTTAGGGGATATAAAAAACATACAGATGATGCAGAGAGGCTGATAGCGAGACGGATGGAAAGCCCAACAGATAGAAGGGCACACAGACACACATGAGTAGAGAGCAAAGATGACAACATATAGAGACTGACCGTTGTACACAGAGGGAGGTTCAAAGGAAGATAAACATTACGCGAAAAGTATATATAGGCAAGCAAGCACAGTCACTGACAGCGAGTGGTACAGGCAGAGAGCAGGGTGGATGGATGAATAGAGATGAAAGTATGCATGCATGATGGGTGGGTGAGCGGACAGAGAGAAAGTTACAGTTAGATTAAAAGACAGATAGACAAGTAGGCAGCAAGCAGATACAAAACCAAATAGTCACACAGATAGATAGGTAGACAGCTCAGCAGAAAGGCGGACCCAGACAGGCAGATAGCTAGACAAGGCAGACGTATTTGTAGACACAGACAGTAAGACATTTATATATATATATATTGCACTTCACTAATAGTTAAAGAGGCAGGTTTTTGAATGAGTGGCTAGACTAGCGGTTCTTAACCTTTTCACTCCCATGGACCCCACTGAGTCACAATTGAAAGCTAGGTACCCCCACCTAAGAAATGTCAACACTTTAAACCTCAAACCAAAACACAGAAATAGAGAACCAACTATACACCAAACAAATACACAAATTATGATTATATTTTTAATGCATAAAGGTAAAATTGTAAAAATCGAAATGTTAATTGTAATGAAAGGTTGAAACTTCGAAATGTAATTTTATTTCTAAAAGACTAAGCGATATGCTACTCTGTAACATATCACTTCGTCTTTTTTGCTGCAGATGCATGCTCTATTTTTGTTGGTGCGTACCAGTCCTTTAATTGAGGCCACCAATTGTCTGCACTGTATTCCATTTCAATTTTTGCAATGCTCCCACTTATAAAGACAAGGATACCAACTTAATTTTTATCCTACGTTTTAAAATTCCTACACATTAACAGAGCCTTTTGAAACTTTCAGTTTGCAATTGTGTTTGTATTTATATGTATACTTCATTAATCTACTAATATCGTTTAATTTTCTAAACATTTGTGAACCCTCTTAGTAGGCATCCCTGACGCTCTGGTAGGTATGGATGGCTGGGTGGGTGAATGGTTGGATGGGCGGGCGGACAGCCAGCCAAGAGGCAGATCCAGAGATGGAGAGTTACTCATTCAGAAAGATAGAGGCACAGATATTCACAGTTAGATGGACAGACAGATGCATGGTTGGACAGTTAAGGGGACTGGGGGAATGGATGTGTGATGGATGATTATTAGGTTGGGGTATTTTGGTGGGTGGGTTTAGTGGTACATGTAACATAACATATATTTGTAAAGCACATGTTCGCCCAAGGGTATCTTGGCACTGAATAACAGATGTTTATTTTTACCCAACTCAATGGTACTCATTGTATTGACCTCAGAAGGATGAAAGGGTGAGTGGACCCGTTGGGATTTGAACCTCTGACCATGAGGTCGAACACAGGCCTGTACAGTTGGCACATTAGTCCACTAAACCATCAGACAATGTAGGCGGACCAGCACACAGATAGATGGAAAAGAGGATAGATATTCGGTCAGGGAGGTTGGAAGGTAGACTGACACAAGGGTCTTTGAGCCGTGTCAGTGGCACTCAAGGATCGATGCTGGCTGTCCGTGCCCTGGAGGCGGGCGCACAGAAGCCCACAAGAGCAGGGGCTGCAGTTGGTGCTGTTGATCTCCGCCTCCTCTCGGAGAAAGTGTAGGACATAATCGGGCTATTCTTAAATGCAACGGCAAGTCCTGGATGAAACGATGACAGCGGGCACCGTCAAAAATTACATTCTGTCTTATTTGTCCCATTCTTGCGAGTCACATTCGTGAATAGTAGCGAGAGATTTAATGATCGCATATTTTGATCTTATTTCACCTCGGTCGATGGCAATTCTTTCTGTTAATGTCGACTTAGAGCTTTGAGTAATTTAGTAATTGATTCGAAGCACGGCAGCTCGCCAATACCGGCTGCATGTACTGAGGAATATCTCAGCTAATTTTATCCATCAGAACAAGATTACTATGCTAATCCTCCCCAGCCCCAGCGCTTTGGTCATCGGGGACCGACTGATGCAAATTATGTTATTAAACACAGTCCGCCCGGCCAAGGGAAAGAAAAATAACTGCAGATCGAGACAAAACCCCTGTACCAGCATCCTTCGAACCCTAATGGCATTTGGTATTTTTTACATCTATTTCGTATAGATCCTCTGTGCATCATGCAGGTTTTTATCAATAGCAATACGATTTATACTCTATTAGGCTAATTGTTAAAGAATGCGATTTTTAAAGAAGAAACATATGCTTTCTAGCCTATTTTTAGAGGGTTGTTCAGGGGGATACATTATAGCAGTGAGGGCAGATTGAGGGATGGGAAACAGGCAGATACATACACCACATATGCGTCGCCATATACCTATACAGTATTCCAGTTTATAAAGTTCTGGAGTTTATGAACTGGAATTATCAGCACTGCGACCTCTAAGCGCTTTGTCATGTACACAGTGATGGAATCATTTATTTTCTGATGCTTGACCTGAATTAAGCGCACACATCATCTGTGCTATTTTTGGGGTACATGGCCTAAAATCTGAGACATTTTGTAATGTTTATGGCTCCTATATGGTAAATGTGGGCATATACGGACGGCATTGCATTCTCCTGTTGTGTATGCTCACGCATATTCTCACGGTAAGAGTGGGGTGTTCAAACATGCGTATAAACTAATTTATAGATGTGCTCCGGTCGGAACTCTTTCAGGAGTCCCAGGACAGTCAGATGTTTTACCACACATTCATTTTTTGGTGCCTATACTACGCATACCATTCCCATGTATGGTATTTCTAGTTAAGATAAGTATATATGTGTGTGTGTGTGTGTATATATGTTTGTATATATGTGTATATATATATATATATATGTGTGTGTGTGTGTGTATATATATATATATATATATATTCACTGAAAAAAACATAGGTTTTAGGCCTTATATAGTTAGGAATTAGCATTTAAAAAACCATTGAAATTCACTGAAAAAGCATAGGTTTCAGGCCTTATATAGTTAGGAATTAACATATAAAAAACCATTGAAATTCCTCCTATATAGTTAGTTGGACCAACTATATATGGCGCACCCGCAATCCACTGCTGATGATGTCACATATTACATCATTCATGACATGGTCCGTGACATCACTGATGACATCACTGATGACATCTCAAATGACATCACTGATGACATCATCCAGTGACTGTGTGTTTCTGTAAAGTTTAAATATGTTTTACATATTGAAGAATGAGTGGATGTATAAGTGTCTGGATGAAGGATTTAGTAGGTGCGTGACTGACTGTATGAGTGAGTGATTAAATGTGTCTTACTGAATGCATAGGTTAGTGACTAAACTGAATGTGTGCATCAGTATGTCTGTTGTTGTGTAAGCTGCTGCATGCGTTGATCAGTAGCTATATGAGTGGCTATATGGGTTATTGATTGGTTGCCCAAATATTTGTATAGGAGACTGAGTGTGTGTGTGGCTGGCTGGGAGGTGTGTGACTCTGTGCAGATCAATGTGTACTTGTATCAGTGATTGTATAAGAGAGTAAGTATGTGTTAGTATATGTTTGAATAAGTAAGGTGTTGTGTGTATAACTATATAGATGAGGAAATGGAAGTGTGATTGATTCTTTCATGACTGATTAGGTGTGTGAGTAACTCCATGGATGAGTGGCAGTGTGTGTGTCTGCATAGGTGTATGAGTGCATATGATAGTGTTGCATTGATGAGTGACTGTATGTATGAGTGATTGTATGGGTGAATGAGTGGATGTGTGAGTAGACCTAGGAATCAGTGAGTGCCTATGTAGTAACTGGTATTGGTGTGTCAATAGTTGCAAGAATGGTAGTCTTTATTTAACACTGGGTGTATCAAAGGTTATATTAGAGTGTGAGGAGGTGCATCGTATTATCACATGAATGATGTACTCAGTGATGTCATCAGTGATGTCAAATGAGATGTCATCAGTGATGTCATCAGTGATGTCATTTGAGATGTCATCAGTGATGTCACTGACCATGTCATGAATGATGTAATATGTGACATCATCAGCAGTGGATTGCGGGTGCGCCATATATAGTTAGTCCAACTAACTATATAGGAGGAATTTCAATGGTTTTTTATATGTTAATTCCTAACTATATAAGGCCTGAAACCTATGCTTTTTCAGTGAATTTCAATGGTTTTTTAAATGCTAATTCCTAACTATATAAGGCCTAAAACCTATGTTTTTTTCAGTGAATTTCAAAGGTTTTTTAAATGCTAATTCCTAACTATATATGGTCTATAACCTATGGTTTTTTCAGTGAATTTCATTGGTTTTTTAAAAGCTAATATCTATAGCTGTAAAATATATTCTTTATTACGTGACGTATCACGTAGCCACGTGAGACGCCTCATGGGTGAAAGAAATCTCATCAGACGCGTTTCGGGCACATCCGTGCCCTTGCTCACTGTGTGTGTGTGTGGAGGGTCAGTTAGCCTTACTGTGAATGGTATTAGGACAGGTATGTTTTGGCTCCGGTGTTTACTTTGACAGACTGGTGTACTTCATACCTGAAATTATAGTCCGTTACCTAGGTCACTCAAATACGTGTCCATTGTGCTTCCTTCTATATATTGCTTAGTGAGAGGATCCAAAATTTCATGTGGCTCAGCCACTGCTCCCAAAATCAGTTTCCACCCTGTGATGATAATCTCCCATTATTTTACCCGTATATTTACATGTCCGCCTCTTACGTTTGTGCAGAAGACGCCTGTAGTTCGTATTAGACCAGTGAGGGGATTGTTAGGCCCTGTTGCTAGTGGTATTACAGACGTATTTGTGATGTACTGAAGCAGAGGATGCAGTGCATAGACAACAAGTATGGGGGCTGGGCTCCGGGGTGCACTGCTGGAGGATTAACAGCATTATCAGTTCTGGAACGGTCTTGTTCAAACTGTAAATGTAAAACTGAAAGAGTGTGAACGTCACTCACAGTAGACCCCGCCCACTTCAACCACTGAAGACTCTATTGGAAACTATTGCAGCCCTGTTATGTTATGTAACATTTGTTGACGCCTCTGTATGGAGGCAGTGCAGTTGAGAAATTATTTATTTCCTGCAGTTTTAAATAGCGCGAACTCGACCCGAAGGTATCGGAGCGCTTTTCATGAGCACAAGGTACATGACGCAATTACGCATTCATTTTTGGTAGGCACGGGGAGTTAAGTGATTTGCCCAGAATCACAGGATGTTGAGCGGACGCCGAGACTCGAACCTGGTTCCCAGCGCAAAGGTCGGCAGCTCAGCCCGTTGCGCCACATCCTCCCCCTTGTTGAGTATTTCAGACCTGATAGATGTGGTAATTTGTGTATTACAAATACAGGCATGTGTGCGAATGAAGGCTGTGCAGCCGAGTATGGACTGCCGACCTGCCGTTGATGCTCGGTGCCTGGGTGTGTGTGCCACAGCTAGGTCTGTGTTAGAGGCCCTGCTGTTGGTGTTTATTACAGGCCTGTGTATGACGTGCTAAGGCTACATTGCAGTAGATTACAGAACTGCACGTGGTGTGCGCAGGGTTCGCCGTCGGCCACTCCTAGAGAGCAGGGCTTGGTTTGAAAAGCGCCCTGTGTGCCACATGCCGGGGCTGCTGCCGGTCTCACCGAGGCGCTACATTCCCGCCCCTTGCCCTCTCCCCCTGTGGGGGTCACGGGTCTTTCATAGCTATCAGGGCAGAGTTGGGCTGCTGAGTGTGTCCCTCGGGACCACCGATGCAGGCACAGGGGCTGCCTGAAAGAACCTGCATTTATTTGGGGTATACAGTGGCAGCAGGGCACTGGGCTCTGCCTCTTCGGTGAACACAAGTGCAACGTTTCAGAGCAGTTCACCAGATGAGCGCGTGGCAAGGCCTAGGTTACACACACTTTGTACCAATGCAGTGCCCAGGGAAAACGACATTTGCTGGGATCCAACGGTGCCAAAAGTGCATTTTCGCATCGGTGGGTCCATTCGGATGCAAGGGATGGTGCATCATTTCTCTGTACAGGAACACCCTTCCCTATTCCTGTACACTATCATTTTCAGTGTGATTTCTGATTCAATTTTTATGCGTCATTTGTTGTATTCTCTCATTGCTACCTTTAAGCTTTTCTAATCCCTTGCCTCCTGCCTCATGTTTGATTTTCCTGGCAATTCCCTTCCTCTACAAATCCGGTCTCTTCCTCCTCATTTCCGTGTTCTGCCTCCATATTTCCCTTCTGTACCCCCTCAATAACCTCTCTCCTACACTGGCCCTGGAATAGAGGTGGCCAGGCCAAGCAAGACTTGCCGACTCGAGCCAAATGTCTGTCTCTGGCCCGGCCCGCATCCCAAGGAGACGTGCAAGCCAAAATAGAGCCAAGCCAAGCACCCCAGACACTGCCCTTACAGCTCCCTAATGCAGTTTATAAACATTCTAGTCTCAGGACTGGTTACGTTAAAGGTGCTTGTTTGATGTGAGTGGGTATGTCGGACCCTGAGCTGCAGGTTGCACGTTTCTCAATGACGGCTGGTCACTGGTGAGCAGCCTCTCCCAGCCTCTGCGGGATGAGAGAGTGCTCTGTTTTTCTTATCCATTGCTGGCAGTGAGGTCCGGCCGCCCCCAGCACTTCCGGGTCGCCGGGGGCAGCGCGGCGGCCCGATTTCAGGCAGGCAGGCGGGGACAAAAACGAGGTGGGCACTCAGCCGCAGACGACGCTTCTCTTGCAGGTGTCAGGGCTCCCTCCCATCACGGGAGCCCTGCAGAGTCAGCCGCCATCTTCCTTCTTCCCCCTCGCGGCGGGGGCGGGCATTTCCAGCCGGCCGGGCTGGGATTGGCCAGCCGGCCCCAGCACTTCCGGGTCGCCGCGGCAGCGCGGCGGCCCGATTTCAGGCAGGCAGGCGGGGACAGTGCGCGCACGGGTGCGCGCCGATAGATATATAATTGATTTTAAATGCAATTTTCTCAGCAAATACTGGACGGATTTAGACCATTTAAAGAAAAGCGTAATCTGCGAACCAGTCTCTTCCATTTTACCAAATTCCGTTCAGCCGTTCGGGCTGTAGCCGTGTCTAAAGGTCCTATGGAAATTTGCATGGGGAAAACACGTTTTGGGACCCCCCTTTTATCCCAGCCCCCACTTGACGAACCCCCCTCAAACTTTCAGGAAAGGAGCGGAGCGTAACGGGCCATCTTCTTTGAGAAATTCACGTAGATTCATTAACCGACGCCAAAGTTATTCCCAATAGAATGTTGTGGATTTCCTATGGAAACTAGGTCCTAACTATATATACCTACTGGCGACCGCCAGTAGGTAATATATATATATATATATATATATATATATATATTCACTGAAAAAACCATAGGTTATAGACCATATATAGTTAGGAATTAGCATTTACAAAACCTTGAAAATTCACTGAAAAAACCATAGGTTATACACCATATATAGTTAGGAATTAGCATTTAAAAAACCTTATTTTACTCACACAAAACCATTGAAATTCCATATATAGTTAGTTGTACTAACTATATATCGCGCACCCGCAATCCACTGCTGATCATGTCACATATTACATCATTCATGACATGGTCAGTGACATCACTGATGACATCACTGATGACATCTCAAATGACATCACTGATGACATCTCAAATTACATCACTGATGACATCACTGATGACATCTCAAATGACATCACTGATGACATCACTGATGACATCTCATTTGACATTACTGATCACATCACTGATGACATCTCAAATGACATCACTGATGACATCACTGATGACATCTCAAATGACATCACTGATGACATCACTGATGACATCTCAAATGACATCACTGATGACATCACTGATGACATCTCATTTGACATTACTGATCACATCACTGATGACATCATTCATGTGATAATACGATGAACCTCTTCAGACTCTAATATAACCTTAGATACACTCAGTGTAAACACAGACTCGCAGATTGTCACTCATCCATGAAGTTACACACACACCTAGTCAGTCATGCAAACAATCAATCACACCTCCATTTCCTTAACTATACAGTTAAACACACCTTACTTATTCAAACATATACTAAAACATATTTACTCACTTATACAATCCTGGATACAAGTTCACAATGATCCATACAGCCACTCACACATTCACTGGCTCTTATGCACAGTTATTTATATATGTCAACTCTCACATGTACTGTATTTTACATATGTACTTACTTTGACATGTAGCACTGAGATATCTATTCACTCACCAATACAGTCATGCACACAGTCAACCGCCCATACAGCTGTTTCCACATGCACTTTTGAACCCATACATCTATGCAGAGATTCATACACCTCCCAGCCACCCATACACACTCTCAGTCTCCCATACAAATACTTGGGCAACCAATCAATAACCCATATAGTTAATCATATAGCTACTGATCAACACATGCAGCAGTTTACAGAACAACAGACATAATGATGCACAAATTAAGACAGTTTAGTCACTAACCCATGCACTCAGTGAGACACATTTAATCACTCACTCATACAGTCAGTCATGCACCTACTAAATCCTTTGTTCAGACACTTCTACATCCACTCATTCTTCAATATGTAAGACATATTTTAACTTTACAGAAACATACAGTCACTGGATGTTGTCATCAGTGATGTCATCAGTGATGTCATTTGAGATGTCATCAGTGATGTCATCAGTGATGTCATTTGAGATGTCATCAGTGATGTCATCAGTGATGTCATTTGAGATGTCATCAGTGATGTCATCAGTGATGTCACTGACCATGTCATGAATGATGTAATATGTGACATGATCAGCAGTGGATTGCGGGTGCGCGATATATAGTTAGTACAACTAACTATATATGGAATTTCAATGGTTTTGTGTGAGTAAAATAAGGTTTTTTAAATGCTAATTCCTAACTATATATGGTGTATAACCTATGGTTTTTTCAGTGAATTTTCAAGGTTTTGTAAATGCTAATTCCTAACTATATATGGTCTATAACCTATGGTTTTTTCAGTGAATTTCATTGGTTTTTTAAAAGCTAATATCTATAGCTGTAAAATGTATTCTTCTTTAAATCCAAAAATATATTTTATATGTTTATTAATAATTTTTTTTAAATATTTTTTTTGTTTCGCTCCCGGTCCGCGAACCGGGAAGCTTCCCGTTAGCTCAATTTGATGCCGCGACCCGGTCCGCGAACCGGTAAGAAATCAACATAGTGACGGTATCGCGTTGCCGCGTAATGCGTCTTATGACGTACTGCGTTAGCGCACCCGGAAGTGCCCCGGGGCGCGGACCGAGGCGCGAAACGCAGCTCCCCAGAAGCGATCCGCGGCGCGGCGCGAAAGCGCGACGTATCGCGTTGCCGCGTAATGCGTCTTGTGACATACCGCGTTAGCGCACCCGGAAGTGTCCCGGGGCGCGGACCGAGGCGCGAAGCTCAGCGACCCGGAAGCTAACCGGGGCGCGTTCCGCAGCGCGTAACATGAGCGTGAGAGGTCATGTGACTTGTTAATAAAACTTTTCATTGGTTCATTTCACTTTTGGTTTCATAATGATGTAAGGCTAGGTCAGGTGACCTAAAAATAACACTTTTCATTGGTTGAGAAGTATTGTTTTTCCCAAATGATGAAAACCCCTCCTTCTTTCCTCACTCTGACTTTCATCATTGTGAGAGGAAGACCTTCATTACTATATCAGAAATGGCTTCAGTAGTTGCTTCAGCTGGTGGACCCCCACCACCACCTCCACCTCCTCATGGGAAGAGAGGACCACCTCCCCAGGTGATGACCAACACTGAGGAGGAAGAGGAAGAAATGGATGAAGAGGAGGGAGAAGAACCACAGTTCTTAGAAGAGGTGCCCCGGGTTTCACATAAGAAAGCCAGTTTCATCTGGCAGTTTTATTCGATCCCTCCTGGCCAAAAAAAAGTCAATGCGAGGTATGTCACCTGCCTCATCTGTAAAGAAAAATTATCCAGAGGGACGGATAAGAAATATAGTTACGGAAATCATACAATGCACAGGCACATGACAAGGAAGCATCCACTCAATTATAGCCGGGCGGAAATACGGGATTTGCAGGAAAATCCAAGATCAACTCCTGTGGCCAGATCAAGAATACCCATTTCATTGACACCAGCAGAGGCACGGGAAACTGTGCCAAATATACAAGAAAATTTTGGCCACATGATACACTCTTGTATGCACTGTCGTGCGTTGTTAGCATGTGGCAACATGAGCATAAATGCTATAAACCTGGCGTATGAACACCATAATTGCCCTAACCGCCCCCAGTAATTTTTTTTTTGCTCCTGTTGAGCCCTTTTCAATGCCTGTTTTTTGTTGTTTCCCCCCCCCAAAAAAAACCAAAAAAAATATAAAATCGTTCAAAAAATACAAAAAAAACAAAAAATGTTCAAAAAAAAAAAAAAAAATATAAAACAACAAAAATATTAAAAAAAAAGTTCTTTTCAGAACTACCTTCCCTTTCAAAAAAAATTGCTAGAATGTTTAGCACTCTGGCAAGCTCTATTTCTTTTGGTTCGCTTCCCGGTTAGCTTCCCGGTACGCGGACCGGGAGCTAACCAAAAATTTTTTTTTTTTTAAAAAAAAGAGTAAGTATAAGGAAAGTAAACAGAGAGTGATGTTAAAAGAAAGACAGCTATAGGGAGTAAAGAAGAGATACTGTTTAATAGATCTATTTACCGAAGAAAAGACGGAAGAGGGTATAATTGTGAAAAACAAAATAGATAACGAAGTGAAAGAAAAAAAAAGAGAGTATAACATTAACAAAGAAGAGTTTCTTGGAGAATCTGAGTGAATGTTCAAAATAAGATTAAAACATGAGGAATAACAGAGAAAAAAAATAGAAAACAGAAAACAAAAAATAACAGAAAAAGATTAATTGAAACAGCAAAGAAATGTAAGTAACATAGAGCCATATCATCAACATAGGCAATAAAAGTTTTGCAGCTTTTATTGGCAGAAATGTGTCGCTAAAGCTGCTTTTGCGGCAGAAAACTGCCGCTAAAACCACTTTTGCACCAGTTTTCTGCCAATAAAAAGAGCAATAATTTTATTGGCTGTGTTCATAATATGCCCCTTAGTGTGCTTCAACTACACAGAGAAAGCATTATGAACAAGTAGTGATAGAGTGATCAGTCAAAGACACTAAGAGTAATAGAGACGGAGTGAGTGAACAAGAGTGAGGAACTATGAGAAGAGAGGGACTGAGAAAAAGAGTGGAAGGAGTTGAGTAAGTAGGTAATAGAGAAAGGAATGAGGAAAGTAGCAAAGGCAGGAAACTGAGGGTTAAAGAAATGAAGCAGTGGAACTAATAGAAGTTAAATGTGATAGAAATGTAATGAAAAGAGTACAAAACATTTACCTTATAATTGTCGTTAAATTACTCACTTTTTGTTTTTATACTTTCAATCTGTGAAAGAGAGAACAAACATTTGAAAAATATTAAAACATGTATTTAAAAATTACAAAAGACAAGGGAAAAGATTGAAGGACAAACAGTTTTTCAACAACTTTGACACTTACAGAAGCTTCTGCTTCTCCAGGCCCCCTACACAGTCCTAAAGATATACATTTTAAACTAACAGTATCTTGATGCAGATGAAGTGAGGCCTATCTTAAAACATGGTGCATCTTTTGCATTGCTGTTGTCTCAGAAAAGTGTCGCAAGACACTAAAATTTTAAATGATTACTTCAGGATGCCAATAAGATGTGTCCTATCCAGAGGTTTGTTTGAGGTGAGGCCTACTCAGGGTTGCAGATGAAATTTCGAGTTGTTGAAGAGAACAGAGGACATAATACATGTGAAGGTCTACCAATGAAGTGAGTCATGTCCACTGCACTCTTGAACAAAGTCCAAACCTCCTATGTTTCCCTGGACAGACCTAAACTTGATCTGCACAATGTGATTCATAATGATAGGAAACACAGGTGATGTAAATGAAATACGTGCAATTTATTTTGCTCATTTCACAATCACATCACTTGTGTTTCCTTTGCTTAGGTATCTCATTGTGCAGATGTAGTCCAGCATATGAAAGAATACGCAGAAGTGCAGCACTGCATGCAACAACTTTGACACTTACAGAAGCCTCACCTTCTCCATGCCTCCTACACAGTTCTACATATACATCATAAATGCAAACAGTACAGAATTAATTATACATGTTAAATGGTTTATTTTTGCTGTTCTCAGAATGTATCAAAATTCACTAGAAACAGTGACTTGAAGGTATTCATCATATAACAGCGGGGAAAAAAAACCACAATCAAAATGATTGTGTTTAAAAAACCCATACAACATAACAAATCAGAATTCAGAACTCCTTAAAGTTAACTTACTTTCCATGACGTCAAAGGATGTCCTATGAACAGCTTACACTCTGTTGTGCTGTTATTACTTTCAGCCCGCCACTTTCTGAAAGAAAATCTCCATCGTTTTTAAAAACATGTTACATGCAATAAATGACTTCTTGCTCTCTACCACAAGTTTCCACAAGGCCAAATCTTGTCAGACCCATTTATAACTCTTGGATTTCTTGTAAGCCAATCCCGTCATTTGGCATTTCCGCAACTTTCAGAATTAAAATGTTGAAGATCATTTTCACAATCTTGGAATAGTAATATCTTCCCCTTCTTGCTCAGTCATGTTCTACATTTCCTATGACACTGATACTGCTTACTATGAAGCAGACTTACACTACCTCTGTGACTACTACAATTATTTAATTCTCTACACCACTTTTAATCACAAAGCAATGTAAAACAGTAGACAGCATTGCAGACTTACATTCCCTCTACTTTATGTTTTGATTGGCTGCTTCAATTAGCTTATAAAAATAAATAGTTTTTCTGAACTCATTCAAAGTGCACTTATTTCTCCATGACGTCCAGTCTTATGGTTAGAAGTTATGTCTCTGAACTACACTTATCCTCAAGGCCAAATTGTGTAGGAGCCATTAGAACTTCTTGAAATTCCACAGAGCACATCCCGAGATTATTTCCCTAAAATTTTGGTTTTAAAAACACCAGGTAAGAGTTTTTAAGGTCATACGGCAATTTTTTTTTTGAAAATTAAAACAGAATCGTTGCAGAATGACCAGCCATTTCTAGACTTTAAATAAGCTGTGTAATGTCCTGATGTTATTGAAGGACCGTCATGATATATAATTGCTGCAGTTACAAAAGTCCTTCCTGATATTGACAACTGCGAAGCTACAAAATTTTTAATTAAAGTTGTCAATTTTGTTCCATCAGGCCTACATCGTTGGAACATTAAAATGACATACTGGCCATATGTTCGTATAAATAATGTGGACATCATTTCAGATTTACATTGGCTACACTCCATGTTGTGATCAGCTGCTTTTACTAGCTTATTAAAGGAGACTGATTTAATGTCTGGCAAAGTTAAATATATAAATCTTTCTGAGTCTACACTAGTAGTACTTGATACCATACAGTTCTCGCAGTCATGCTGCCATTGATAAGAAAGCCCAAACAGCTGATCTACATCTACACCTTCAGCATGTAATACATCAAGCATATACATTAAAAACTCCTGACAATCTTCCTGAATATTTTGAGAGAATTGTGTTTGGCCTGAACATCTGTCTAACAGATGTCGAATTTCAGACACACTTTCTATGTTTGTTCTATCAGTGCTACATTTCTCTAACACAGAATTTAACAAACTGCAAAATGTTTGATCAGAATTGACCACAATCTCTTCTTTTACATTTTCTAGAGAAAACAAAACATTAACCACTACATTAGCATAGCAGTTGACACCAGAACTGTTTTCAAACTGAAAACCAACAACATCTTCAACAGAATCCTTTTTGTTTCTGCTTGTAATTTTAGGTTCATTGACTTTTTGTCTTTTTGCTACAACCTCCCCAGTATTGGTCACATTTCTTCGTTTCCGGCCTACCACACGTTTCTCAAACAAAGGATACTGAGGCAAATGTGGCGCATACTCTCTTCTTAACCTATTGTATTCCTTAACACAATCTAGATCCGCACAAATGTTTGTGACATCACACTCAATCAAGTACAATCCCGATAAAGTTCTAACTCGTGACAATGCCACATATGCCATACCCTCCTTGAACACAGAACTGCCAATATTCACCAATGCACTGTCTACACTTAAACCTTGCGATTTATGGATTGTCACCGCATATGCCAAGCAAACAGGAAACTGCTTACGGCGAACATATAAGTCTTTTACAAGCAAAAATCTAGCAGAACAACGACCAATTAGCTGTACTTCCTCAATGCCATCAAATTTAATTTTTAAAAATTCAATTCCATCTCTATTTCTGTATTTCACAAAATCAACAACATTACCCATTGATCCATTTACCAGACCTCTTTCAACATGTAAATTCCTTCTTAAAATTATACGGCAGTTCAAGCACACATTCAGAGTCTTTTCAAAACCTGCAGTTTTAGATATACTCTTCTCTAATGAATCCAATTTTGTTTTCAGATTCTCAGACAAAATAATTGTTGATCCCATATGCTCTACTCTTTCAATAGCTTCCAGTTTCACAATCTCTTGCTTTTCTAAATGCAACATTTTGTTGTTGAATTTGGCACATTCTGCAAGAGTTGGCATCAAACATATTCCAGATTTCTTCTCAGTAATTTTCTGAAAAATATTCTCAGGCACAACATCTTGTTCTGGATATAAATTTGACAGTAATCGTGCATGTAAAGCTTCTTTCCCATGCTCGGTCACTTTTCCAATTCTAACATCTTGTAGAATAGTCTTGTAAACTTCATCCTTCGCCTGACGCATATTTTCATGCAGTTCAGCATAATTGAAGTTTAACCATATATTGACGTTGCCAATGCTCCCTAGGCACTTCCTGGTATCTTCATGCGTGAGCATTTTGAACACAGGTTGCCCTTTCACTGGTGTCAGCTGCAAAAGATCTCCGAAAACAATGATGTGTTTGCCACCAAATAACACATCATACTCTGTTTTGAGAACTTCTTGCATTCTCAAATGCACAAAGGCAAGCATGACATTGGAAACCATGCTTACTTCGTCAATGATAAGAAGTTTCATTTTCCTCAAGATTCTTGAAACTTCAAAACAAGCATCTCCAGATAGCTTGTGATATTGTAATTTGTTGTCATGCTCCACTGGCAGCATCAGTAAACGATGTAAAGTAATCCCTTTAATGTTATGTGCTGCCAGTCCAGTTGGAGCGGTGACAACACAAGACAGCGATGACTCTGTCCTTTCCTGCAAATAGCATGAAATTGCTTTAATGAGGAAACTTTTTCCAGTTCCCGCTTCTCCACTCACGTACAGTCGGACAGGCTTCAACGATGTACATGAGCACTCTTTCTTGTCATGACTTAATCCATGATCAATTTGCATGGTAACTTCGTCATATATTTTCCTCTGCTCAACGTTGAGTTGTCTTTCCAAGTCTTCTAAGTTAACCGCATCCTCCTGAGCATGTGCCATGGCTCTTTCCACTTCATTCATGGCAGTGGCAGCTTCATTTTCGATAACAGGTCCTCCTAGTGGATCCTGACTCAATGAAGCAGAACTCTGACTGTCCTGAGAACTGTCTCTGGCAATCTCGGCTGCAATCGTTGCTTCCTGCTCAATTTCCGCATTCAACATTTCTACATATTTGGGAAAAGCAGGACATTCTATGGTCTCCTTGGCGGCATTGAAAGAGTCTTCGTAACAGAGGAAATCTCCAAGCAGTTCCTCTTCTGCACGCCAAGGCTTGAAAAGTTGCAAAAGTGCTAAATAGAAAAACTCCTTTTTTTCAGGAGATTCGCCACTCAATTTTCGATGGTTTACCAAGTGGCATTTTCTTTGCTTGACCAGACATCCCTCACTTCCTATTACAGCATACACTCCTTTCTCAGTATCTTCTTTGATGTTCCTCTTGAATATGTAATTTTGAAGAACCTCATACAGACAAACATTGTCGAGGTGACTGCTTCTATTTGGATAATATGTATCCAACATGTTGGTCTTCAAAATGTCGGTACTGTTTGGCTCCTTTTCCGCCAAATACTCAATTTCCCGCACAGGTTTGAGAACTCGATTACGCGTTGCAGCAAGACCAAGACTCGCCCAAACGATACTCCTGGACTTGGCATAGAGACTTGCTGAAGACAACCGGTCAGAGCATTCGTAAGCTCCAATTTCTCGATGCGACAACATCTTCAGACTGAAACTGTACAACTTCTTGCTGAGGCTCTTTTCATGGGAAATGTCCTCCCACATATCCTTCAATTCTGTCTTCTCTTTTTTGGTGATGTAAGACGTCACATACCAAGCCACAGCCATACAGTTATCAGCCACAAACTGTATATCCATGTTAGCATTCCACATGGACAAAATCACCGGGTTGTAGTCGTTGATGTACTTGGACTCTTCGTTCCTCTTCAAATTGTATGTGTTTTTAGGTGATTTCTTCATGACATTGTGTCGCAGCGAAGACATCAAACTGTTTACTCTTCCTTTAGAAATCACCGGTCGTGGAAAGCTGAAACGACATTTAGTGTAGAACTTGTCCTTGTTTCGGAATTTACGACGGCAGTACTTTCCACATCGATGGCTTTGGAAACGCAGAACTTTTTCTCTTAGGCTTTTCTTCTCCTTTGCGTTTGGAACAGCACACGTAGAATACTGTTGGATGAAACTCATCACTGAGTCTTCTGGATCCGTTCCAAATTTAGGTGCATCCTTGATCCACAGCAACATATGTATATGAGGAGCACCTCTTGCTTGGTACTCCTTTCTCCAGAAGAAATCCAACACCTCTCCAAGAGGTGGATTCTTCTTATTCATGATGAAAGACATCATAGCTTCAAATCTATGATTGAAGTACCTACATACATTGACTGGATCCAAAGAGCACAGTTCTCCGGGTGTCTTGAATTCGATGTTATCTACGTTAGCATTTGCCTCTCGTAGAAATTCAAGTAAGTCTTCCCAGCCATACTCGGCACAGCTCAGAGTGAGGAACCATGTGGGAGTACCTAAGTTCCTCAGCATACATTTTAAATCACCATGACGACGGTACCAGTACTCATTAGTACCACGCTGACACGCCATGAGATTAATCAGGTGAGAATCCAAAATACTGTCTTGGACATTGACTTTATCCATAAAGTCACTTGCCGAGATGTTTTGCATGTGTATACCACTTTTCAAGATGTGGTTCACTGCATATGACAGTCCAGACAGATCGCTTTCAAACAGGAGATGAAACAAATAAGGAATGCATTGTCGAAACCTAGCATCTCCTGCATACAATCGCAAAGTCCGGTATTCAGAAGCAGGAATTTGATGAGGTCGCTCATCATATCTTCCTCCCTGACCTGTTGGAAAAAGCTGTGGGAAACACCGAGCTTCCAAACTTTCCTCCCAAACACTAATGGGACTCCCTTTCGCTTGTTTCATTTGAAACAACTCAATAGCATTCCCCATGACTTCCTTGGAATGCAAAGGATGAACACTATAATGTTCATATATTTCTTCACTAGTACAGGGTTCTACTTTCTCAATTTGACCAGCACACAAATCGCTGTCCTCTTCCTCACTTACTTCCTCTTCTGCAACATATACATTTTTATAGTATTTATTATATTTTTTCAAATACAATGTTGCCCTTTTGACTTTCCTAACATCTACTAAATCTTGCCATATTTTCTTATTCTTTGTCGGAACCCCATTAACTAAGATAACAAGAGGTTCCTCTTCCACTTTTTCTACTCCAATTGTGTTAATGTTTTTCTTCAAATCTAGAGGCAAATAAACAACTCTTCCCTTTAATTCTCTCTGTAAATCTGATGGAGGCAATTTCCCTGTCTTTGGCTCCATTCTTACAATAGCCTGAAAGGGATGGATACTTTGAATCAAAATAGATTCATAAGTATTTAAATCCTTCAATTCAGAAGGAATCTCAACCAATTCCAGATTATTATGAACTGCTCTAGCAGGCATCTGGTTTTGATTTAATTTGCAACAACAATAAGTACACACACGTTGATCCAATCCCAAATCAAAACAATTTTCTACCATCAAGTATGTTGCGAAATCCTTCCATTCACTATTATTTTCCCTTTCACTTTTTGCATATAAATCCACTAACTTAGTCTGATTCTTATAATAAGTGCGTCGACAACACACACAAGTGAAATTAGGCCTCTCACTTGATTTCACCTGAAACGTCGCAATTTCCTTCTGAAAATTATCTGTACTGGAAACCTGTACACTATCTTCCACATTACCCTCTTCTTCTTGGTCAATTTCAACATTCTCCTCTTTACTTCCAAAGTAACAAAACTCAATTTCTTCACATATATTCTTCACATCTATTTCAGAACCATGCAAAAGAGCAGCGCATAATTGTTTAAGCATAATTGCTGGACTCTTAGCATAATACAACATTCTAACTAATTTCCTCACTTTATTATGATGCACTGCTAGCATCCTGAAATGATGAAAAACACTCTGGCATACTCTCCTGGAAAGACAAGCCAGTGAATGACCATGCAAACCTGTCACTTCTCTCACTCTGCAAGGATCTAATTCTTGCAACAACCTTATTTTCTGCTTCAAACTTTTCTTATTAAATGACCGTACAAAATCACAAAGCAAATTGATGGAATCCTGTCGCACACTACAAATACTACTACACTTCCAGGTGTAGACAGGACCCTTAGCACGTCTTCCTAAAACCTCATTACCTAACACCTCTTCTGTCTCTGTTGTCACAAGTTTTTCTTTTTCAACTGGACAACCATCTTTCACTTCATAAGCACGAACACTGGTGTCAACTGCATGCACCAAATCATTATCCTGGAAATAACTCTCCTCATTAAAAAATGCCTCACAGCTTGAACTATGCATCCATTCTCCAGAAAAAACTTCACAAAAATTACTACGATTAACTATTCTCTTCCATCTACTATTTCTTTTGAAATCATAAATTACCTTGTTTAGCTTCCTAATTCTATTGATTATCAAAATAAATAACTTACGTTTAATTTCAAATGCCTGATCAATAACTTTCTCAACTTTTTTTTTTCTCTTCTAAAAAACCACTTTCTGTTGACCTTTCTTAATATTTTTTAACAAATTGCCAATTATCCTGTTGCGGAACATTCGTTTACGAATGTCCCTAAACTGTTGTTTCCTTCTACTATCATGCACAGAGTTATCTCTTGCTCTAGCAGTAACATTTTTGATTGGCCTTTCCTTTCCATTTGAATTGGTTCTCTTTTTCTGGACTGAAACATTTTCTGTAGTAATATTTTTTTTACTACACATATTTCTTATGAAATATTTTGTGCTCTTACCCGGTGCTTTCTTCGTGACTTGACAAATCTTTTTGTTAGAGGACTGCTGCTTATTTTGTTTCACCTGCTGTCTTTGACGTTTTGCAGCCTTTCTCTGTCTTTCTATTGTTGGCATGGTGAAATCTTGAAATGATCTGCAGTTGAATCTGTGGTAAAATATAATAAAAAATGTTATTAACCACTATTACCAAACAGTAAATCAATAACAGTGATCAAAAACTTAACACACTACTTGACATTTTAAATAGAAGATTTTTTAGTCCTTGGCAAATTTACAATACAGAAATAGCAGAAAAGAAATGACATTTATATTTATGTTACCTGTGCTATTTTATATGTGAATCTGATCTAATTTTATGAGCATATTTTAATATTTTATTGAAGACACTACACATAACCTGTTTTTGAAGGTGTCTTTATTTTTAAATTAAACGGTTTACATTTTTACTTTTTATTAATTATAAATTTTAAAAATAAATGTTTATAGTTCCATAGGCTCAAGCAGGTCAGCTTCCCACCCTATGTCATATAATTCGGACAAATCTGCATCCTCATCACGCTCTTCTTCATCCTCAGGATTTAAATCATCCAAGGGATCAACATCCACTGATGTTTCAATTACGAGTTCAATGATGAGGTCAAAATCAACTGATTGCAGATTGTCGCTCATGTTGATGTTGTCTTTATCTTTAAAGAAAGATAACAACAATGAGATGTTGCAGAGTAAGAGACAAATCTCAGAGATTATAATAGTAAAATTGTTTAACAAGAGTAATATTTTGCAGCTATTATTTAGCCATGTCCAGCAATGCTGAGCAGGTGAAGACTATGTCTAATTTTTCAGTGAACAGGACTCATCTCTTCTTAACCTTGGATAAGCCTCACCGACTCTGTGTCCCCTGCACATACTTAAATGTAAAGGGGCAGATTTATGTTAATTGGCACATCCCCAGGCATGCACCAGTTAACGTGCACCGCTGCTCTGCCACCCATGGTGTGCCGTATTTACAATCAGATAGGAGAAAGCTGCGTCAAAACCCTGCGCCTGCTTTAAGCAGGCATAGGTCTTGACGCAACATTGTGGAGATGGGGCACCCCTGAGCCTTGCTTGAGCTGCATCGCACTTGCGATACAACTCCAGCAATCACTACCTTTACAGCACAGATACGTCACGCATCTGGGCCATTTTTGCCCCATGATGCCCCGCATTGTAAATGCAGCACACCATGGGTGGCGGAACAGCGGCGCAGGATGACTGACACATCCCTGGTGATGCACCAGTCATCATAAATCTATCCCTAAGCTTCTTATCTTGTTACAGATGAACCGCCATATGTACCATCAAACTATTTTGCATTTCCTAAATAGCGAATTTTAAGGGATAAATAGCAATTCTTTACCATTCCTAATTTGCAATGAGCAAATTGCTAATTGCAAGTTACCCATTCATTTCCATGGGCTAGGAGGCTCATAGGAATGAAGGTTTAATTTGCGATTAGCAATTTGCTCATCACAAATTAGGAATTTTTCCAAGGGTGCAGGGGTGTCTCAAAAACACCCTGCTGCACCCCTGAAAAAGAAATTTGGGGGCATATGGCACACATACATGCCCTAAGGGCATGTGTTGGCGTCATATGGGGCCTTTTGTTTTTGGGAAAAAAAGCTTTTTGAAAAGAATTCACAAATTACCACCAACTAGAAGTTGGTGGTAGTTTCCAAATCCTTAATGTCATTTTTTACATATTTTTTGTTTGATACATTGCATTTAAGTAATCGCAAAATTTGCAAATCCTTCAGTGCAATCGCAAAATAAGGAATAGCAAATTTTGCTACTCCTTATTTTGCATCAAACTTGTTTGATACATACCATTTGTCTAATTAACATTCGCAAAGGCCGAAATTCGCAGAATTTTGATCTTTGCGAATGCTAATTAGCTTGATACATATGGCCCCAAGTGAGGCCTGTCTTGCAACATGGTGCATCTTTTGCATCACTGCTGCATCGGTTTCATGTGGTACGTTTTTTTTAAACCATGACATATCTGCCTAAATGCATCAATTTGTAATTTTGTCGCCTCATAGCAAATCTTTTGCACCGCCGCTGCATCATAAAAGTGACGCACAGTGGCGCAAAAGAGGCATACACCTATCATAAATCTGTCCCTAGCATTTTAAATGATTAATCCAGGATGACGATAAGGTGTGGCCTATCCAAAGGTTTGTTTAAGGTGAGGCCTACTCAGGATTGCAGATTAAAGTTACGCTTGATGAAGAATACAGAGGAGATAATACATGTAAAGGCCTACCAATGAAGTAAGTAATGTGCACTTTATTTCGCCAGTCATCATAAATGTATCCCTAAGCTTCTTATCTTGTTACAGATGAACCACCATATGTACCATCAAACTATTTTGCATTTCCTAAATAGCGAATTTTAAGGAATAAATAGCAATTCTTTACCATTCCTAATTTGCAATGAGCAAATTGCTAATTGCAAATTACCCATTCATTTCCATGGGCTAGGAGGCTCATAGGAATGAAGGTGCAATTTGCGATTAGCAATTAGCTCATCACAAATTAGGAATTTTTTCAAGGGTGCAGGGGTATCTCAAGAATACCCTGCTGCACCCCTGAAAAAGAAATTTGGGGGCATATTGCGCACATACATGCCCTAAGGACATGTATTGGCGTCATATGGCACCTTTTGTTTTTTGGAAAAAAATGCTTTTTGAAAAGAATTTGCAAATTACCACAAACTAGAAGTTGGTGGTAGTTTCCAAATCCTTAATGTTATTTTTTACATATTTTTTGTTCGATACATTGCATTTAAGTAATCGCAAAATTTGCAAATCCTTCAGTGCAATCACAAAATAAAGAATAGCAAATTTTGAATTAAGGACATTTTAAGTAATTTCCACATGTGCAGTGTTTTCAAATTATGATTTGAAAATCGTTTTTGGGGAAAAGGAATGGTTTGCAAATTTATGACAAGGACATAATGGTGTATGCTTCTCTATAAGGCATTTCAGTGTCTCTGATGTCATTTTTCCCATATTACATTATAAGACCTTTCCCCATGGAGCACATTCCTTGTAAATATGCTCCCACCTGTGCATGGTGAATTTAGATTTTGACTGTTTGAGTCACATAGCCATGTTAATAGTGACCCAAAAAAATTGGAAACGCTTTAAAAAAACACATTCATGTGTCTTAAGGACATTTTAAGTCATTTCCCCGTGGACAGTGTTTTGTAAGTGGCGCAAAAGAGTCATACACCTATCATAAATCTGTCCCTAGCATTTTAAATGATTAATTCATGATGACGATAAGGTGTGGCCTATCCAGAGGTTTGTTTAAGGTGAGGCCTACTCAGGATTGCAGATTAAAGTTACACTTGATGAAGAATACAGAAGAGATAATACATGTAAAGGCCTACCAATGAAGTAAGTGATTTGCACTTTATTTCGCCAGTCATCATAAATGTATCCCTAAGCTTCTTATCTTGTTACAGATGAACCACCATATGTACCATCAAACTATTTTGCATTTCCTAAATAGCGAATTTTAAGGAATAAATAGCAATTCTTTACCATTCCTAATTTGCAATGAGCAAATTGCTAATTGCAAATTACCCATTCATTTCCATGGGCTAGGAGGCTCATAGGAATGAAGGTGCAATTTGCGATTAGCAATTAGCTCATCACAAAATAGGAATTTTTTCAAGGGGGCAGGGGTAGCTCAAGAACACCCTGCTGCACCCCTGAAAAAGAAATTTGGGGGCATATGGCGCACATACATGCCCTAAGGACATGTATTGGCGTCAAATGGCACCTTTTGTTTTTTGGAAAAAAATGCTTTTTGAAAAGAATTCGCAAATTACCACAAACTAGAAGTTGGTGGTAGTTTCCAAATCCTTAATGTCATTTTTTACATATTTTTTGTTTGATACATTACATTTAAGGAATCGCAAAATTTGCAAATCCTTCAGTGCAATCGCAAAATAAGGAATAGCAAATTTTGAATTAAGGACATTTTAAGTCATTTCCACATGTGCAGTGTTTTCAAATTATGATTTGAAAATCGTTTTTGGGGAAAAGTAATGGTTTGCAAATTTATGACAAGGACATAATGGTGTATGCTTCTCTATAAGGCATTTCAGTGTCTCTGATGTCATTTTTCCCATATTACATTATAAGACCTTTCCCCATGGAGCACATTCCTTGTAAATATGCTCCCACCTGTGCATGGTGAATTTAGATTTTGACTGTTTGAGTCACATAGCCATGTTAAAAGTGACCCAAAAAAATTGCAAACGCTTTAAAAAAACACATTCATGTGTCTTAAGGACATTTTAAGTCATTTCCCCGTGGACAGTGTTTTGTAAGTGGCGCAAAAGAGGCATACACCTATCATAAATCTGTCCCTAGCATTTTAAATGATTAATTCATGATGACGATAAGGTGTGGCCTATCCAGAGGTTTGTTTAAGGTGAGGCCTACTCAGGATTGCAGATTAAAGTTACGCTTGATGAAGAATACAGAGGACATAATACATGTAAAGCTCTACCAATGAAGTAAGTGATGTCCACTTCATTGCGCCAGTCATCATAAATGTATCCCTAAGCTTCTTATCTTGTTAGACATCAACCGCCATATGTATCATATAACTATTTTGCATTTCCAAAATAGCGAATTTTAAGGAATAAATAGCGATTCTTTACCATTCCAAATTTGCGATGAGCAAATTGCTAATTGCAAATTACCCATTCATTTCCATGGGCCAGGATGCCCATATGAATGAAGGTGCAATTTGCGATTAGCAATTAGCTCATCGCAAATTAGGAATTTTTCCAAAGGTGCAGGGGTGTCTCAAGAACACCCTGCTGCACCCCTGAAAAATAAATTTGGGGGCATATGGCGCACATAAATTTTAACAACATTCCATTACCTCAAAAACGATTTTCAATTCATAATTTGAAAACACTGCCCACAGGGAAATTACTTAAAATGTCCTTAAGACACATGAAAGTTTTTTTTAAAAGCCTTTGCAAGTTTTTGGGTCACTTTTAACATGGCTATGTAACTCAAACAGTCAAAATCTAAATTTACCATGCACAGGTGGGAGCATATTTACAAGGAATGTGCTCCACAGGGAAAGGTCTTTTAATGTAATATGTGAAAAATGACATCAGAGACACTGAAATGCCTTATAAAGAATCATACACCATTATGTCCTTGTCATAAATTTACAAACCATTCCTTTTCCCCAAAAACGATTTTCAAATCATAATTTGAAAACACTGCACATGAGGAAATGACTTAAAATGTCCTTAAGACATATGAAAGTGTTTTTTGATTGCCTTTCCAGCATGGTTGGGTCACTTTTAACATGGCTATGTAACACAAACATTTAAAATCTAAATTTGCCATGCACAGGTGGGACCATATTTACAAGCAATTTGCGCCACAGAGAAAGGTCTTACATTAAAATGGGAAAAATAACATCAGGGACAGTCAATTGCCGTATAAAGAAGCATACACCATTATGTCCTTGTCATAAATTTCAAAACAATTCCTTTTCCCCAAAAACGATTTTCAAATCATAATTTCAAAACACTGCACATGGGAAAATTACTTAAAATGTCCTTAAGACACATAAAAGCGTTTTTTAATTGCCTTTGCAGCATGTTTGTATCACTTTTAACATGGCTATGTAACACAAACATTCAAAATCTAAATTTTCCATGCACAGATGGGAGAATATTTACAAGCAATTTGCGCCACATAATTCATAATTTTTTCCTTAAAGCACACTATTCTCTATCTAAATTAAAGAAATATTTTCTCACCTTAGCAAATACTTTGAGTTTGAAAACAGTCTCAGAAACACACCAATTTGTCTTCAGCAGAGCAAAAGGTATGCACTCCAGAGTCTGCAGCTATCAAAAGCACAGAAATGCTGTAATTCTTCACACATATCTCTCATGTCACCCAATCAAAACTCTTCCCTCACTTTTTTTCAAATGAAAACCCTTCCCCCCTCTGCCATTTCATGCCTTTTCTGCATAGCAACCACCTCTTGGAAGACCTCTGGTGTTTGCAAGTTCACACAACAATGTTGCAATTGAACTCTGAACTCTCAGTGCACCTGCGTATCCACTGCAATCTTTCATTTAATGATTTTTTATTGACCACTCAAAATACATCTTTCAAAGAACACATCCATGCACCCTAACTTTCTGTTTTCAGCAATCAAAATCCACCAATCACTGTTACTGCTTCATGAACACAGAAACTCCACAGTTTTTTTCATTTTAAACTCTCATTTTTTCAACTGCCATTTCATTGACACACTTCATCTGACTGCAGGAGAACCTCCTCTCACCATGTTTTCTGTCTGGATTGTTGGACATAGTTATATTCACTGGGCTCACAGGTATGCTGAGAACAGAAAATTACCTAACCTCAATTTACAAGATGTGGAAATTAAGTGGTTTGGCCACAGAGGATTAAAATGTCACCAATTGATACCATTGGTGAAAACCTTTATGCATTTGCCCAAACCTGACCTGTTAATTGTGCACTGTGGAGGTAATGATTTGGGCACTTTGACTGGGGTAGGTCTGGAAATGCTTTTAAAGGACACCTTTGAGCAATTGATGGCACTTTTTCCTCAGACTGCCTTGGTATATTCAAATATATGCCAAAGACAGAAATGGAGGTGGTCAAACCAATTTTGTCCACAAATTGAGAAGTCGAGGAAGCATGTAAACAAATCTGTTTCAGCTTACATGAGAGACCATGGAATGGGCTCCATGTACAACAATAACTTGCGTTACTACATGCAAGATATCTACAGAGGAGATGGAGTTCACTTCTCAGATGAGGGCAACAGAATTTTCACTCTGAATTTAAGACTGTGCATTGGTACCTACTTATAAGTACCTAAATGTACCATAAACCCAAAAGCTCTTCTCAGAGCTACCCTACATCTGATCACTCACAATTATTATTTTACTCTAACATTTTTCACTAATTTTCAACAAAGTACGCTCCCTGGGACGCTACCCGGTACGCGAACCGGGAGCTAACCTCGCGAAATTTTTTTAAAAAATGTTTTTTTTTCGCACATATAAGCCTCCTCAGCCACCCTCACAAAACCTAGGGGGTCAAGATAAGTCTACCGTGCCCCCTTCTACCCATTCTGAACATTATTTGCCCTCCATTTTGTATCTTAATTCGACCGAAACACAAAATGGTGGACTCCCGTAACGCTTAAGGTTCGCGAACCGGGGCGCTCAACGGTTCGCGTACCGGGTCGCTCCCTGGGAAGCGCACCATCAAAAAAGGTGGGAAAGTAGTTCACAGAAAAGCCACTGGAGACAATTTCACCAAATATAGATTAGCTCATACTACATACCAATCCCTACCATTTTCACAAATTTGATTGGAATTCCATTTAGCCATTTAGCCTGTAGACCTCTCTAAATACCCTGAGGTAAATTACTTCACAAAACACATCTGAAGTGTTGGAATTGACAACCAATTAATATGTTACTTTCATTTTCTACTTTTTTTACCTGACATTTCATTGGTTATATACCTGAATATATATAAAGGAAGAGAAGAAAACACAGCCATTTTGACTACATTTCAATAGTATTTTCACTAATTCCTTCAACTTCTTTCTAAAGGTAAGTTTTTATTTTTAAAACTGAAGTATATTGTGCACTATAAGTTAATATGGTAAACTTTTTCTGATAGTTATATACTATCCCTCTGTAGTAGTTATAGATTTAGATAGACTTCTCTGTTATAGTTATGGATGGAGTTAGGCTTCTCTTGTATAATTATGAATTTACTTACGTTAAATCACATACACTTTTTTATATTCCTACTTCCACTCTGATACTATACACTGCCCAAAGATAAATTCACTGATAAAAACTGCCTATCTAAAATTAATCCCAACAGTGCCCTATCTCTACTAATATATATTTTTTTAATCTAAATTTCAGGCAAAATGGAAGGCGAACAGAAAGTTGAATTTCAAATTGTCCTGCAAGAGAGCAGCCAAGAAATCATTGATGAAAATGATATTGAATTTTTCGATGAAACTTGGGACAAAGAACTACTGCAATGTGTACAAGCAGTAGATAACCTCCTTGAAAATGAGGACATTTTACACCCTCAGAGACTACAATGTATATTCAATGATAATTATGAAATTTCTGACAATGAAATGTTAGAAAGTTTAATAAATTATGAAACACAATCACAATAAAAAAAATGCTTAAAAAATAAAGAAAATAAAAAATAATCAACAAAACCAACAATCAATTAACATACAGCATTTAAAAAGTCTATCATTCATTTTTCATTGCAGTACGCTGCCCAGAACGCTTCCTGGTTCGCGGACAGGGCGCTACCCACGCAAAAAAACAAAAAACAAATTATTATTTTTTTGCCCCGCGGGGCCCTTTTAAAGCCTCCACATTAAACCTAGGGGGTCAGGGAGGATCTACTATGCCCCCTTATGGTTATTTCCCCCTTTGTTTTGGCCTCCTCTTGTCTCTCAATCCTACCGAGAGACAAGATGGCGGCCGCCCCGGACTGTTTAGAATGTTGACAGACACCGGAGAACCAATCAGCTTCGCTACGCGAAGTTCCGGTACGCGCCCCGGTCCGCGAACCGGGGCGCTGCCCGGTCCGCTGTTACAGATATATATCTTTTTTTAAACGTTAATTTCTCAAAATCCACTGGAGCACATATATTGAGACCTACAAAAGGCACATCGGGCTACCAGTCCCTACAATTTTGCCAAGTTTCGTGCAAATACATTCAGCCGTTCGGGCTAAAAGTGAGGCCAACCGCCCTATGGAAAACTCAATGTTAAAAACACGTTTTGGGACCCCCCTTTTTTCTCGGCCCCCCCTTGATGAACCCCCCCAAATCTTCAGGGGCTGCTCAGAAACAAAATGTGCCATTTTCCAGAAAATTTCAGCCAATTCCGTCCACAAACGCCAAAGTTATTAGACATAGAATTTTCAAAAATCCCATAGAGAAAAAATCCTAACTATATATACCTACTGGCGACCGCCAGTAGGTAAAATATATATATATATATATATATATATATATATATATATATATATGAATGCTCCGGTTGCGCCGAAAAACGGGGCTCAGGCGGTGGGTGCCGCTGCACGGTCGACGCACCGTGTAATATCGATGCTCCAGCAACCCCTCTCCCAGCCGAGAGAGAGATAGAAAAGCAGCACTCGCGGGGTGGGTTTCAGAGTTTCTTTATTTTCAGTGCAGACGTGTTTCGGGCAAAGCCCTTTGTCAATGTGTTTACAAAACGCTAGCAGGAAGACATTTTATGCAGCGCGTTATTACTGATGGAAACTGAAAATGGACTACCCGACTCAGAACTGCGGGCGCCATATTGGAATGTGCAAAGTAACGCAGTTACAGTGATCAAAGGGCAACATCATAACTTTTCTCAACATGATTCATTTAGTTATTAAGCTGTGGATCAGCATAAAATTAGAATTCAGTTAATAATAATTGTGACAGAACTATGAGCAAAAACAGGTACATTTTAGATATGCTAAATATTGCATGCAGATTCCATCCGTCCTTTTACTTATTTACTGTACACGGTTACTCATTTAGTCACAAGAAAGTGAATATAAGTGCCCACTCGATCAAACATTCCATTCTTATCTTGCCGTGGATCGGCTTAGGCGGCTCCTATTACTAGAAACCGCAAATCATAACCCGGGGCACCCCCCAGGTCAAAAACAGATTCCATCAGATTTGAGTGAGACAGCAGGCTGTTGACTGATGCAGTTTATTTGCCCAGATGGATGGCTAATTCCTCGCCACTGTTCAGACCGTTTGGAATTTTGGTCTGTAGATCAATAATATAACGAGACTCCAAACGTCTCAGCTTCAAAAGTCTGTTCCCACCCCTTTCATTTTCCGGAACTTGGTCCACCCCAAAGTACTGTAGCAAATCTCTGTTGCTCCGATGTTTAATGGCAAAGTGTTTAGCAACAGGAGAAGTCAGATCCTTGTTGGCTATCGCCCTCATATGTTCGAGGATTCTTAACTTCACGCTTTTTATAGTGCTCCCTATATACTTAAGGTTGCAGGGACATACTAGGCAATACACCACGTACGGTGTTTGACATGTAATGAAGGACCCTATGTTTTTCTTCCTTGTGACCCCAGGGATTTCATAACCCAAGACCCTTTTGCTATAAGCACAGGCCTTGCATTTGCCACAAGGATAGAATCCTTTCATTTCAGCCAAAGTATTCGTCCTGGCAACTGGAGTCTCTAGGTGGCTATGTACCAGTAAGTCCTTAATGGACTTCGTTTTTCTGAAAGTTACAAGTGGGTTATTAGGGATATCAACCCCAATTATGGGATCAGTCTTTAGGATGTGCCAGCTGTGGCGTAAGATTCCTTTGAGTTGATTGGAATTGTTGCTATAAGATGTTATTAAGCCGAATTTGCCCTCATCCATTTTGTTGGAGGTTATTTTATCTTTTAACAATTCAGCTCTATCTATCCCGGACACTCTTTTCAGAGTTTCGGTCAAGAGAGCCTGGTTGTAACCTCTTTGTTTGAACCTGGCCAAACTATCTTTTGCTGCTTCCTGGAAGTCCTCCTCACGTGAGCAATTCCGTTTAAGACGCAAGAGCTCCCCGTAAGGAATACTTCGTTTCAGGTTCGTCGGGTGTGCGCTTTCAGCGTGCAAGACGCTGTTGCCAGCAGTCGGCTTGCGATATAGGGATGTTGTTACTTGGTTGTCAATAATAGTTACACGGAGGTCGAGGTAGCTCACTGCCACTGAGCTAACCTCGCCTGTGAATTTCAGATTGACATTATTGGTGTTTAAATGTGAGATGTATTCTCTGGCACTCTGTTCTGACCCCCTCCACACCAGGAAGAGGTCATCGATGTACCTGTGCCACTTAACCACATTATTGGTCCAAGTAATGTTCCCCTCTGACCAGGCCACCTGCTCCTCCCACCAGCCTACGAATAGATTCGCATAGCTGGGGGCGAAGCAGGTTCCCATAGCGGTCCCGGAGATCTGCTTAAAGAGTTCACCCTGAAAAAGAAAAATGTTATTTAACAGGCAAAATTCTGTTAGCTCTAGCAACATGGTGCTGTGTCCCGCATATTTCAGTGGTCTCTTTTTCATAAAATATTCCACTGCTTTCAAGCCTTGCGCATGATCAATACACGTATATAAACTCGTGATATCCATCACAATCAGGACATACAAGGGATCCCACACTATCTCTCTCTCGGCTGGGAGAGGGGTTGCTGGAGCATCGATATATATATATATATATATATACACATACACACATAAATATATATACACACACACATTTAAGGGTTTAGGGGTCGGTAGGACTATAGGGTAGTAAGGGTATTTTTAGGGTGTAGGGCAGGGTATGGGCATTAGGTGGTAAGGGTGTTTTTAGGGTTTAGGGGTGGGAAATGGTATTGGGGAAAGGGTATATTTAGGGTTTAGGGGTGGGCAAGGGTGTTGGGATTGTAATGGTATTTTTAGGATTTAGGGGTATGTGAGGGTATAGGTTAGTATGGGAGGGTAAGGGTATTTGGTGGAAAGGGTATTATTAGGGTTTAAGGGTGAGTAACAGTATTGTATTGTAAGGGTGTTTTTTGGGTTTAAAGGTGGGTAGTGGTATAGATTGGTAAAGGTATTTTAAGGTTTAGAGGTGGGGATGGACATAGGGTGGTAAGGGTATGTTTAGGATTTAGGGATTGTACGGGTATAGGGTGGTAAGGGTGTTTAATAAAGTGGCCATTTGGGGGGACCCCTCCAATAAAAATACATTAATTTATTGGACTAAATAGGGGAATTCCCGCCAAAGAAGTAAAAAAAAATATATATATATCTGTGCAATGGACAGTGTAATAACCACACGCCCACGGGAGGCGGGTATGGTATTCAATAAAGCTGGAAACGATCAATGCAATCTTCAGGTGTGTTGTTCTTGCCCAGGAAGAAGGGTCTGTGAGCCCTGAAATGCGTTGGCAGTGGTAACTGGTTGACGGAGAAAGTGAGTAGGCTGCATGATTATGCCGGAGGGCCAAGCATTGTCCTGTGCTCTCTTAATGCTCCAGGGCAAATTGTTGGTTTCATATCTATGCACGGCGGCCCGACCGTGGGGAGAGCACCATCGACAGCTGGAGAAGACATCAGTCACCAACTGGGTGAAGCTGTGGTTCGGAACTTTTTGAGACTTTTGACAGCACAATGCTCTATATGCATACTAAGCCTGCCCATCATTCTCTGTGACTCACTAAGAGGAAATAATGTAATTTGAATTGGGAACGCACGCTTGAACATACTCAAAGGGGATAGCTTACCTGAATGCAAAACTCCATGCCCCAGAATGCACAGTCGGACAGTGTAATGACCACACGCCCACAGGTGGTGGGTATGGTATTCAATAAAGCTGGAAACGATCAATGCAGACTTCAGGTGTGTTCTTGCCCAGTAAGAAGGGGCTGTGAGCCCTAAAACGCATCGGCAGTGGTAACCGGTTGACGGAGAATGTGAGCAGGCTGCATGATTATGCCGGCGGGCCGAGCATTGTTGTGTGCTCTCTTAATGCTCCAGGGCACATTGCTGATTTTATATATATATGTATATATATATATATATATATATATATATATATATATATATATATATATATATATATATATATTCCAGCAAACAAAGCCCTTGAGCTCTGAGAGGTCACACGACGCGCTGCCAACCATCCGGTTTTCTTGTCTTGCAAAGCTCGTAAACCTGACCTTCATTTGTTTAAACACCATGTCTGACACGTTTCAAGGCATAGACGCCCCTTAATCATTGACTCGGCACAGAGGGACAGAAGAAACTCACCGCTTTTCTCTTTCCTGCCTTTTATTGCAGAATAGACCGCCCTTGTGGGCGTGGCATTATTCAGGATAAACCTGCTGGTATGTGTAGTCCAAAAGAGGTTAGTATAATATGTCACCCTAAGTGGGCTCCGTTCCCCTGTTGATTTGCAGCATTTAAATCCTTTAGTAAGGAGAGTCAGATTTGCGTACTGTTTTTTCTAGGTAGCGCATGCTTCACTGCAGGAAAAAAAGTTTCTCTTCCGAGGCCCCTTCAGCCTCGAATTCACTTCTGATGCGTATATATATATATATATATATATATATATATATATATATATATTCACGCTGCTCTAGCGTATGGGGACATTGGAGCGTGAATATTGGGCGGCTGCCCAAGCTGCCAAGCTTTGCACCACCCCGCAAATTTAGGGGGCCACACGGCATGGTATGGACCGAGCCGCCTTCGTGGGATATAAAACTCTACAAAAAAAAAAGCATGGGATTTAGAGCGGACACTGTTGGTTGGGGGCCCATCTGAGGGCTTGGAACTGCTTCCCACAGTAATTAGTGCAACCATTTGTGGACTTATTTTGCCGGGACTCTGACACCCATAATGCTTTGCCGCGGTGATAAGACCAGCCCATCTGGGTGCGTGGTAAACGGCATTATGAAGGAGAACTGAGACCGGTGCCGCACGTAACCATTCCAGCTATAGCCTCTGAGGAAGGAAGCTTTACTTCTGAAACACATCAGGCGTGATGTGGGAATGGCTGTTATCGGAAGCAGCAGGCAGGAATCTGCTCATACCCGGAATAAAGGCTTGCCACCACTTGCTTGTGTCTGAGTGCTGCTCTAACGTATGGGCAAATTGGAGCATGAATATTGGGCGGCTGCCCAAGCTGCTGAGCTTTGCACCACCACGCAAATTTAGGGGGCCTCGCGGCATGATATGGACCGAGCCGCCTTCGTGGGATACAAGCATGGGATTTAGAGCGGACACTGTTGGTTGGGGGCCCATCTGAGGGCTTGGAACTGCTTTTCACAGTAATTAGTGCAACCATTTGTGGACTTATTTTGCCGGGACACTGACACCCATAATGCTTTGCCACGGTGATAAGACCAACCCATCTGGGGGCGTGGAAAACAGCATTATGAAGGAGAACTGAGACCGGTGCCGCACGTAACCATTCCAGCTATGGCCTCTGAGGAAGGAAGGTTTACTTCTGAAACGCGTCAGGCGTGATGTGGGAATGGCTGTCATCGGAAGCAGCAGGCAGGAATCTGCTCATACCCAGAATAAAGGCTTGCCACCACTTGCTTGTGTCTGAGTGCTGCTCTAGCGTATGGGCAAATTGGAGCGTGAATATTGGGCGGCTGCTCAAGCTGCCGAGCTTTGCACCACCATGCGAATTTAGGGGGCCACGTGGAATGGTATGGACCGAGCCGCCTTCGTGGGATACACGCATGGGATTTAGAGCAGACACTGTTGGTTGGGGGCCCATCTGAGGGCTTGGAACTGCTTTCCACAGTAATTAGTGCAACCATTTGTGGATTTATTTTGCCGGGACTCTGACACCCATAATGCTTTGCCGCGGTGATAAGACTTGCCCATCTGGTTGCGTGGGAAACGGCATTATGAAGGAGAACTGAGACTGGTGCCGCACGTAACCATTTCAGCTATAGCCTCTGAGGAAGGAAGGTTTACTTCTGAAACACATCAGGCGTGATGTGGGAATGGCAGTTATCGGAAGCAGCAGGCAGGAATCTGCTCATACCCGGAATAAAGGCTTGCCACGACTTGCTTGTGTCCGAGTGCTGCTCTAGCTTATGGGCAAATTGGAGTGTGAATATTGGGCGGCTGCCCAAGCTGCTGAGCTTTGCACCACCATGCGAATTTAGGGGGCCACGCGGGGGCCTTCGTGGGATACAAGCATGGGATTTAGAGCGGACACTGTTGGTTGAGGGCCCTTCTGAGGGCTATGTCACTTTTACCAACGTTTCAGTGATGCAATGCCCTACTCCATTTTTACAAAGTGGCATTAAGCCTCCTTTTGTGGCCTAACGCCGCTTTTCAATTATGTACCATGTCACGTAGCTTTCTGCATGAATGAGAAGTGCAATTTGTGTTGCTGTGGGCATTCCACCGCAGCACTCCTTTTTTACGTTGACCCAGATTTACAAGGATCTGTAAATCTGAAGCAGCGCCAAAAACTAACGCCATGAAAAATCAGGCGTTAGATTGGCACAACAGGGAGAAGTACTTTTTTTTCTCCTCGATTTTGCTTTTTCTATGTGTGCTGCATTCTGCATCAGACATAAAAAAAGCAAAACACCATTAATGGTTGTTTATGTGCAAGAAGATGTCCCTTCCTGCACATAAACAATCATTAAATAATGGCGATTTCTAAGTGTAATGCAGAAGTAGCAAAGCACCATTATTGCATTATTGATTGTTTATGTGCTGGAAGGGACACCTTGCTGCACATAAACAATTATCTCTGCAACACAGGCTCCCTTACACTATGGCGGAAGGGTGTCTGTGTTGGTTCTAGGCAGCTATTTTTAGCATCATCACTAGGGGAAACACAGGGGTGCACCGGATCCTTGTAAATACCGTGCAACAGTGCATTTTTGAAATAGCACGGCACTGCCAAATTTGGTGCAGCGCTGCACCATTTCCGTGTAAATATGCCCTGTTGTCCTTCATATTTGACGAAAATTGATTATAAGGAGCCTATGCAAGGCAGAGAACATGATACATTTGTTATTATGTAAGACAACGTCATACCTGTTACTGTGTATAATTCCATAAACATGGTGGCAAAAAACACTGTACTTTGATGGCACAGTCCTCTTTTTATGCTCATGTGTAGCTCTACAATGAGAGCAGTTTAAAGTCTTTAAATTAAGCCTACTTCATTCATATAGCAAACACTGAGGAAGGCATGAAGTGGAAACGTGTTTGTCTGCTGAATTAAATCTTGGAGTATTTTTTGACCCCCTGAATTCCTGTTGTGTTTCTTTGGAGGTGATAAACATATAGATATAGATAGATATATATACATACAGATATATAGCTATATGCGAGCTATCCAAGAAGGACAATATGGAGCACTCACAGGGTCCAGACGGATTTATTCATTTAGCAGGTAGACAGGTTTGGCTTACATCTTTCTCAATACTTGCTCTTTATTTAAAATCACATGAAAAGGTTGTTTTTTTCTGCAAATATAATGCTCTCCTATTGGGGAATTGGAAGTGGCACACTGGAGGGTACTGTTGCTGTCCTTGTTTAAATACAATTACTGTGGCAGCCATCTTTCAGTGGCAACGTATACATGATTACAGATGGTGGTACCCATGTCCTTTCAACAATTGCCAATGAATTCTTGCACATTCAATAAACTATTAAGTCGAAAGTAGGCAAAGGATTGTATGGATACAATTACACATATCACCACATCAATGGCCCAGTTTGCTGAGTCCTCTCCACAATGTCACCCATGAATGGGTTGCCACCAATTCCTATAAGAGGCTATAGTAACTCCACATGCAGTTTTTTATATAATCAATTCTTCCCCTCGCCACAACCTCAATAATATACCTTTTGGCCATAAATCTGCAGGAGTCGGTCATTTCGCTGTGCATCCCACAGTTTAATAACTGCAGATACAGATCTGCAGAAAATGATTTTACTTGACTTGGGTGCAGCGGTTCTGGCAGTTGCATATATTTTTCACAATACCAATGTCACAAGTTTCATCAGCAGCTAACTGAACTCAGGGCGGGTTCTTCCAAGATTTGTGAGGTTAGAACTCACGTGTAGTATATGAGATATCCAAGAAGGACAATATGGAGCACTTACATGTTCTAGGATGATTTATTCATTTAGCAGGTAGGCACATTTCGGCTTAAACCTTTCTCAATACTTGCCCTTTAGTTAACATCACATGGAAAGGTTGCGTTTTTATGCAAAGCATAATACATTCCTGTTGGGGGATTGGAAGCTGCACTCTAGCGGGGACTGTTGCTGTCCTTGTTCAAATACAATTACTGCAGCAGCCATCTTTAAGTGGTAACTTATACATGATTACAGATAGTGGTACACATGTCCTTTCAACACTCGCCAATGAGTTGTTGAATGTGTGTGTGTTTACATATATAAAGCATTTCTTCCTTGCCTATATCTTTGGCACCGCTTGATGAATCTTCATAAACTCTACCAACAAAAATGTCATAGTGAGTCTTGTGCATTGAAAGTTTCGGGGTGATCCATCAAGCAGGGTCTGAGAGAAAGGGCGGGGGTCAAAAAACTTGTTTTTCCAATGTTAATTCCTATTGTGATTTTGAACACGACTAAAGCCCAAACCACTGGGCAGATTTGCACCGAACTTGGCAGAAAGCTAGCTTTTGGTCCACAGACTGCTTGTGGTTATTTGGTGTAAATCCATTCAGCAGTTTTGGGGAAAAAATAGCAAATGATGTATGTAGTGATGTGGGTCCTCTGACGATCCAACAGTCCCCGTGCTGAAATGTGATTGTCTGCCAACACTTCAAGCAGGAAGTGTTGGCAGCTATCTTTAGCTGAATCCCACAAAAATAATAAAAAAAAGAGAATGGGCAGAGTAGGAAATCCCTTACCCTCTAGGTCTCTTGGGGCCCTGGGGCAAAAAAAACATTTATTTTATTTTTCACCATCTCATCAGGACCAAAATGCTATTTTTTAAAATGGGAAGAGGGGCCATGTGCCCCACTGTCCCAGGCTGCTCTTGGCCCGGGCGACCACCACCTTCTCTGGGCATAACCTACTAAATCAAAGGAGGGAGGCCGTGTGGCCCCCCTCCTGGAGCCATATATGGCCCTGGGGTCCTCCACTACCCAGGACTAGCTCCTGCTATGTCCCAGTGTGCCCACCCCGGGACATAGCTGTCTGCTGTGACTTGGCAGGAGCTTTGACAGCTGTCAAGTGAGCAGGGAAACAGACGAAGGCTTGACTGACAGACAGGGGCCTGCCTTTCAGCAGCTCCGTGTCTGTCAGAGCAATGGACGCTCCCACAGGAGGCAGGGAGCTGGAAAAGGTTGTGGGGGTCTTCAGACTCCTCTGCTGTCCCATTGCACATTTGGTGCTCTGGAGGAAGCCAGGAGAGATGGCTGAGTCCTGGGTGATGGGGTACCTGGGGCCAAAATCGACCCGGGAGAGGGGCAGTGCGGCCCCACTCCCCCTAGTGATCCGTGCAGTGGGGGCTGAGAATAGCGGGTGTGAAATATGGTTCATTTGTAATGTTAAGTACCATAGGAATTTTTAGCCATATGTACAGCCCGAACTGCTGAACGGACTTACACCAAATGTGGCAGAGAGGTAAATGTTGGTTCAAAGAAGTGCCTTTTGCCTATTTGGTGTAAATCTGTTTGGTAGTTTTTGAGAAATGTAAGCTGAAAATCATAGTGATATCTCTGGCCGGGGATATTTTGCAGTGGTTTCGCAATTAATCACAAATGCATGTGCCAACGGGAAAGCTCTGATTGGCTGGATGGAACCTGAAAAGAAAGTTGCAGCTGCCATTTTATTGATTGGGAATGGTTCCTGGGGCTGAATATTTCTGAAAAAGCTAACATAAGGTATCAGAGTAGAGGTGCTTTGACTCCATGTTTGAGAAATAAGAGTGTTAGTGACATAAGTTGTGTGCAAAAATTTATTTTTTTAATCGGGCACAATATTCACAATGATGCCCAGTGTACAGTCACGTGGATATCGCGACTATTGCAATGTCGTCAGAAATATTGGTGAAAATATAAAAAAATATAGCAGTGAATCATTAATACGCATGGTTACAGCGATATTGAGATTCTGATAAATGTTTTTATAGAGTTATTTATATAGTGAGTTATCTTCTGTGATGGTTAGAATTAATTATATAGTTATAATTTTTGATTGTGGTGTGGCTATTCGCGATTACCGATGTCATAGTGATCTCCGACCTCACTGCGTTTTTCAAGAAACTTAGTACAAAAATATGATCTTTAACATGCTTTATAAGAAGTATGTATATAGTAATATGTGTAGTGCAATGTTCAAAATGGATATTTTTATATATTATTTTTGTATGTGATGGTGGTCATGAATGTTTCCTTTTGTATTCCACTTTCGCGATGTGTCCGCATGGATTGGGATGTCGTCGCGAAGATCCCCTAAAACTAAAAAAAACCTTTAGAAAAAAACTTCACAATATTTCGGGTACTAGGGTGGCTCTGACAAGAGCAGTTTGTTGGTTGTGTGTATATATATGGCTGCTTCATATAAGACCGGATGTAGAGTTTTAGGTTACTTAGAAACACCCTGTTGCCTTCATCTGTAAAATGCACTCCATCATTTCTATAAATACCATGCATGTCAAAACGTAGATTGTTGTTATAGATATAGCCCATGCAATGGTCTCTTCAATCTGTGGGCAGAATTGATTTGACCACTTCCATTTATGTCTTTGGAATATATTAGAGTACACCAAGACAGTGTGAGAGAAAAGCAACATCAGTTTTGCAAAGGTTTCTTTCATTAGGATTTCCAGCCCTACCCCAGTTAATGTGCCTAGTTCATTGCAACCAGAGTGCACAATCATGAGGTGAGGAGCTTGGAAATCCACAATGGATTTACCCAAAGTCAGCAACTGATGAAACTTTTACCTAGTCATTTGCACATTTGGAAAACCCAAGTCCCTGTTAATACCTCTCTTTTTGCAGCTTCTTTAGCCCAATAGATATAGCTGTGGCCCACAATCCATACTCTAAGCATTTTGTAGTGAATGAACAATATGAGTCAGGAAAAGGCTGGAGCTGAATGAGATAGTTAAAATTAAGGTATTTTCAAATATATATATATATATATATATATATATATATATATATATATATATATATATATATATATATATATATATATATATATATATATATAGATATATTTCACTGGATGCTGTCAGCATGAAAGTGAATAATATTAGGTAGTGTGTTGGATGCCTTAGGAAGAAGTCTTATTATTGGCTATTGTTTAAAAAAAGAAATGTAATACAGATATAGATATGGTTTTGAATGTGTGGAGTAACCCGCTGTATCTCATTTGGAAGTAGCATTTTCCTTCTATAACGTACTGTGAGCTTAGGACCTACTGGTTCTACTGGGTTGCTAGGCACACTGAGCTAAGAGTGTATGGGGAAAAGGTTTTAAAGAGACAGACATTTTTTTAAACAGTTGAGGAGTGATGACACAAATTAAGCAATGGCAAGCTTCAATTTCCAACTCAGGACTATGAAATATACTGTTGTGTAGTTTTAAAAAATAAATACAAATGAAGCTAGATATAAGTTTGAACTCCAGTTTTTTTCGCAGTTACTCCATGATGATCACAAAAATGCGCCAACAGGAACATAATTTTGAAAGAGAGGGAAAGGGTTAACAGATGATAACCATTCACAAGCTGAGCTTGAGTAGTCTAAAATGAAAGACAGGATTTCATTTGCTGGCTTTTTCATGATAATTGATGGAAAGTTGAAGAGGTTGCCATTTTATAGCTGCTTTCTATGGGAGTGGTGCATCATTCTTGTGCTTAGTTTTTACAAATCGTAACAGTGTCAAACTATCCAGAAAGACCTCAAAGATCAATATAATCCATGAGCTCAATTCACTGGTATATAAAACTTTTTAATTATATAAAAAAATTACATTAGAAATGAAGATGTATATGGGAGTTTGATAAAAAAGAGTACCACAGTGATGTGAAAAAAAAATATATCAGATGAACTGCATCTGGCAAAGGGTATATGTTTAAGATGTTAGTACTGTTGAGAGAATTGTTGTTTTCAGTTTTAGAAACGCATCGATGCATTTGGACGCTGAGCAATGTATACTCTTAGAGAGCCATGTATGCAATTATATATCAAGTGTGATATCTAGACTTATTCAATCACTCAAGTACTACCCATGCACTCTTTCAATCACACAGGCGCTAATTATGTACTCATTGAACTATGCAGGCAACACGCATGTGTTCAGCCAATCACCCTGATAGTAGTAATATAGTTATGTATATTCACCGGCACTAACTATGCAGATATGGAACCACTAATTTAGTTCCTTTATACTCTGGGAATCATGCAGGCACTACCTATATTCTGAGGGAATTACGTAGGCACTATCTATTCACTCATCCAATCATCCAGGGAGCATTGTTGTACTCAACCAGAAACACATGTATTTATAAGATTTATTGGGGAATATGCACTCTTTTAGAACCATCTGGTGAATTATATATGTAACCTCTCACACACTGTTTGCATGTACTCAGAAGAATTAGTGACCTATATGCTGTGATATACATTCATGTGCAGATTTTCATATGGAGTATTTCCCAAATTTTAAATCTGACACATCTAAGTAGAAAAGAATTGAAACACTAAATGTACCGGTAACACAGTAATAGAGAGGTACAGAAATAGGTCTTATGTTGTGTTTTGGGATTTACAGTATTGAGACACTGTATGTACTTTTACAATTTGCTTAGTATTCATTTTAAAATTGAGTACATAAGGGATAACGTGGTCTTTTAGCGTGTATAAATGAGAACTGAGATATGGTGCAGCTGTGTTGTAGTAGTGGGTGCTATATTATTAAAAGGTAAGTAATAAATTAGGTTTTGTGTTTTGGTTTGGTTTTGGATTGGTACATTGAAGTAAGTGCCTGAAGTTATGTAGGTAGGTTGATTTGTACATTTAAAACTGCAACATAACATAAAAACTATTTTTTGTATTATGTGTAAGTCAGTAGTAAAGTAGTTGGTGCATTGGCTAGAATAAAAAATAAAATATTTATATTTTTTCTACAGAACAATATGTGCATAGTTACAGACAGATTGCATCGTAAAGCTCGGAGGTAAAAGTAACAGAGGCAAGTCCAGTATCTATGCAGAACTGGGACTCAAAATGGGCAAAAAGAAGAAAAAGTGGTGAACGAAAAAAGAGCTATTGGTCAGATGACTAACTCATTTCTTAAAAATATATGTGGGTATTTCCAAAGATTATGAAATAATGAAAATACAATTCAAACTATGAGAAAGAATAACAATGGACAAACTCTATATATCAAAAACAGGAAAGAATGTAACACAGATGTACACACCTTAACCAGGAGACAGAAGCAGTTTAAGGAAATCAGAGCTAGGATGTTTTGTAGTAGAGTCATTATAAATCTACTGAGAAATATTAAGAAGTATAAAAGAAGGAGACATGGAGTGACACAGAAAGAACGAGTGCAGAGAGTAGTTGATAAGGCTTTTGCTTTGAAGGTGAAGGTTTTTATTTTGATTATAAATAGAATGAATACTCTTGACAAAATGGTGTTGCACTTGAGTTGACAACACAAGAGAAAATATTAGTGAACAGAAGTGACTTTTGTACAGTGTTTAGTGGAGAATGCATACATACTTCCAGTACAGGATCATTCTTTAATGAAGAAAGCTATCTCCAGGGTAATAGTTTAGTTTATGCTATTGATTACAGAGGACGATGTTATGAAATGAAGAATGGCATTCCTATAGCAAAAGAAGTGATGGTACCTACAAATGTAGAACAAGTTATTGGAGAACAGGTACAAGGATGGTGGAGTCAGGCGCCTGTATAGAAATGGACATGTATTAGTGTTTGTAGTATTTAACATCAATCCATTAATATCTTAAGGACATTTCTACATGTCTTTCCAAGGTGAAGGTTAAAACAGAAAATAAGTACGTTACAAGAATTGGATCCTTGGGACACTCACTAGCTTGTTTATCAAACAAAGTATGCCAAAACACTTTTCATCACTTCAGGATGTTAGTTGTATACCACTCAACAATTAGAACTCTAGTTAGGAGGCAGTACTATGTGAAAACTCTTGCTTTATGTTTAGGAGAAATAAATAGAGCGCTTTGTATGGTACTGTAGCAGATGTAGAAAAGGTGTGTGATGATGTGCAGTTTTGTTTCTTTGGTCCTCAGCAGGATTCTAGGGAAAATGAAGAGTTGTTAAGAGGAGGAGTTGTAGAACAGGACACAGATATTACAGTTGACAGTTTTGAAGAAGAGATTACAAAACTTTACACAGGGTGGTCCAATAAACCAGAGTATGTTTGTATGTGTTGTTGACACACTCACTAGAAGATTTAAACACAGACTGTTGACTTGTATTTAAAAAGTGAAAAAGTAAATAATGATAACTGGCAAAAGTAGCTGTGCATTTATTTGCAGAGGAATGCTTTGACTTGTCCATATGGCAAGTTATATGTAACTAGTGTGCAGTGGCGGCTGGTGACATTTGAAAGTGGTGAGATGTAAATGTTTGTGATGAGTCCTGTCACCGATGGCGAGCGAGCCCGACCGTCAAAAGAGCGTTTTGGGGGGATGGGGGTCTTAGTACGGAGAGTGCTGAGACTGCAAACTACTGTGGCCAGGGTGAATATTTATTTTGAAGGAGGCAGAGCTTTGTCTGCAAGCACATGTATATTAAGTTACACAGCTTATTTCTGCAGAGTTGATTTTTCTTCTAGTGTTTAGTTGGGTCTATTGCACACATCTGCGCCTGCACATAGGCAAGAAACAAGGGGGCCCAATGTAACAAGAATATTCCCATTTTAACCCAATTTTGGATGATTGAGTCCAGAACCAGAATCATGTGAGAGTAGGTGATCAGTACTACAGGAGTGCTCCAGTACCTACTCTTACATGCCTCTGTGGATCGGCACCTGTGAACAGAGATAATGCGCCTCCAGGAGTACAGCGCCAAGCAGCAGGGGAAACAGCATGTGCAGCACTAGGTAAAGATATGTAACAACATAACATTTCCCATCTATATCAGAAACTGCCAGTTCAAGCGGATTGTATTCAGCCTACATAAAAAGCAGGTGTAGTGTAAACATGACATACGTGACCCATGACGATCTACATGGCTGAGCACCGCAGATGAAATATATACATGTATCGTGCCCTAGGTCAGTGTAAACCAAACATCACAAGGCACATATTACTTTTACTTGTTCGCTTGGCTGAGTCTGGGAAAGTGAGATGGACTCGCCGCACTCTACTCTCTTTCGCGATAAACTCAAGCGCCTAGAAGGGATGTAGCTCGCAGCCCGGTCTGTATGAAAAGTGCTCTGTTGTACCAGTTACTTTCTGTTCATTCACAGCCCGGTGACACAATTAGTTGGAATGGGCGCTATAATTAAAATATAGCGCCTTTGGCAGGCATACAGGTTGCACCAGCGCTCTCAGGATAGTGCCGTACGTCACAGCACCCATTTACCAAATAAGTACGGGGGTGTAGCTGTATAACTGGAGAACAGGGGCAGGGGGCAGAGATCTACCTGCGTTTCCTGCTTTGATGGAACCGCTGCTGTCCGAAGGTATCGCAAACTGAGTGATCTTGTGCGCAGTCGCGGCCAGCATTACGGGTGGAAATGGGGTTGTCGCGCCCCTGGAGGATGAGGGGGGAGGCGGGAGGGGTTTAAGGGGAAAAAAAAGATATAAAATAAAGTAACCTTACCGTCGGAGACTTCCGACTCCCGCCTTCCTGGTTTTGAATTCCTGCAGTGCACGTCATCAGGAAGGCTGCAGGCAGCCTCCCTCCCCTTCACCGCAGCGCTGTGATTGGTGAGGCCGCTGCCCCACCCGGGTCATTTTCTCTCTGTATGAGAGTGGGCGGTGTTGCTCGAGGGCAGGGGGGAGTGGTTTGTCCATTGTTGTTCATACTGACTGTTTGGGCGGCCTCAGGCTGCCCAAACAGTCAGTATGAACAACAGTGGGAAAGCCACTCCCCCCTGCCCTCGAGCAGGTCCGCCCACCCCAACCAGGAACTTCTGCTTTCTCGCCGTGCAAGAAGGCAGAAACAAATGGTAGTTATTACCGTAATAACTACCATTTGTTTCTGCCTTCTCGCACGGCGAGAAAGCAGGGGGGCGGCGCCCAAACGCCCCTATAGAGGAGCCGCCACTGCTAGTGTGTTTTACAGTAAATTAGAAGATAATAAAATGAACAACACATAGCTATTAGATACTCATTTTGTAAGATATTAAAATGCCTGCTAATGTGGAAAAACTATGAAAGGCAAAAAATAAAAACAACTTTACATTTATGATTCTTTGCAGAATTGTGAAGGGCTCTTATGGACTGCTCTCCAGCACTCACTACAACTCCACAATCCATGCAGTATAATGCCATCCGGGAAAACTGTAGAGATAACTCTGGAAGTTGAGATTGGACCTCTGAAGGGACTCTCTGCACCAGTGTTGTTGTGGCTGGTATTGAAGTTGACGGTCTATCAGTCTTGCATTGCCTTCTTGTTGCTTTTACACTATTGCTTTGGTATGTTTTTAGATGGTAAAGCATGGATGAAGTCCCGCAAAAATATTTTTTTGTTTTTACCCCCTGACAACGTCTTGTGACATATTGTGCATTCCACAAATCTGCTCACTACGGACTCCTCTTAAAGAATGTTCAAGATAAATAAATGGGCATGTTCTTTTTATTTTTTTAGTTGTAAAGTGTATTATCCAATGATATTCCTTTATTTCTCAGTGGCGTGATTTTCTGTTACGTTTTTTATTTGTTTTGTGGTTTTGTACGTGGCCATTCTTGAAAACTCTGGAGACATATCTGTTGCAGTAGTCTGCACCACTCAAAGGACTTTATGGGTGGGAATTCTTGCTGGTGCCACTGAAGTAAATGGTCTCTGTGTTAGATGTTTTTTATGTTAAGTTTTAAGAATGATCGACCATGGAAATCATACCACATTAATATTTTGTATTCCTCCCTCTATTGTGGATCTTTTCACTGAGTGTGCATTGTACTTGTTTTAGAGCAGTTTTTGATTCCTGTTGAGTTTGGGTAAGAATGGGTAGTTATATGGGTGTTTTGTAGTTGTGTTTTATTCGTGAGTTCAGATGTTGAAGTTATTTTTTGAAATTGTTGTTTTTGTCAATTGTGTTGTTAAAATAATGTTAAACAATTATTTCCCTAAACTACTAGGCTTAAACTTTGTGTAATATATGTTTAAATATCTGTTTTATATTTTGTCATTTGTATTTGTGACTACTGATATCATTACGACCTTCGGTGTTGCTGTGAAGAAGGAAAATGCATTTTTGATGTAGTTATTACAACAAATATATAGTAAGGGAAAATTTAAATTAGTATCTTATTAAAATAGCTATACTGAAACTTTATGTAAAATATGTCTATATATGTGTTTCAGACTTTGTCAAAAATATCCAGTATTCACAGTATGTCCTTGGTATTGGCACTCATAGAATCACACAGGCACTACCTGTGCAATCATGAAGGACATCCTTTCTCCACCAGTTTGCTAAGAGGTCTTCGGAGCCAAGCCCCCTTTCTGCACCACTGTGCAAATACGTCTCCTGGCACACTACAGGTTGGGGTATTAATTTCTCTTAGATGCTAAGGGACCTTAGGGACCAAGAAGCCCTCCTAGTACTTTCTGTATGTCCTACACAAGGGGATTCCAGAGAACTTGCCAGAGGGCCCGCTGCCTTTCCCCATCACTCTGCAAACACCATTGCTACTTAAAAAAAACATAGAAATTCACTGAAAATACAAAAAGTTACAGGGATGTCATAGTTAGGAAATAGAAGTTTAAAAAACTTTGAAATTCACTGGAAAAAACAAAGGTTACAGGGACGTTATAGTTAGGCTCAGATTTCACTCACACAAAACCAGAGAAATTCCTCAGTTATAGTTAGCTGAGATAACTATAACTCATGCCCCCGCAATGCACTGTTTATGACATCACATATTACATCACTCATGACATGGTCATTGACATCACTGATAACATCATTGATGACATTTCAAATGAGTCATATATAGCTCAGCTAACTATGACTGCTGAATTTCTCTGGTTTTGTGCATCTGAAATCTGAGCCTAACTATAACCTTGTTTTTTCAGTAAATTTATAAGGTTTTTAAAATTCTATTTCCCAACTGTAACGGCCCTAGAACCTTTGTTTTTTTCAGTAATTTTTATATGTATATATATATATATATATATGAAACTCCACACCTCCTCCGAAGACAAAGTGCGAGGCCACAGCAGGGGAATGTGAGGAAACACCTTTATTCCTTGTTTCAGAGGTAAGAGAGCCAGCCACTTCCCACTCTCGGCGGATGCATTTCGGCATTTACTTCAGCCTTCCTCAGCGCCAGTGGTGTGTGTCATCAGGTATAGGGCGGTGTGACATGGAGGACCCGGACTCGGGCCCTCCTGGCCTACCTATTAATGTCTCCCCTTTGTACACACAGCATACAGACGCCTGGAAGACGCCAGCGGACGCTGCCTTTGACCCAGGTATGCAGAAGTCCGACCCATGTTTCTTTAATTGGGCGGAGTTGGAATCGGAGACCGCCCTCCCACTGCCGATAACCCCCAGCCCAAACACAGCACAGGTGTGTCTTACACCCGGAGGAAGAGAGGGAGAGAGTCGGAGCGAGGACGGAGAGGAAGCAGAGGACTGGAGACGGAGTCGAGAGGACGACTGGTGGAAGCCGGAGCAGGGTCGGGAAGACCGAACGGAAGAGGAGGCAAGAGGAGAGCCGAGTACGGAGAGGAGGACGGAGACCTACAGAGAAGGAGAGCGGAGCCCGGGAAGAGGACGAGACGGAGACCGAGACTCCAACGACAAGCCGGGATGAGGAAAATTGAATTTTGCCCTGTTATGTGTCCCTACGTGCTCCCCCACATGTAATATATGTGCATGATTAATATGCATATTTCCCTCCATGACCGAATAAAGATGCAGTTACAGTTGCGTCCAACGTTATTATGTCAGTTATCCAGTCCTCCTGAAAGCAACGTGAATTAGGCTTTTGGGCCTATGTTGCCAACGTTTTTTCATTTGTGCACGTTAAATCATCGAGATGCACCCGTTCCTAGGCCTTACAGGGCCCGGACACCAGATTCAGGCCTCAAGTCTCCTGAACCACTCCGAGGAGAGATGCAGCCCCGCCCGCATCCCTGACCCTTCACTCACTTCCTGCCAAGCAACGCGGTGCCCGGCTCGGCCCGGCCTGCCTGCCAAGGATATGTTATGCCTACAGTTATCAGTTCAGCTCCCCGCTTCACATTCCTAGCTAACGAACCGCATAAACATCTTCATCTATAGTCTAGTCTTCCTGTCTCCAGACAAGAGAATTACTGAATTAATACCCATAGAAGATCCATAGCACACGCAATATCCAAAGAAATATATGCATGCACCAGCCTTAGTGACAAGTAGCCTTTGCCCTGATGACTTTTCGATTCAAGCAACATGTACTCCAAACACAAGATATCAGATATGCTATAGGTACAGGTCGTTCTGACATCCTAGACTTTAGTCTCCTCTTCTAGTGCTAGAAGTCAGAGCCCCCAGCTCCCCTCAGTTACACGTCATGACCCGTTTGCGCGCACCAGTAGGTTAAAGGTTCCAGCTGCCCAGGTAGCCCCCTCCATGTATCCACCCATTTATGACATTTCCGTGACGTTTACATCACATGTCTCCGTGCACGCCCTGTGCACGCCTTCTTTTCACGCTCATATGTTCTTATCTTCTGTTTGTCACTTGTTACGCCTACTGTATTCAATGCAATTGTACTGTTTTACTATATATACTGTATGATGTTAATGAGATGGGGCAGCTGCCATTCCCCCTTTCCTTGTGTCCTGTCCCTTCCTGAACCTTAGCAGGTGATGGAACCCGATGGTCCATTGGCTCGAGCCATCTAATTAAAGCCCGTATGACTCAGATACCACGGATTCTGCCTCTTATTTATTGAGCTATCCTTTTTCAGTTAATGCATAGAAAAATAGTACCGGTAATTATTTATTTATTTACCACATAAATGGCGCCCGAACAGGGACGAGCCCCTTCCCCACGCGCCAGGCGATGTAACGCAGGCCCCCTGACCCTTCTACAGCCGTGACGGACCCCTACTGTGCACGTGCAGATATTTCTGCTTCAAGTCTCCCTCAGGCCCACGGAGGAGACGGAGACTGCGGTCCGGCATCCAGACGAGGCGGTGAGGAAGGCGGATCGTCCCGACCAGAGCCCAAGCCGAGAGAGCAAGTGTCCGAGGTATCCGGAGGCCCACCTGTTTCCGAAGCCCGAGGCGCAAGCGTAGTGCGTAGCAGTAACCAGACGTCGTAGCAGTCCAGTCCAGTCCGAGGCCTTCAGTTTTGCTTCCCGGTGAGTACCGTTGCTGGGAACGTATCTAGACGGGTTCATTAATTTGTGCCCGGTCCGACGGGTTTGGGTACACAGATCCGGTCCGACGTGTTCACCTAGGTGGATACGGTATGACGTGTCTCTTTAGGAGACCGGTATGTTCTGTACTGTTTTAGCAGTGCATCCAGTAATTCTAGTAAGTCTGTTCTCTGGTATAGTTTCTTGAGAAGTTCCAGTATTATGTTTTCGAAGTATTGTGTTTTCAATGTATTAGGTAGCACCTGTTCGAACTGTTATTAATGTGTTTTTGATGTCGTGGTATATGTGATTGTTTGCTATTTATTACTGTGTTCATTGTGTATTGTGGTCAAGTTCAAATATGCCGCTGTTTTCTAAGTTACGTCAGATAAAAACCAGAAAAGGGTTACTCGAAGAATCAGTTCCTGTCCCTCCTAGGGACAGTCCTGGACATTTCATGTATCATAAGCATGGCTTAGATGCCATATTGTATCTAGATTTATGGGTGGACTACACCAAGGATCTCGAAGAGAAATATAGATGGCCTGTTTCAAGAACTTGGGATGCCGAGTGCATCATGAGAGTAGAGGAAGCATTATGGAAAAAGAAAGCCAGACAATCCCAGAAAGATGCCATAGAATTGTGGCGTAAAGAATCGCATAAAAGAACAGAAAAGGAATTCAGAAAAGCAGAACTAAGTAGGGAATCCGCAGAAAAAGCCCAAGAAAGGGAATTACTAGAAGAAGGTGAACGAGTTAGAGCAGAACAATCAGACAGACAAAGAAATGCCCTTATTAAAGGTATGTATCCTCTTCTCGCCGAGGGTTTGCCGAAGGCGACCCCGGAAACACCCTGTAATTTACCGCCACCATTGGTCCCGACTAAGCTACGTCATAAACCGACCGCAGCTGAAATCTTCCTTTCTTCCTATTTAGATGACACTGTCCCAGAATATGCTAATACGAATCCTACTCCGCCTGTTCAAGTTCAACCTCCTGTTAATAACGTAATTACTGTGCCTCCAGCCGTTGGTCCCGGGAATCCTGTTAATGTGACAGTACCCCAGGACCAACCCACATTACGTACACCTACTTTACCAGTCACATTACCAGCAGCCGCACATTCAGTATTAATTGAAGATTCTGGTTCAGGGGGAGCAGGGGGAGGTATTCCTATCACCCCGCCTCAAACAAAACGACTGACGCTGAGAGACGCAGCATTACAGCGCACGCCAAAAGTGGCTACGTACGAAGCCCTCAAAAAGTACCTTACTGATTGTAGATATGACCCAGTGCCAGGCGAAGATCACATGATATTATATTCCGTACGTTTACGACAAGTTGCAAACTTTTTGATTACCATATCAGATATGAAAGAACATTTAGACAGAATATATCATTTCATCCGAACAGGGGAGAAACCAGAAAGTATTCACAAAGCTATGGCACACAGGAAAGTTGAGATTCAAGGCATGATTTTGCAATTTTTAATAAATTGTTTAATAAGAGAACAGGATCATCCTGATAGAGACAAAGATGAGATGAAAGTCCTGACAAGATGGAGTGACAACATAGCAGAAGGAAAACACAAGACACAAAATAGTATAGAAACCATGTACAGAAAGATTCGTAAAGAAATTATAGGCATACACGAGAGGGAGAAAGCAAGGATAATAGCAGAGAAAGAGAATGACTCTTCAGACGAAGAGGCAGACAACGAGAATCCCACTAGAATAGCGTATGTAGGTAGGACGAGACCTTCTGATAGACACACACGCTCAGACTACAAGGAAGCTTTTTCTCCTCCCGTACCAGAACAGTGTTCTCTTGAACATTTATTCCAGGCTACCGATAAAGTTCTGAAACTACGAATAGGTTACAGTGAGCTTAGTACCATGCATGAACAAGAACTAGCCCGATCAGCAGTTCGATGGACTAGTGATTCTGCCACGTATTCAGACGAAGTAGTGGCTCAAATGTTTCTGAAGCTTCCGCCAGCCGAGCAGCGACTGGTGGGTATGTACATGACCCAGCATCTCATTACACTGTAAGAGGATCAGCATTCTGATCCAGGTCCTTTATATAATGTATTGAACGAGTTACTCCTAAACAGATGGAAAGGTCTAGGTACCGATTTGATTAGCGTCATTTTAGAACAACGCCACAAATACAGAACGTTTCTGACTCCACATTTTGTTCCTGTTTCACCCCCATTCTACATAGATAGACAGAATCCGTTGCGAGAAGTACATCCTGTTAAGGGAACGGGGGGTGAGCTCGAACGAGTATTCGTTTACACTCCTATAACGAAAATAGAACTACTAGAAATGAAAAAGTTAATGCCCTGTCACGATAAAGATCCTGCAGGGTTCCACCGTGAATTAAAAGACATGCTCCGTATGGGAGAATACACGTATCCCGATATCATCAAAATGTTAAAGGTCCTGTTGCCTGCGGGCATATATGAAAAACTCAAAGAAAAAGAATGGGAGGTGGGAGAGAAAAAGATAGATTGGACAGCGTTAGAGAACGAAGATAATACACGAGTTCCAGGTACTGGTCTTGGGGATAAAGCCAAAGAGTTGCCCGAGTTGCTAATACAAGTCTTGCCAAGATTACTAGCCACGAAAAAAGAAGACTGGGATGCCATCTCAGCCTGTAAACAGAAACAAGACGAAGACACTAGTGATTTTTATTCTAGATTTGAGAAATGTTTCATTATTAATAGCGGTTTGAAAACAAGTAGTGAGTCGTATCCACATCTTTTTGTTACCAAACTAGTTGAGAATTCTTTACCTCAAGTTAAAAATCGAGTATTGAAAGTCGAGAGTACCTGGCAAGCTAATACCCCGTCCCAAATGCTACAGATGTTACAGTACCACCAGAACCGAATCAGGGAAGAGCAAGAACATGAAAGGAGACGTATGAAAGACACGAAAATGAAAGTATTAGTGGCACAGTCTGTTCCACCAGATAGTCAGAAGAAGGGTACGAATCAAACTAGTCATTCTGCAGCTCCCGTTAAAGGGACATGCAACTACTGTAAACAGCCAGGTCACTATATAAACGAATGTGCAGTTCTGAAACACAACATAGCTACTGGTAAGACGAAAGAGAGACCGCGTCCTCCTAGACAGGAACATGTTCCGCAGAATACGCAACCACCGCAGAACGCACAACAGACAGTAACAGTACCGCAGCCTATAGCTGCCACACAACACGTTACACAGCAGATGTACCAGTACGCACAGTCAGATTATCCAGAGTATCAGCAGTATTCATGAAACAGCCTAGAGAGGGAGGTTGGCTTGCCTCTCATCGAGGTTCCTGTAGATCAAGAGGGTCCCTATGTACACAGTCAAGTATTAGGGAAAGACAGAAAATTTCTGATTGATACAGGGGCAAGTAGGACTACCATCAGTCATGACGAGGTTCCAGGGGCTCCACTCTCAGGCTCAAGAAATGTTTCCCTGGGATTTTCAGGAAAGCCTATTGTTAACGAGATATCGAAACCAGTTTCCTTAGAAGTTGGTCCATTGTCCCGTACTACAGATTTGTTACTTACGAAATCATGTCCAGAAAACTTACTTGGTATTAAAACATTGAAAGAATTGGGTGCAGTAATCTGTTGTTCTCCGGAAGGAGTGAGATTGTTTTTACGTGATTTTAAAGGACATTACGTGTTAAGAGATTTTGATCCAAGATTACTGAATGTACCACAGCATTTATGGGCGCAAGGTCCAACTGATGTAGGTTGTATGCACATTACACCATATCGTGTCACCCTGAAACAAGGAGTTGTATTACCTCGAATTCGACAATATAAGTTGCCACCTGAGGCTGTAGCAGCCTTATCGAAAATTATTGACGAGCTCATCGCTCAAGGAGTAGTTGTAGAAACTGACTCCAATGTATGTAATTCCCCGATCATCCCGATTCTCAAACGTAATGACCCAAATGCACCTCCAGTTTATCGACTAATAATTGACCTTCGAGAACTTAATAAATGTATCATACCCCAGTACCCAGTGGTTCCAGATATTTCTTCCCTATTGACTGCCATTGATTCCGAAGCTACGTTCTTTACTGTTATTGATCTCAAGAACGCTTTCTTTAGTGTCCCCATCCATCCGGATAGTCAATTCCTTTTCGGATTCTGTTTAAAAGGACGTAGCTATAAATTCACACGTGCACCTCAAGGTTTCACAGAAAGTCCTAGTATTTACAGTCAAGCGCTTAAACGACAACTAGACAGTATTCACATGCCAACTGACACTGCCCTGCTCCAGTATGTTGATGATCTATTGATCACAGCCCGTACAGAACATGACTGCGAACGAGCATCGCTGACAGTCTTGTATTTCCTGGCAGGAATGGGGCACAAGGTGTCCCCTTCGAAACTGCAATTCTGTGTCCAGCAAGTGGTATACCTTGGACACTTGCTGTCCAAGAGGGGTAGACAGTTGACACCTGACCGTATCCAGTTAATTGCACATCTTCCACAGCCCAAGACACAGAAGGAGGTACGAGCTTTTATCGGCCTCACTTCTTACTGCAGACAATGGATCCCTCAGTACGCATATCTAGCCAAGCCACTGATACAATTGACAACGCAGGAGGCAGCGACATCGACTGTCCTCCCTTGGACCCAGGAACATACACTTGTTTTCAATGAATTAAAGAAAGCTTTATGTAATGCACCTGTGTTAGCGACACCAAACTACAGTAAACCTTTTACACTTTTTGTCACTGAACGTGATGGTACAGCATTATCTGTTCTCACACAAGACCAAGCAGGACAACACAAGCCTTGTGCTTATTTTTCTAGCACATTAGATCCAGTAGCCCAGGCTCTGCCTGCGTGCCTCAAATCAGTTGCAGCCACAGCTCTAGCTATTAGACAAAGTGATTCCATAGTGTTAGGACACTCCCTGACAGTACAGGTTCCACACTCCGTGGAAGTTCTTTTAAACCGAACACAGACTCAGCACTTGACAATTGCACGATTAACAGGATATGAACTGACACTGTTTCAGCCACACATAGAAATCAGACGCTGCAACATATTAAATCCTGCTACACTGTTACCCTTGATTACATCAAATCCTGCCACACATGACTGTGTGGAAGTTATTAACACCATGACGAAGCCAAGACAAGACTTGACGGACATTGTATTACCTGATCCAGACCTGACACTTTACGTGGATGGTTCATGTATAAGAACGAGTACAGGAGAGTTAGTAGCCGCGTATGCAGTGACTACTGAAACTGAAGTCATAGAAACACATCGTATTGACACCCTGTCTGCTCAAGCAGCAGAGCTTATCGCTCTGACCCAAGCCTGCATACGAGCCAAGAACCTGAAAGTAAACATATATACAGATTCACGTTATGCATTCGGAGTCGTACACAACTTTGGAGTCCTCTGGCAGGAAAGAGGTTTCATGACCTCTCATGGAGCCAAGATTCAGCATGGCCCCCTCATTCAAGCTCTGTTAGAAGCAATACATTTACCGACAGCTATAGCCATTATGAAGTGCAAAGCACATACGAAAGCCACTGACACCATTTCCCAGGGTAACGATCTGGCAGATCGAACAGCCAAGCTTACAGCTCAGACTCCAGACACTCCAGTTAACATGACAAAAACAGACGTTCCAGACCAGACGACTTGTATGACAGTTAAGGACCCTACACAAGACGTACTAGACATACAGACACATGCTACCCCAGACGAAATCAAGAAATGGTCTGAACAAGGAGGGGTCCAGACAGATCAGGGATGGTTGACGAAGGGAAAAGCCACATGGTTTCTCCCCGACTCTATGGTTCAAGTCATCATTAATACAGTACACAGTCCAGCACACTTAGGAGAAAAAGCTATGTTAGACAGCATTCAGAATCTCTGGTTTAACAAGCATTTACGAGCAGCAGCGAAGCAGAAAGTGCGTACCTGCATGATCTGTTGTCAGTTCAATCCAGGTAAAGGTGTTCCCGTGGAACAAGGTGGATTCCATCCTCCTGACCACCCTTTTGAAGTCCTCCAGATGGATTATATTCAGATGGATCGATGCCGAGGTTTCAAGTATGTCCTCGTAGTTGTATGCGCTTTGTCCAGATGGACCGAAGCATATCCAGTCCCAGATTACACTGCCGTGACCACTGCCAAGCAGCTGGTTCGTGAGTTCTTCCCTCGCTATGGTTTGCCCCGGGTCGTGTATTCAGATAACGGACAGCCATTCTCGTCCGAACTCATGAAACAGGTATCACTTCTCTTAGGGTACCAGTGGAAGTTCCACTGCGTACGACATCCCGAGGCAGCTGGCCTCGTCGAGAGACACAATCAAACTCTGAAAATACGAATAGCGAAGGTCTGTGCAGAGAAAGGTGTAGATTGGATGGTAGCCCTGCCGGTTGCCCTCTTTTATATGAGAATGGTCGCTCACTCCCGATCGGGTTTGTCACCTTACGAAGTAGTGTTTGGTCGTCCCCCAAACATGTGGGGTACACCTATGCCACGTAAAATCACCGATGTTGACAGTAATATGCTGACAGATTACCTAGCTTCCTTGATGTCTGCACTACTCTCTTGTCGTTCACAGGTCGCGGCTGCCTTTCCAGATAACACCCAGGTGAAACCGCACGAGGTCGTTCCCGGTGACCTTGTTCTGATCCGCAACTTCGATCGTTCAAGCCCTCTGGAGCCCCGCTGGAAGGAGCCAAAACTCGTTCTGATGACCACAAGGACCGCCGTAAAGCTGGAAGGACGCAAGGGCTGGCTCCACTCCAGTCACATCAAGCGTTTCCATGGACTGCGTCCAAAGACTTTTCTCAAGGACTGCCCCGATACTGACTCTAAACTTCCCCTGTTAGAGAAAACTCCGCCGCAGGAGTATAAACTCAAGTTAAGGTCTAGCAAGTCAGACAGCGTTTAATTGTTTAAGTCCCTCTCGGGTGAAGCGGTTAGACAGGTTCCTGACATGTATGAGATAGACCCACATAGTGAGAGAGATAGACGAAACTCCAAGAAAACGAAATACTGTAAAAGTCTGCGAAGCAGATGCGTCGTTACGTTATTGTTTATGTTATTTCTGAGTCTTACGATCACATGTATAAGTTATATGCTACACGTATTTTTTCCTCCTCTTGGTCCGCATGTACATTTTTCTTCTAATGATACAGTAGAGCACACTTTTAGTGAACTACCCCCTCACGAGTTATCCTACCGACTTGCAATGCGCAACAATACTTTTATTCGTATGTTACACTATTCACACCAGACCAGCAATGCCACTAATTGTTGGGTATGTGGTCGACTTCCCCCTTACCAGACAGTGAAGGGAGCTCTGCCACTTTTTCCCTATCCGTTTTCACACAATGGTTCGTGTGGAGCCTGGTTTACTTTAACGTCATCTTCAGACGATAAGTCCCTTCTGAATAGAACCTGTTTCCCAGACAAGGACGGTCTTTCCCATAGAACGGGGTTAGATCTAGAAAATGAAGTATATGATCTAGGTAATTTTTCCTCCAACCTCATGGTCTTGAATGTTCAGTCCGAGACTACTCCAGACTTACCTTCTATAACAGTTCTACCAGTGAAAGGCGAATTATGTGTTAGAAAGAATGGTTCAGTACATCTAGGACACAGTGATTGTACTACTGTGGTCGAGTATAGTGACAGTGGGAAATCTACTTTTAAAGCCTCACGTCATTCTTATTTTATATGTGGTCAGACCGCATATGTACGTTTGCCCCTAGATTGGGATGGAACGTGTTACATTGCCTTCCTACTGCCACCAGTTTTCCTGGCCCCATCCGATTATCACAGAAATACCCATCTAGTACACGTTAGACATAGAAGGGAGATCGAGTCCCCAATTGTCGATCAAACTGAAACTGCCTTAGAACAGTATACAGATTTCAATAAAGGTTTCTTTTTCTTCATAGGACCTATCCAGAATAGTAAATTAATACGCAGGTTAACCAGAACCCTTGAAGCAGTAGTGAATGAGACTACTTCCGCCCTAGGTAACTTAACAGAAGAGCAGTCTGCTATGAGATTTGTTGTTCTTCAGAACCGCCTTGTTCTTGACGTCATACTGGCCGATAGGGGCGGAGCTTGTAGAGTCATCGGATCTAGTTGTTGCGTTTTCATTCCTAATAACGCACCGTCTGTGTATTCAGCCATAACTAGACTTCATAAAATAGCTCATCAGCTACACCAGAATCCAGGCACCTGGACTTGGTCCGGCTGGCTCTGGAGTATAATATCTGCGTGGGGATGGAAAGTATTGTCATTCCTAGGAGTAGTAGTAATGATCATATTTAGTTGTTGTCTCTGTTTACAATGTGGCCCTGCGATTTGCGGCTTGTGCGCTACATCTTGTATTCCACGTCCACGATCCCATTCCCAAAAGATAAAGGACGAGCAAATGATGCTGTATGAACAGATTGATGGTCTCATGAATATTGATGTTTCCTGAAGGGAACGTAGGGAACAAGGAGGGAATGAGGAAAATTGAATTTTGCCCTGTTATGTGTCCCTACGTGCTCCCCCACATGTAATATATGTGCATGATTAATATGCATATTTCCCTCCATGACCGAATAAAGATGCAGTTACAGTTGCGTCCAACGTTATTATGTCAGTTATCCAGTCCTCCTGAAAGCAACGTGAATTAGGCTTTTAGGCCTATGTTGCCAACGTTTTTTCATTTGTGCATCTTAAATCATTGAGATGCACCCGTTCCTAGGCCTTACAGGGCCCGGACACCAGATTCAGGCCTCAAGTCTCCTGAACCACTCCGAGGAGAGATGCAGCCCCGCCCGCATCCCTGACCCTTCACTCACTTCCTGCCAAGCAACGCGGTGCCCGGCTCGGCCCGGCCTGCCTGCCAAGGATATGTTATGCCTACAGTTATCAGTTCAGCTCCCCGGCTTCACATTCCTAGCTAACGAACCGCATAAACATCTTCATCTATAGTCTAGTCTTCCTGTCTCCAGACAAGAGAATTACTGAATTAATACCCATAGAAGATCCATAGCACACGCAATATCCAAAGAAATATATGCATTCACCAGCCTTAGTGACAAGTAGCCTTTGCCCTGATGACTTTTCGATTCAAGCAACATGTACTCCAAACACAAGATATCAGATATGCTATAGGTACAGGTCGTTCTGACATCCTAGACTTTAGTCTCCTCTTCTAGTGCTAGAAGTCAGAGCCCCCAGCTCCCCTCAGTTACACGTCATGACCCGTTTGCGCGCACCAGTAGGTTAAAGGTTCCAGCTGCCCAGGTAGCCCCCTCCATGTATCCACCCATTTATGACCTTTCTGTGACGTTTACATCACATGTCTCCGTGCACGCCCTGTGCACGCCTTCTTTTCACGCTCATATGTTCTTATCTTCTGTTTGTCACTTGTTACGCCTACTGTATTCAATGCAATTGTACTGTTTTACTATATATACTGTATGATGTTAATGAGATGGGGCAGCTGCCATTCCCCCTTTCCTTGTGTCCTGTCCCTTCCTGAACCTTAGCAGGTGATGGAACCCGATGGTCCATTGGCTCGAGCCATCTAATTAAAGCCCGTATGACTCAGATACCACGGATTCTGCCTCTTATTTATTGAGCTATCCTTTTTCAGTTAATGCATAGAAAAATAGTACCGGTAATTATTTATTTATTTACCACAGGGAAGCCAACGGGACGGCGCAGCGCCCAGCCACACTTCCCGAGAAGTGTGGCTAGAACAGGTACGGGCTCGCTTCACGGGCTGGGCGGGACGAAGGTGGAGCAAGCCACCTTGAGGCACCCTCGGCACCCCTATCTTAAGAACATACCCCCCCCTCTCACTCACCGGCACTGAGATAGGGTTGTTTCGTAATTTGCACGCGTGCTTCCTCACTACCCCTTCCTTTACTATCCTCAAGAGGGTCGCGCCCTAACGCAGGTGTCTTTTCTTTCTCGGGGCCTGCTGAACCAACGCGGACCACGGCGGGAGTTCGGCCTACGACTCCCAGGAGACACCGGGAGCAGAGACTGAGTGCAGCGAGGAGCACGGCTGAGGAGAACAACGACCCCCTTCCCTTCTACCGCCTACCAGTGCAGAAAAGACGCCTTTGTAAAACAATAAAACCCTCATTGCCAAGCACCCCAGTGTCCGTGAGCCTCTTTGAGAACCCAGGGGCAGTCCCACAGGCGGGTTTCAAAGATAAAGTATCTTGCCCTATCCTGATTGGATAATCGTGCTTCGCTCCGCCCACAAAATGTTCAAAGCTGTTCTTTATCATCACTGGTAGTCACTCCATGTTCTGTGACTACCAGTCCCGGCATGCACGGTTGTCTTAAAAGCACGTCTGGGCGATGTTGCATTGGGCGGGTTGTTGCTACGAAGGTGTTGGCTCCCCGTATCTCTCTCTTGTGGAACACGGAATCCCCTCAGCTCCCCAACCGTTCCAACCTGATAGTGTATATATATAAATACTGAATACATATATGTGTACTGAATATATATATAGAAAGGCTCGTTCCTTGAGCAATGCATTGGTTAAATCCAGCCCGGAAGTCCTTACTAACATCTCTTGGCTTTCAGCCAGTAAGGGTTTCAGGAAATGTGCTAGCTGTAAGGCATGCAAACATGGGGAGAGTAGAACAGAATACCTAACTCCTTTTTCTCACATCCCCCGGTTGATTCAAAAACAATTAACCTGCAAGACGGAGTTTGCAGTCTATGTGCTGGAGTGTCCTTGTGGCCTGCGCTATGTGGGTAGCACCATGCTGCAGGTCCACAAACGAATACTCCAGCACATCAGGGCCATCAACACGAGTGACGCAACATACCCTGTTGCACGTCACTTCAAGGAGCAGTACTGTAACCAAAGTCATCTGCTCAAGTATTTCGTGATCGATGCGGTGCCACCCCTTCGCAGGGGAGGGAATCGTGAGGCAATCCTAAGAGCACTCGAGACCAGGTATATTCTGGACTTGGACTGCAAACAGCCATCAGGCCTTAACACCAGTGTCGACTTCTATACATTCCTGGTATAGCGTAGTTTACGTTTCCCTCTCAATAACAATAAAAATCCCCCTTATGTGCCTGTTCATTAGCCACTCTACAGTTTCTCTTCTCCAAGGCATAATAATGTATTAACAACTGTCTGGGGATTCCACTTTGTGAGGTTCCGTTGGCTTGTGGCTCCCTTCTTTACTCAAATCAGTGAGAAATTACATACCATGCATAGCATGTTAAAACAATTTTTAAGCACTTTATGCTTTTCAACACTTTTCGCACATACACAGAATAAGAAAACAAGAAAAAAAGAAAAGATAAAAAGATGTATGTTGATTTTTGCACAGATTTTTGTCGCACTTTCTCCTCTTTCTCATTTTTTATATCTGTTACATGGACTAGCTATATTAAGTGGGTAGCTTTCCCAGGGAAATTCTCTCTAAATTGCTTGATATGAATTTATATTGTTGCAACATTTAGATCTAGAGCGGATTTCATTACCGTTTATAGTATATCACTTACGTATAAACGTATATTACTATCGTGAATAGTACCGGGGTCCTTTTCCTCCACAGGATCTACAAACGTTACCCACTTGGGTTGTATCACTGTTTTTGAATATTCTGTGGATTATTTGCAATTTTAGATATGCCTATGAATTTTTGTGCGTGATGGGGCCATCTGGCACACAATTAATTTTATTGTTGAGATATGAATTGTAACATGGTTCGTATTACATCATAGCACTTTGCTACTATTGTTTGTGATTACACTTACATAAACAAATCATGTACTCATTCCAACAATTATCATTTCGTATGTCAATACCTAAATTGCTGGAACTTTTAAGGCTCAAATACAGCATCAAGTTCTAGGCAGTATTTTTTCTATTTCTAGCTACCTTAGCCATGACGATATCCAATCCTATAACAGAATTTTGCACTTTTGCACTTTAAAAAGCTAACTGTTGCCTCGTTAACGTTATGTGACCAAGGCCTCTGGGTAGGCAGAAACGTTATGCTATTGACGAAATCTGAAAGTAAATAATTAATTCACCGTCAAGCTTGGGTCGGCTCTCGCTTCTTTTCTCTGGTGGTCTCCTTTCCGGGGGAGTACTCCTGGGGATTGTGGTTCGAGTTTTGTTGCAATATATATATATATGTATATATATATGGCAGCACTTATCAACAAATCCAGTCGATAAAACGGCAAGCACGCAGGTATCCGATTTATGAATCCTTTATTACAAACCCCCCTCACCCTCGACAGACGCGTTTCGCAATAAAAGCTTCGTCAGTCACCAACGCTGGCTGAGAGCACCCGGGATTTTGTGGAGCGACGGCGGTGGAGAACCTGTGCTGCAAATGTATATATATATATATATATATATATATCAATGCTCCAAAAGCACGCCGCTTAACACAGCACCTTCCAGGAGAAACGGAATCCGGTATGCGAATTGCAGAAGAATTTTATTTCATTTATTTTTTAAGTGAATCAAGAGTGCCACGATCCGACGCGTTTCGGCCAACTCGGTCGCCTTGCTCACCAGATGAAAGTGGTTGAAACCAAACACATTTTAAAAATACAAACCACCAATGAAAAACGGTTTACAGATTGTCATGTGACCATTAAAGTCCATGGATGAAAGACTTGTAACCTTGGTCATACTCACAACCAACAGACTAGCTTTTTAACCAATTTTAACATTGAACTGACATTACAAATATTGCATTATCTTTTGTTGATTTGAATACAAACAATCAATGAGCAATCGGAATATTTCTTTGCCACATATCACGATAAAAATTAATTAAACGCGATTCTCAAAATTAATGTGGTATGATTGTACAAGAGCCACAAAAGCATAATTAAACTTTGCTTCTCCCTGCATAATACAGAATATCTTTATAGCCCTCGACATACAAATTGCTCAGTTTAATTCATTTACCTTTGAAAAACACCTCCAAATGTCGATATTCAATGTTTAAAACATAGTCACATATGAATATATATATGAATTTCACAGGACGTTGCATTCCGCGGTTCCCTGCCTTCGGCGTCGGTGCCAGCCAGCGGCAGCAGCAACCGCTTAAAATGTTTGTAGGATTTCCTGAGAAATTGGGGCGATTCTCTAGAAATCCTACAAAATGTAAGGCGGGATGTATTTTACACTCCTGCCTCTGCCAACATGGTGACCTGGAGTGTGGAGTTACAGCGGTATTCGGGGGACACAAGGAGACACTGCGGGATTATTTCAGACAGGAAATTTGGCATTTTATTTCACCGGTTGTTGTTCTGCAAGACCACCATTCCACTTTGGACAGCATATCCCCCCTGCAGCACCTACCTGGATCAGAGGTGCATCCTGGGACCTGCAGTCTTTACAAAATTGCGGCGTTGGTGAGCAAACACGAGGGTAAGGGGACGGAGCGGATCCCCACCAGTGGGGGAGTAGCTGGACTCATATATTTGGTGTTTTAAAAGCCGCCTGCATATCAAAGGCATCCAAAGAAGGCCAGTGGTGGCCGAAATGCATAATGCAGAATTTGCCCGAATAAAGTTGTTTCCTGACTCTCCCCCGTGTGGCGTCCACTCTTTTCCTAAGGAGAAGGTGCTTTGGATATATATATATATATATATATATATATATATATATATATATATATATTACCTACTGGCGGTCGCCAGTAGGTATATATAGTTAGAATTTTTTCTCTATGGGTTTTTTGAAAATTCTATGTCTAATAACTTTGGCGTTTGTGGACGGAATTGGCTGAAATTTTCAGGAAAATGGCACATTTTGTTTCTGAGCAGCCCTTGAAAATTTGGGGGGGGTTCGTCCAGTGGGGGCCGACAAAAAAGGGGGGTCCCAAAACGTGTTTTTAACATTGAGTTTTCCATAGGGCGGTTGGCCTCACTTTTAGCCCGAACGGCTGAATGGATTTGCACGAAACTTGGCAAAATTGTAGGGACTGGTAGCCCGATGTGCCTTTTGTAGGTCTCAATATATGTGCTCCAGTGGATTTTGAGAAATTAACGTTTAAAAAAAGATATATATCTGTAACAGCGGACCGGGCAGCGGCCCAGGACGCGTACTTTTCGCGCAACGGAGCTTTGTGAAGCGAAGCTGATTGGTTCTCTGGCGTCTGTCAACATTCCAAACAGTCCGTAGCGGCCGCCATCTTGTCTCTCGGTAGGATCGAGAGACAAGAGGAGGCCAAAGCGAAGGGGCAAATGACCATAAGGGGGAATAGTAGATCCTCGCTGACCCCCTAGGTTTGATGTGGAGGTTTTAAAAGGGCCCCGCGGGGCAAAAAAAAAAAATAATAATAATAATCGAACGGCTGAATGGATTTGCACGAAACTTGGTAAAATATTAGGGACTGGTAGCCCGATGTGCCTTTGCTAGGTCTCAATATATGTGCTCCAGTGGATTTCGAGAAATTAACGTTCAAAAAAAGATATATATCTGTAACAGCGCTCCGCTTCGCGTACTTTTCGCGTTACGGAGCTTTGCGAAGCTGATTGGTTCTCCGCCGTCTGTCAACATTCCAAACAGTCCGTAGCGGCCGCCATCTTGTCTCTCGGTAGGATTGAGAGACAAGAGGAGGTCAAAGCGAAGGGGGAAATGACCATAAGGGGGCATAGTAGATCCTTCCTGACCTCTTAGGTTTGATGTACCATTTTGCCAAGTTTGGTGTAATTCCGTTCAGCCATTCAGGCTGTAGACGTATGTAAATGTCCTATGGAAAATTGCATGGGGAAAACACATTTGAAAGTGTTGAAATTTAGAACCAATTAAAATGTTACTTTGGTTTTGTATTTGTGTGTGATGAAAGTTAATTGGTTATGTATATATGTCAAATGAGAGGAAACCACAGCCATTTTGTGATACTACTGTCTGAGGTACATTTGTGAGGAATTTTTGGTGGTGAATTTCTGGTGTTTGATTTACACAGTACTAACACTTTTCCTACTTTTAAAAAGGTGAGTTGTTAATTTGTAAGGGGAACTATGTTGTACACTTGAAGATAATTTGAAAAATGTTTTCTGTTATTTATTTGCAGTCCTTCTGATATACTAAATACTTGATAAAGTTAGTTTTATATTATGTATTACTAAAAACGATAAATGAAAGTGATTATTTTTTTCTGCAATTTACAGCAAGCAATTTCAAAATAAAATGGCTCACAATGAAGAGACCGTGGCAATTTCTTTTGAATTGTCCACTACATTGATTGAAATTGAGAGCACCAATAATTAAATATTGTCACAAGGAGGACATGACTTGTATGATTCCATTAGATTGATTGAAATGGACAGCACCAAGAATGAAATATTGTCACAAGGAGATGACTTGAATGATTCCACTACGTTGATTGAAATTGAGAGCACCAATAATGAAATATTGTCACAAGGAGGAGATGACTTGTATGATTCCATTAGATTGATTGAAATGGACAGCACCAATAATGAAATATTGTCACAAGGAGGAGATGACTTGAATGATTCCACTACATTGATTGAAATTGAGAGCACCAATAATGAAATATTGTCACGAGGAGATGACTTGAATGATTCCACTACATTGATTGAAATTGACAGCACCAATAATGAAATATTGTCAGAAGGAGGAGATGACTTGAATGATTTTTTTGATCAATCTCTTGATGGCGAATTTATCGAGTGTTTGGAGACCATAGAGTTACAAGAATCATTATTGGAGACTTTTCATGAGGACATTGCTGATGAGGACATGTTACTAGTTCTTTCAAATTTAGAAAATTCTGAAGAATAAATTTATATTTAGAAATCAAAAATTGTTTGAGACATTATTCATTTTTATTTTTAATTTATGAGGTTGTAGCGAAGTAATTGTAGTATAAAATGAGACTTATAGTATAGAGTGCAACATTTTTATGTTACATGGTAAGTTTACTCATATTTACTTCCCTTCTGCCACTATATTATCTCCAATGTGTATTTGACATCTCTTCTTCATCTCCGGCCTCCTTTCTCTCACTGTGTGTCTCCGATGGATCTTATCGCTGCTATTTTGTGTAATTACAGAAGAGAGTAAAATAAAATAGTTCGGAACGTGAAAAGGGGGCAAAGTAGAGTACTCCTCACCCCCTAGGCCTTTTTAGGCGGTCCCAAAAGGATCAGTTTCTGCTTTCCTGAGAGATTATGGTATGAGTTCCATATACCACAATAACTTGCATTACAACATGCAAGATATCTATCTCCTATTACCAACTTTTGGAGATATTCGCGCTAAGCGCGAATATCTCCAAAAAGTAACACCTGCCCTGAGCAGTTCTTAGCCATGTTATCCAATGGGAGGTGGATAACATGGCTAAGAGCATTAGCTCGGTAATGTATGAATATCGCTGAGTTTTTAGCGATATTCATGCATTGCGGCCGTTTATTATCGCATTTGTGATAAACCTTGATAATAGCAAGGTTTATCTTCGATAATTTCTGATGATGCTTAGCGGTAAAAAATTCGTTGGTAAGCATCGTTAGCGATAAATATCGCTTAACTTTGGTAATATGCCCCAACGTCTGTTAACGTTCGATTCGAAGGAAATGAGGAAGTGTTGAAAAACATTGTCTGCGCCATCTTGCCTTTTTTGAAATGCCACACTTTTGTCGTGCACGGCAGCCATTTTAGATGTCTTGACCAGACCCACTCTCTGCACGCTGTCGATTCGTAGCATGGCTCCTCACCCTCGCAAGCATCTTCCCCAGGCACTGGTCACCCCCGCTCTCTGTCTTATGCATGGGCAATAAACCTCCCCCCATCTGCGCTGCTCTTCCCTGAGAATCACACTGTGCCCGCCCGACACCTCCCTTTCGCCCTATTCACTACCGCACCCTCTGACACTCCTCTTCCTCTGTGTCCGATTGTCCAGGCTATCAGCTAGCCCTGCAGATGTAGTTTATGGCCCCAGCTGTAAAGAATCACCCCTCTTCAAAGGAGTTATAGTAGATCAAGGCCCACACCCGATGAGATCCGTCACACCACACGTGTTCCTACTATCTGAAAACTATCCTGTATTGTGATTGGGGAGGGGACCGAGCCTGAAGCGGAAGATTCCAGGAATCACTCTTTGTACATCAAAGTTTTTACAATTATGTGTCACATTAAAAATATATAGCACTCCAACAAAGTAGTAGGAATATAAAACTTTAATAACATATAAATATATACAACAAAACAAAAACAGTAAAAACATTTAAACAACGAAGAGACCGTGGCAATTTCTTTTGAATTATCCAATAGATTTATTGAAATTGACAGCACCAATAATGAAATATTCTTGTCAGTAGCGGTCTGTTGTGCGAATAGTTCCAAGGCAGCAGAACGCGCTGAAATCTAGATGGCACGAAAGTGATGTCTAGCAAGTTGCCGCCCAGCAAATAACGGCGTGGGGCGCCGCGGGGGTGAGTGAGTCCAGTAGGCACCACAGCTATTCTTACCGGCATTGCAGAATTACTGCTGGGGACAATGCCTGTGCTGTAGCAGGGTCACAGCAGAAACAAAAAGGATTCTGTTGAAGATGTTGTTGGTTTTCAATTTGAAAACAGTTCTGGTGTCAACTGCTCTGTTATTGTAGTGGTTAATGTTTTGTTTTCTCTAGAAAATGTAAAAGAGGGGGAGGCAGTCCAAAGTTCCGTTAAAAGGGCAAAGGAAAGGATCGGTGGTTTGAACTATCAGTCAAAAAGGGGAGGGGGTGCAACAATTTTTCCTACCGGGTCACACTGTGCTTTCACCGGAAGTGAGGTCTGCAGGATTCTAGTAATTCAAAGTGAGGCTGGCGCCGACGTCCCGCGGATACAGTTTCGTCACTCCACGGGTGATCATGGCAGTTATTCCCCATCGGGGGTCGGAGACTCCCGCGGCTCCTCTAGAATCTTCAAGGTCGTGGAGGACTACGGTGGTGGAGTCAACCAGTGACCGGGCCATTTCTTTATGCTGGGCCCGCTCTTGCCAGGTCGACCGCCATTTTGAGAGTTCGGTAGCTACTGGCGATCGCGGGGTCAAATGAGCGGACGGGCTCCACCCTGCCGGGCGAGACGTTGCAGCATGGCCACAGTGGAAGAACCCTTTTCCGGGCGCCTGGAGCGCTGAGGGTGCAGCTGGGAAGCCTCCACCTGGGGAGGCGGGAGAGGCCTGTTCGCACCGTCTCTCCCTCCCAGTGCACCCCACGGCGTCTCGCTTGAGATTTGTTATGGCCGGACCAGGCGATGAGGACGAGGGGGGGGGGGTCGGAGGCATATGCAAGACATCCCCCCCCAGGGTTGTTGCAGCAATTATACAAGAAAGAAGAAGTGTCCCGTCCGTCTTCGGGCCGGGCTTCCGGTAAATGTCGGCCGGACGCCCCTGGCTCTGGCCCCATGAACGGGTTTCTTGGTTTATTGGCTGCAGCCGGATCCCGTCGGCCTCGGCCCCCCGACCGTTGGTGGCCGGACCGGAAGAGCATGTGGCGGGACTACCTGCAACTCTCAAGGGCCACCGCGGCCGGACTGGGAGAGAGAGGGGAGGGTCGAGGAGACATTCCCCCCCCCCCCCTGCAACTGTTCAGCGTTGTAAAGGCAATCCCCTGGCCGGGTCCCGCTGGTCTCGGCCTCTCCTCCGGCTACACCCTACGTTAGGATCTCCTGGCCGAGGCGTGGCAGCAGGACCTGCCTTATATGGGCTGCTCCCGGCTGGGCGTAGCCGGAACCCTGCCCCACCTTGGAAGTTTCCAGAGTGGGGGCGGATGTTCTACTGACTTGCATTTTCCCTAGTCTATCGATTTTTTTGGCGTGGCAGGCGGTGGGACAGCGAGGGGTGATTTGGTTTCTCTTACTGTTTTTCTGGTCTCTCACCACTGGCATATTTCTAACGTTTTCTTGTTTCTAGGACATTAATAGGTTTTATCATTACGTTATGTTATCGTTTCTTTGTTCGTTGTTTAATAAAAGTTCATGTTCATCAGTGGCCTACTGATTTTCGATTTCCTATTCTTTTCTTTCCAGGTTGTTTCATGCTAAAGTTTCTGTTAACAGGATACAGTGATCACTTCGTTATTATTGCATATGTCCTTTTCACTAGGGGTGCTCTCTGGTCGGGCCAGATGACGTATGTCTAGTAAATGGTCCGGGTGAAACAGGTGCATCAATCAGTGGGGAGTAGATAGGCATGACAGATTACAACGGGGGAGAAAGGTCCGCATTACGTACCCTTTCACTACTTGCAAAGATTTTCCTACGTTTATTTGCAAATAGGGAATACCTCCAAAAAGAACTAATTCCCAAACAGTCAATGTTCGGACAATCAATCAATCAATGAGGAATGAAATAGGTACGACGTGTTAAAGGCTTGCGTTACCTACCCTTCACTATCTGCAAAGGGAGAGAGAATATTCCTATTCTTCCTCGTTTGCAGGCAGAGAAGATCCTTAAGAGAACCAACTTCGAACAATTCAATGCTCGATTCAAACAATCAACAAGGGGTACTGTGAACACAAATGAACGCCGCTTATGTACATACGCATTGCTATTTTCAACAGGTTGTTCCTAATGTTTCTATTTTAGCGAGGTCAAAAAGAGATCCCATTAGTGGCCTACTGATTTTGCTCGATTCCTTTTGTTTTTTTACACGGTTTTTCGCTATCTGCAAAGACTAAACAGAGTATTTTGACTCTGTGCTTGTTTGTAAATAGAGAATGAACCAAAGAGAACAATCAATCAAATGGAGAGAGAAGCAGGCACGACGGATTACAAAGGGGGCAAAGGGCTGCGTTAACTACCCTTCACTATCTGCAAAGAGAGAGTACTCCTAATAGAAATGAGGGGTGGGGGGCAGCATTCAAAGCAGATCAGTGTGCATAAACACGAAAATGTTTTTACTTACCACGTACTTGACATTCGACAGCTTATGATATTTGCTATTAAAAAACCATTGAAATTCACTGAAAAAACCATAGGTTATAGACCATATATAGTTAGGAATTAGCATTTACAAAACCTTGAAAATTCACTGAAAAAACCATAGGTTATAGACCATATATAGTTAGGAATTAGCATTTAAAAAACCTTATTTTACTCACACAAAACCATTGAAATTCCATATATAGTTAGTTGCACTAACTATATATCGCGCACCCGCAATCCACTGCTGATGATGTCACATATTACATCATTCATGACATGGTCAGTGACATCACTGATGACATCACTGATGACATCTCAAATGACATCACTGATGACATCTCACTTGACATCAATGATCACATCACTGATGATATCATTCATGTGATAATACAATGCATCTCCTCACACTGTAATATAACCTCCGTTACACCCAGTGTTAAATAGAGAGTATCATTTTTGAAACCATTGACACACCAATACTAGTTACTACATACGCACTCACTGATTCCTATGTCTACACACACATTCACTCATACAATCATTCATACATACAATCACTCATCTTTACAACACTATCATATGCACTCATACACCTATACAGACACTCACACTCTGCCACTCATCCATGGAGTTACTCACACACCTAGTCAGTCCTGAAAAGAATCAATCACACTTCCATTTTCTCATCTATACAGTTAAACACAGAACACCTTACATTTTTGAAACATATACTAACACATAGTTACTCTCTTATAGAATCACTGATACAAGTACACATTGATCTGCACAGAGTCACACACCTCCCAGCCAGCCATACACACACTCAGTCTCCCATACAAATACTTGTGCAACCAATCAATAACCCATATAGCTACTTATATAGCTACTAATCAACACATGCAGCAGCTTGCACAACAACAGACATACTGATGCACACTTTCAGACAGTTTAGTCACTAACCCGTGCATTCAGTAAGACGCATTTAATCACTCACTCATACAGTCAATCACGCACCTACTAAAACCTTCATTCAGACACTTATACATCCACTCATTCTTCAATATGTAAAACATATTTAAACTTTACAGAAACACATAATCACTGGATGTTGTCATCAGTGATGTCATCAGTGATGTCACTGACCATGTCATGAATGATGTAATATGTGACATCATCAGCAGTGGATTGCGGGTGCGCGATATATAGTTAGTGCAACTAACTATATATGGAATTTCAATGGTTTTGTGTGAGTAAAATAAGGTTTTTTAAATGCTAATTCCTAACTATATATGGTCTATAACCTATGGTTTTTTCAGTGAATTTTCAAGGTTTTGTAAATGCTAATTCCTAACTATATATGGTCTATAACCTATGGTTTTTTCAATGAATATATATATATATATATATATATTCATAGTCCCGTCCAATAATGGCGGAACCGTGTAGGTCCAGACCTCAGAAGCCTCACGTCCAGCAGTGAAATACCGCCTCAAAAATACCAGGAATCCAAGAATGGATAGCAGGGAATACGGTTTATTCAAATAAGGATGGCGCGTTTCGCTCCACAAGGGAGCTTGTTCACATAGCGCGTCAGGAACAAAAAAAGCATTTAAATAGTGAAAAATAAAAGTAGGACAATGCACAAATTACAAATGGTGAACGCCTTCTCTAAACTTCACAGTAAACATAGTGAAAAGACTCACTAACTGACAAGTGCATAAAACAATAATGACGTGGAATCCATATTCAAAAGTGAGTAAAGCAGTTCATAAATCAGGGTTCATTCAACAGAAAATTCGATAGTCATTGTAACCAACGGAAATATATTCTGAATGAAGCAGATTGAAATTCTAAACATGGACGAATTAAAGTATATATATAGAGATTTCATATCCACCTAATACATGTAAATTAACGCCCGCAGTTCATTTGAGTGAGTAATGACATAGTGCCATATAGATGAAAAGAAGCATAACTATTCACAAGTAAAAGAACATCCATGTTCTGGAATAGATGGGAATGCAATAACTAATATAATAAACGCATGTGACTCAATGACCCTAACTGTTGCTAATTACACAATGGATAAAAAATCAGATATAATAAAAGGAAGCGAGTGATAACAGATTAAACATAAAATCAAAAAGATGAAAGGAAGCGAACAGAAAATGAATAGTGAGAAAAATAAAAAGCAAAAAGAAAATGAAGAGTTGAATAAAAAATGATGAAAGAGCCAAAGCTGCAAAGCTGACAAGATGAAAAAAGAATAATCATACCATTGTTATATTTCACAAATCTGGCGTACCAAAATTCACTAACCCAAACATATGATTATAATAATAGAGGGTCAACACCAGAAAAGAATATATAGAAAAGCAGAGACAACCAAGTGTCCAACAGGGAAGTGGAAACCTGAATCACAGTGGAGATAACATCATAAAGAACAATGAGAAACAAGATCACAGTAATACAAAAACAGTTCATAAGAAATTACTAAGGTCTTCAGTCAAATTCAGCCCATTAGGGGCCTTGGTATCTAAGGCCAGAATCAAATGTGATTCCTTCTGCCTGAGAAGCTTCATACGATCACCCCCCGGCCGGGTTGGGGTACCAAACAAAGAACTGTGTATTCGAAGTCCTTAAGCTTCTTGTCATGCACTGAACGGAAGTGTCTAGCAACAGGGTAACTACTATCACTATTAACGATTGCACGAATGTGCTGCAAAATACGTTGGTGAACCGGAAGTTTAGTACTTCCGATGTACTCAAGATTGCACGTACACTTCAATTTGTACACAACATACTCAGATCTGCACGTGAGATGTTCACGGATAGGGATGGGTGTGGTGCTGAATGCAGTGACATAGTATGTACTATTTTTGGCAAAGGTGCAGGCACGACAGGAGGTACATCTGAAAAAAACAGTTTTAGTTACAAAGCTTTTTTTGAGGGGTCCCTCTGGCATGGGTCTATCGAGTGCATCACGCATCGTAGGTGCCCTTCTGAATGTGATGTTAGGTGTGCTAGGAAGCAGTGGCCCCAGAATAACATCAGTTAGAATTATGGGCCACTCAGAGCAGATGATGCGCCTGATTTTGCGTTCCTGTATACTGTAGTTGGTAATGAGACGCACACTACACTCTGAGGTGGATATATTGGGAACCTTGGGTGCTAGTAGTGTCTTGCGTTCGAAAGTGCAAGCCTTCTGAAGGGCTTTTTCCAAAATGGAATCAGAATAGCCCCTATTGATGAATCGTTGTTTAGACTCACTAAGGCACTTGTCGAGGGAATCTTTGTCACTACAGATCCTGCAAATACGTATGAACTCCCCATAGGGGATGCTGCGGATGGTGTGGGCCGGATGGGCACTACGGGCATGCAAAATTGCATTACCCGCTGTGGCCTTTCTGTGCAGACGGGTTTCAATTCTGTTGTCTTTAATGAAAATAAATACATCCAAAAATTCTGCTGGATCAGTGGTGACAGTGGAAGTGAATTTCAGATTGAAATCATTAACATTCAAATCGGTAACAAAAGCATTAGCTTCCTCTGATGACCCATTCCAGATTATACAGACATCATCTATATAGCGCCAATAGTGCACAATATTGGATAGCCAGCGTTGGTGTGCGGTCCTGAGTTCGTGTTCCTCCCACCAGCCCACATGCAAGCATGAGTAACTGGGGGAAAAACACGAGCCCATCGCCACTCCACGCAACTGTTGGTATATCTGGCCCTGAAATCTGAAAAAGTTGGTGTTAAGTCAGATTTGTATCATTTCCATTAACATGGCATTGTGGTCCCGGAAACGAATGTCTCTTTTGTCCAAATAGTGTTTGCACGCCTGCATGCCGTGCTGATGATGAATCGACGTATAAAGTGACTCAATGTCCATTACCAAGAATAGAAAGTTGTCACTCTATTCCACTTCCATGATTTTGTTTAAAAAGTCAGTGGTGTCCTTCAAGAAAGATGGGAGATTGTGCATATGAGGCTGCAAAAAGTAGTCCACATATTTGGAGAGGTTCTCATTCATGCTGCCAATTGCAGCAATGATAGGACGTCCTGGAGTGGGAGTCACTTGTTTATGCACTTTCGGAAGAAAGTACAGGACAGGTGTGATAGGGTAATCTTTTATCAGAAAGTTACATTCAGCTTTAGTAATCAAACCCAATCGCTTCCATGAGTGGATTGTTTTGCGTGTTGTATCATAACTTTTATTCATAGCGAATTGAGTAGACAAAAGATAACACGAAGTGTCACTTAGATGTCTTTCCGCTTCGATGATGTAATCCTTGGTACGCCAAAGCACCGTATTACCTCCTTTATCCGCATTTTTAATTATGACATCCTTGTTCTTTTGGAGCCTGCTCACAAGTTGATGGTACTGACTGTCATTGTAATTAGTTTGTTTCCTTTGGTTCATGGTTACTCTATTGAGAGCTTTCAATTCTGTAATGACCCTGTCGCTAAAAACATCCACTGCATCACGGGGCATGATGGGTAGAAAGGTAGATTTGGGGCGAAAGGGAGTGACAGCTGAACGTCCAACATCGATGCTTTGACTCACAGTGGGTGTTGGTTGTGAATCGTTGTCAAAGGCTAAATCTAACAGGTTCTGTAGCCCCGTGATATCTCGTACTTGTAGAGAGGATGTAGCAGTACCTTCATCACCCGCAGTGCTTGTTTGATTCCGTTTGGATTCCAGTTTGAAATATTTGATCAATTTGATCTTGCGGATGAATTTGTAGATATAAATGCGCGTTTGATTATAAGAGAACCTGTTAGGTGGACAGTATGAAAGTCCAAGTGAAAGGAGTTGTTGATCTGCTAGAGTCAAAGGAAGGTCAGTGAGATTGATGACAGTATTTTTTAGCATACTTGTTACTTTCTCCAATTCCTTTTTGTTCTTCCTCGCGAGGTACTTGCGCTTGAAGATGCCCCTCCTTGCATGCCTGTGCTGGCTGTTTGATTGCCTGATTTGGTTTGAGGTTGCCGGGAGCGCAGGAAATAACGCCGGTCCTCGCTGACAAAATTCAGCTCTTCGACCAATGAGAAGTTCTCACGACTGGCAGGTCCTTCTGTGGGTCTCACTGGTATACTCTCGTCATCACTTACAGAAGTAAGGGAGTTTAATGATAGATTATCACTGTTGTCAGTCAGTAAAGTACTGGCAGAGGTTGAGGGTTGAATATTACGAGAATTGCTGTCATTGGCCACCGCTTTACGTTTTAAGTTGTCGTATTTCCTCGAAAAGGTGAAAATCCTGCCAGTGGCATAGTCGTTTCTATCACGGGCAAATTTGGTGATTTTCCGCTCGATGATAAATTCTTCCAACTTTTTTATACGTACATCAATTTCTGCTTTGGCTTTAGTGATAATATCTATTTCACCTGATGCCTCCAACAGGGTGTTTATGCGATCAATCTCAAGTAGCAGTTTGTTGCGATCAGACTCAGCATATTTGATAAGAATATGAAGCATATTCATTGAACTTTTAAGATTGTTATCGGCCCATTCTTGGAGCATCTGGGGATCTGGGTTCTCATAAGTGGGGACAATTAGGACCCTTAAACCACGAGGTATCCTGTCAGCGTCCCTATATTTCTCGAGGGATTTTTTCTCCCACCATTTTGAAATTTCACCACGTAAAAGTTTCTCAAGTGTTTTCAGGAGGGTTTTCACATCACTGTCAGCAACACCTGGTGCCTCATTAGTAGATTTAGAGATATTGGCAGGGAGACTGTCAAATCGAGCCTCAGCTGTGGCTTCTCTGTTCCTGAGCGCGTCACTTGAAATCATGATATGGTGTATAAATACAAATCCGTCTAACTTGGATGAATGTAAGCCCAAGATCCTGCAAAAGTTTGAAAGGCTCACTACGGGCAAGATGAAACGGCAATCCCGTAACCCAATACGGCTCAATCCAAAAGCAAGCCAACACGTAAGGAAAGGAGAGAGGGAAATGCCTTACCGGAATCGGTGTCGGGTTGCCAGCCAGTCAGCCGACCGGTTAGCCTCGCCTTCACCACGCCGAAAAGACAGCAACTCCTCCTCCCAAACGCGTAACTTGCAATGTTGTATCCAACGCGTAGATGGGGGGCACAGCAAAAGCAGAATCAAAAACGATCCAAATTTCAAAGACGCCGAAAACGCCAGGAGCCGTGCCGGCGCTGTGCCTCTTAACTGCGGGAGGGTCCAGAAGCCGGGAACAGCCAATCCCGGCTGGAATGTATAAAGAAGCAATCCTAGTCCCGTCCAATAATGGCGGAACCGTGTAGGTCCAGACCTCAGAAGCCTCACATCCAGCAGTGAAATACAGCCTCAAAAATACCAGGAATCCAAGAATGGATAGCAGGGAAGACGGTTTATTCAAATAAGGATGACGCGTTTCGCTCCACAAGGGCTTGTTCACATAGCGCGTCAGGAACAAAAAAAGCATTTAAATAGTGAAAAATAAAAGTAGGACAATGCACAAATTACAAATGGTGAACGCCTTCTCTAAACTTCACAGTAAACATAGTGAAAAGACTCACTAACTGACAAGTGCATAAAACAATAATGACGTGGAATCCATATTCAAAAGTGAGTAAAGCAGTTCATAAATCAGGGTTCATTCAACAGAAAATTCGATAGTCATTGTAACCAACGGAAATATATTCTGAATGAAGCAGATTGAAATTCTAAACATGGACGAATTAAAGTATATATATATAGAGATTTCATATCCACCTAATACATTTAAATTAACGCCCGCAGTTCATTTGAGTGAGTAATGACATATTATTCCTTGCGAAGTGGTTTGGAGAGAGAGACGCCAGCAAACAGTGAGGGGGTCTGTTAACGGAATCAAACCAAGTTCCGTAATTAACATGCAGCAATACTCCACAGCAACCTCCGGTCCTAGGAACGGCGAAGCAGGAAGACAGACCACAGGATCAGGTAGGTGAAGATTATTTATTTTTAGTTTTTAAGTGGCAGCATAGACGCGTTTCGGGCTCAAGAGCCCTTGTTCACAAGCGGAGAACATCAACCAAACGCCATAGTGTGATATTTAAAGAGATACTATCCTCACCTCCTCTGAATGCCGGTCACATGACCAATAGGCATAATAAACAGACTGTCCAAAAAGGCTGATACAACTTACTGCTGCAGAATAATTAGATAACCAAACTTGGGCAGCATTAGCAGAAAATATTTTTAAAAAGCATAAATGCAAATTGTAAATTGTATGACTGTATAAATACAATAAATACAAAAGGATAAATCCTAAAAACCTTATACATTGTTTAATGATTTTTTGTTGTATCAAATTCAATGTTCCCTTCAAATATGGACAGTAAAACATGTATACTCTTAGAGGGTATATGATACACAATCTCTAGTAAAAAAACTAGCAGCAAAAATGGTCAATGTGCAAAGCTGTGCAAATAGAAAAAATTAGTGCAACATGGTGCTATAGAGTGCTAACTATGTGATGAATATCAACTGTATCCAATAGTTATAAACATATAGATTACATTCTATTTAGGGAAAGTCCTGTTCTGATATCTCAGTATCATCAAACACAGATTAAAAAGTGCATACAGTGATAATATAAAAGTAGAAACGAAAGGCAAGTGGAACTTTTAGCGGAAAAAGACTTGGACAGTAATTGATTTTCCAAGCTAAAACATTATTTCATACATTCCATTGAACCACTGCTCTTCAAAAAAAGGGAGGGTTTGTAAGTATCTATATCAGCAAAGATAGGCACCTTAAAAAAGGGACCCATCACTAAAAAGTGTCAGAAGCAAAAACTTGCAAATTGCAAGTCGAAAGACATCAGTGCAAGAAATGTACCCCTATACTCTAACCATAGTGCAAACATGCCATGTGCAAATCTGCAAATAAATAGAGTATAAAAGTACAGAAATTACACAAATATATAAATACAGAAATACTAAAATACAGAAATGTAGATACATTGGAGGAAAAGATTTATACGACATCTAAAATTATTTCACATAGTATTCTAAAGACAACAATGTGTGTGGGAGCATGGGGAAATGTAGATCATAAAATATTGTGCATGTCCTCCACATTGTTCAACCCATTAGGCCATTTACTATCGAACTCCAAGATCATAGTAGTTTCCAATTGTCTTAATCTGAGTTCTCTGTTCCCTCCTCTACGTAGTTTATGAATGGCCGCTACCACATAGTATTTTAAAAATGTCAAATTATTGTCGTGAAATCTCTTAAAATGGCGTGCCACAGGATAAGATTGATCGCTGTGTAAAATTGCCTTAAGATGTTGTAAAATCCTGACATGCACCTGTAGCTTGGTAGTTTGATAATGTGTCTTGTTTACTCCAAATTTGCAAGCTCTGCACGTGAAGCATTTGTAAAAACCACGTGTAGGCTGTAACCACATAGATTTCAGGCTTACCTCAGGACTAGTTTTATCTAAAAGTGATCCCATGCTTTTAGCCCTTCTGAAGGTGATAAGAGGAGAATTAGGTAACTTGGACCCAATCACAGTATCAGTCAAAATTATGGGCCAATTTGTCTTGACAATCTTCCTAATTTTTTTTCTCCTCATTATTGAACATGGTGACTAGTCTGGGACATTGAATAATTTCTGAGGGATCGTTGCTATCCTCACTGATTTCAATTAATTCAACATCAGTGGATTTTGGAAATAACAGACTCTCTCTCGTTTGGGAATTAGCTTTCGCTATAGCTTGATTCAATGTGCTATCCAAATAGCCTCTCTTTTTCATTCTTTCCTTCATCTCACCAATACAAAGATTAAAATCAACAGTGGTGCTGCAAATTCTTTTCAGTCTCAATGCTTCCCCATATGGAATGCTATTGATGGTATGCTGGGGGTGTAGACTAGTGGCATGGAGAGTGGTATTTCCTGCCGTGGGTTTCCTGAATAAGGTGGTTTCTATTTTGGCATTCTTGATTTATACTTTGACGTCTAGAAATTCAATTTCTTTCTTATTTACATGTGACATAAAGTTGAGATTGAGGTTGTTATTATTGATGTCTTGTACAAACAAAGAAGCCTCAGTCTCATCACCCTGCCATAAAATGAAGACATCCTCAATGTATCTAAGATATTTAACTATCTTCTCATTAACCCATACTAGATGCTGTTTCCTTAGGACCTGTTCCTCCCACCAGCCAACGTGTAAACACGCATAGCTGGGGGAGAAACAGGATCCCATTGCCACCCCTCTGAGTTGTTTGAAAAGATCATTTCCAAACAGAAAGTAATTGTTGTTCAAACACCATTCGATAAGGCTCAATAAAACTTTATTGTGTTCATAGAATTCAAGAGGTCGGCTGTCAAGGAAATGCTTGATAGATGCTATACCTTGATTATGATTAATAGAGGTATACAAAGATTCTACATCTAAAGTGATTAAAAGCATATCTTCGTTCCATTCCAAGTCATTGATTTTGAGTAAAAAATCACTCGTGTCCATGACATAACTGGGCAGGTTTTTTACTAAATCCTGAAGAAAAAAGTCAATATATTGACTGACATGTTCACTTGCACTATTTATTGCGGATATAATTGGTCTCCCTGGTGTAGGAATAGCGCACTTGTGAATTTTGGGAATAAGGTAAAGAACAGGAAGGATGGGAAATTCATTATGCATAAATTTGTACTCTTCAGAAGAGATCAAACCCTCCCTCATCCACTGAGACAAAAGTTTCATTAAAGCATCTTTTGCTTTACCATAATCCCTTTGACCAGATTTTTCATAACAGTTTATGTCAGACAATTGTCTCTTGGCTTCCATGATGTATTCTTTTTTTGGCCAAATGACCAAATTTCCGCCTTTATCCAAATTCTAGATCACAATGTTAGGGTTTTCACTTAATTTTTTCATGAGTCTATTGTACTCTTTTTCTTTGTTACCATTTTTTTGGTTCTTTTTCCTGGAATTTTTGTATAATTTCTTGATGTCGTTGGTAATGCAATCATGAAAGGTGTCAACAGCGTCCTTTGCCATTAGAGGAACAAAAGTAGATTTCATTTTGAATGGTGTGCTGCCAGCCCCTTTCTGCGCACAGTTAATCTTGGCTAATCTGGACTGTGTACTGAGATCAGAGTCATCCTGCATAGGTTGAGAATCTGTAGCAGCTGCAAGATCGTGCACCAATAAGAAAGTAGACATATCAGAAGAGACAAGGTTTGGCAGGACAGACTGAGGATCCGGAAGGTGGGCACTACCCTCCATATCTTTTTTGACTTTATGCAGTATGAAGATTTTTTTTAACTTTAGTTTACGAATAAAGCAAAAGATGTCCATGCGTGTAGAGGCATAGCTAAATGATTGTTTTGGACAATAGTTGAGTCCGAGTGATAGAAGTTGTTTTTCAGCTGTAGTTAATACTACGTCGGACAGATTGATAACAGAATTATTGTCCTTTATTGTTTCTTGTGCCATTGATTCTTGTTCTTTTTTTGTTGTTTTTTCTTTTTTATGCTTTCTTCTTTCTCTTCTTCTCCTGTTCCTGCATTGTTTGTTATACCTTTTTGTCTCGGTCTCAGTGTGGACAGTCTTTCGGCTACTAAAAAATCTAATTCTTCTTCTAAATTTAATATTGGCGCTGTACGTAAATTCGAATCAAAACTAGAGTTAATGGTGAGTGACTCTGTTTCTGAGCTGGTCGTGTCTTCATTGTCATCAGTAACATTAATTGTACTGGCTGAGGCTAAAACGGTGGTAATGTTCGAACAATTGCCTTTATTGCCATTATTGGTGCTCTTGTCACTATATTGTTGTTGTTTGGCTGTATTGTATTTCCGTGAAAACGTAAAAATTTGGCCATTGTTATAGTCTGCCTGGTCTCTGGCGAACTTATGTACTTTTCTGGTTTTTATTTTGTCCTCATGTTTTTTCAGCCTTTCAGCTATGCTTTCTTTCAATTTTTTAGTCACTTCGTGTCATCAAATTTCTCGATTTCCGTGTTGATTTTATCAATCTCTTTTAGCACTTCCTCACGATCAATTGCAGCGTATTTTATTAGGATATGAACCAAGTTCATAGACGCAGCAAGATTGCTTTGCCCCCATTCTTTTAACATTAAAGGATTGGGTTTATCAAAACTGGGTGCAAGTAAAATACGTAAACCAGGGGGGACACGACCTTCTTCAGCATATTTTGACAGAGAATAGTGTTCCCACCACTTAGTTATTTCCGATTTTCTAAGCTTCTCGAGCTGCTTCAATAGTGATTTGACATCCGCACTGACGTTTTCGACCGCTGGTTCAAATTTTTGTTCGTTCCGGTATTAGCTGCCAGTATGTTGTTAAACAACTCCTCCGCCTTCATTTCTCTTGCGCGCACAGCCTCCACTGACATGCTGATTATACCACACAATCTTACACCAAAACACGTCGCTGTTACTGAAAGCAGCTAGGTTATTATATTGCACTGATCCGAATACGTCACTACTAGAGCCTTTGCTTACGACTCACCGCGTAGTGTAGAAGACAGTCCCCGATAGGTCCTCCGACCTAGTCGATGTTAGTCCTCGTCCCACTAACCGCAGCGAATCTTTCGAGCAGCTCGGGGGCGTTTCTCCGTGGTTCCCGTTATGATTCCTTGCGAAGTGGTTTGGAGAGAGAGACACCAGCAAACAGTGAGGGGGTCCGTTAACGGAATCAAACCAAGTTCCGTAATTAAAATGCAGCAATATTCCACATTGTGCATGTCCTCCACATTGTTCAACCCATTAGGCCATTTACTATCGAACTCCAAGATCATAGTAGTTTCCAATTGTCTTAATCTGAGTTCTCTGTTCCCTCCTCTACGTAGTTTATGAATGGCCGCTACCACATAGTATTTTAAAAATGTCAAATTATTGTCGTGAAATCTCTTAAAATGGCGTGCCACAGAATAAGATTGATCGCTGTGTAAAATTGCCCTAAGATGTTGTAAAATCCTGACATGCACCTGTAGCTTGGTACTTCCAATATAGTTCAAGCTACAGGTGCATGTCAAGACGTGCACAGCAAGATCAGTTTTGCAGTTGAAGTTGCCAGCTAAAGTAATTTCCTGAGAACTAAAAGGAGTTTGATAATGTGTCTTGTTTACTCCAAATTTGCTAGCTCTGAACGTGGAGCATTTGTAAAAACCACGTGTAGGCTGTAACCACATAGATTTCAGGCTCACCTCAGGACTTTTTTTATCTAAAAGTGATCCCATGCTTTTAGCCCTTCTGAAGGTGATAAGAGGAGAATTAGGTAACTTGGACCCAATCACAGTATCAGTCAAAATTATTGGCCAATTTTTCTTGACAATGTTCCTAATTTTTTTCTCCTCATTACTGAACGTGGTGACTAGTCTGGGACATTGAAGAATTTCTGAGGGATCGTTGCTATCCTCACTGATTTCAATTAGTTCAACATCAGTGGATTTTGGAAATAACAGACTCTCTCTCGTTTGGGAATTAGCTTTCGCTATAGCTTGATTCAATGTGCTTTCCAAATAGCCTCTTTTTTAATCTTTCCTTCATCTCACCAATACAAAGATTAAAATCAACAGTGGTGCTACAAATTCTTTTCAGTCTCTTCTTTTTTTTTTGTTATAATTTTTTAATTTTTTTCCCCTTTTATGGGTATAGAGCACAACACAACATAAAATTCAACTTAATAAACAAAAGAAAACAATATATGATACATTTCAATGTACATTCATATTTCTCCGACTGTGATTCAAGTGCACATTATCACTCCTTAAATTAAACATGCTCAAAGAAGAAAATAGACCAAAGAAAAATAATAAAGACATGAAATAAATATCGTTATTCTCATCCTTCCATCTAATTATAGGTTCCCAGATTTTTAATCCCAGTTTCCTCCCATTCTTTCCTTTTCTTGCATAAATTGCCTTTTTCAGATTATATATCCTAAGTATCCTAGCTAACCACTGTTGATATGTCGGTGCCAATGGGTCTAGCCATGCTGAAGCAATGCATAATCTCAATACTGCCATAGCCACAAAGATGAAATACCCGCCTTCCCTCTGAATGCCATCCGCATTCACACCCAGCATTATTATCGAAGGCGTTAAATTAATCGGTATTTCTATTGATCTTTGTACAAATGCTTCGATCCCCTTCAATAACGCACATAAGTGGGGACATGTTGCAAATACATGCACAATATCAGCCTGCAAGCTGCCACATCTTGGGCAGTTGATACTTGTTAGCCCCCCCATTGCGCTATTCTTGCCGGGGTATAGTACAACCGATATAATGTTTTATAATATTGCGCCTGGAGAGCTGCAGAGCACAGGACATTCTGACCCATCTCTAGTGACATTTTAAAGCAGTCTTTATCTACCTCTAACTTGTTTGCCCAACTGTCCCCCCATTTCTCCAAATCATCCTGTTTAGTTTCTATTAATTCGTAGTAAAACCTCTTGATTGTACAGTCTGCCCCTCCCTGTGCCACCTCCATTATAGAGTTTTTAGCAAATCCCACAGGCCCCCCTGTTTTATTTGGTAAAAAACTTCTTACTTGCAGGTACTTGAAAAACTGTCTTGAATCCACTCCATATTTTAACTGGATCTCAGAAAATTGCAACAGTCCCTGCGTCCCCATGATGTCACTGATCTTTGTGATTCCCTTTCTACTCCATTCGTTAAAAACTGCATTTGAAAAAATATCTTGAGGAAATGCTGGGTTAGTCGTCATTCTCGTATATCTATTGTATTTACCTAAACCATATCTCTTGCTGAAAGCCTTCCAAATATTATACGCTGCCATAATCGTCTTAAAACGGGTTCTCTTAAAGTAACCTGACTTAAATTGTCTCAGGAACACATTTTCCGCCTCACCACCCAGCATCAGGGCGTATATTGCTATGGTTCCTAAGTCGTCCTCCCCTTCTGCCTCCTTACCGCCTATCAGGCCCACCATGTACTGTAGGGCAGCCGCCCAGTAGTAAAGTTTTAAGTCTGGTAACGCCCAACCACCCCTATCTCTTGGTAGTGCCATGAATCGTGGTGCTCTCATAGTTTTTCCTTTAGACCAAATAAATCTGTTGATCATAGATTCTAAAGTCTTAAACCAAATATTTTTAAAAAACAGCGGTATTGCCCTAAATATATACAAGAATTTTGGCAGAACCAACATTTTTATGATATTGGTTTGCCCAACTATAGATAAATGCAGGTTATGAAGCCTATCTAAATCCCTTCTTACTTTGGTTATTATAGGGGTTATATTTAATTCTACCAAATTATCTAGCTCTGAAGTGATTGTGATCCCTAGATGTGTACCTGCCTGCACTTCCCGTCGATCCTGGCAAATCAAATTTTTATTCTTGATTATTTGCTTCTTGGTGGTGTTTAAAGAATAGCCTGACACTCTACCAACATTCTGTGCCTCCAATTCCACATGTGAGATAGCCTCCGTGGGGTTTGTTGTAAGGACCGCCACATCATCAGCATATGCAAGTATCTTACACTCCCCTCTGTGTGTTATTAATGGGGCAATATTCTCATTTGTTGCCATTCTCCGAATCAAGGGATCCAAATACATAGCGAACAACAAGGGGGAGCACGGGCACCCCTGCCTTGTTCCCCTCTTAATTTGTACTGGCAAAGTTACTCCTGCATTTACCCTAACAGAAGCTACCTGGTCTCTATACAGTGCTCTTATGGCCTTAACGAAGCCCTCCCCAAACCCTGCCCTGATTAAAACACACCATAGATAGTCCCAGGAGACCCGATTAAACGCTTTCTCGGCATCTAGAAGCATTGCCGCCTTCGGGCCCCCTGTGACTTCCATGGTGTCAAATAAAGTAATAAGCTTCCGAATATGATGAGTAGTTCCCCTCCCTGGTATAAAGCCGTGCTGGTTACTACTAACTAATGTACTTATAACACTTGCAAATCTCATTGCCAGTGCCTTTGAATACATCTTTGTATCGGCATTCATTAAAGTTATTGGTCTGTATGAACCGGGTTCATTAGGTGGCTTCCCCTTCTTCAGTATGATAACAATGTCTGCCCCGGCCCAGGAACCTGGTATAGACACCCCTATCTGTGCTTGTTGTATTGTATTTACCATATCCTTGCCCAATACATTCCAAAATAACTTAAAAAATCTAGTGGTATCTGATCTGGTCCCAATGCCTTTCCAGATGGGAGGCTCATCATAGCCACTTTTATCTCCTCTAGTTCTAAAGGGGTATCCAATCTCTGACGTTCTTGCTCTGCTAAGACCACCAAATGTATATTCTGTAGGTACACTGCTATCTCCCCTAGATCCTTCCCTTGCTGTTCATCATATAAATCTGTATAGAATTGCCTAAATACTTCCCTAAACCCCTGAATATCCGTGATTAAGTTCCCTGAAGTATCCTTGATTTCCCTCCTATCGCAGCCTTTTGCCTTGCCCATACCGCCAACGTGCGCCCCACCGTTTCACTAGCCTCGTGACATTTTTCTCTGTTTGCCATTTATATCTTAGCAGCTCTATTTGCTATGTCCTCCTCTGCATCCATTTTTACCTTCGCTAATTTAATGAGTGCCTGCTCCACTGATCTACCTGCTACTGCGCATTCACTCAGCTCACCCTCCACTTGTAGCAGCGCCCTTTTTAATGCCAGGTTTCTCTGTTGTTCTTGCTTCTGTTTATTAGCGTTGTAGCTCAGGGTTCCCCCCCCCCCCCGCACCCCTGCCTTGAAGCTATCCCAAACCGTGCCCACTGCTGCGCTATCCCTATTTATCTCCAAATAGCCTTCAATCCACTGCGTCATATGCTGTATATAATTCTCATCTTCCATAAGCCCTCTCTCAAAAGTCCATACTATCATCCCGCTGTTGGTTACTGCCAAAGATAAACTTAGAATTAGGGGATTATGATCAGAAAATAAACGTGGTAACCTCTCAATTCCAGATATGGACAAACAGGCACTAGAAACCCAAAAATAGTCTAGTTGTACACTCACCCTATGTGGCGCTGAGTAATATGTATATCCCTTTACTCCCGGGTTCAAACTATCCCAGACATCTAGTAAAGCATTATTTCTTGCAAGGGTACGAACTGCTTGACAAACCCTCCTTTTTCTCCCTTGGTAAGTAGAGCGAGATCCTAACCACAACCCTAGGCCATATGCCCCATTAATGTTAAAATCCCCTGCGAGGACAATACGAGGGGCCCAGGTGGCTAGCTCAACATCAAGAAATTCAAAAGTCTCCGGGTCATCCCCCGTCGATCCATAAACTGAGCCAAATGTAATCCATTCCTCACCATTAAACACTCTATTAGAGCCCACCTCCCCCATATATCTTCCAGTTTTTTCCTAGTGACAGTATCCCTACTTCTCGATAATATAGCCACTCCCCTGTTTCTAGAACCCTGCTTTGAGAAAACTAAAACTGAAAACCCTAACTGCTCCAAAAGATATATTTCAGTTGCCATAATATGCGTCTCCTGGAGAAGCAGAAAGTCAACCCTCATATTCTTTAATAGAATGGAAACCTTTTGTCTCTTCTGCCTGTAATTTAAGCCACAGACATTCCAGGACAGTATGCAGATACCCATTAAAATACATCCGGTGACTGACCTAACCACTTCAACCTACAACTTTCATTTAGAAAAAAAAATGTGCACTCTGAAATTGCTTCCTACACGCAACCCATTGTTCTTTTTTGTGTTTTATATAGTGTTTCCCTGTGCTGTGCCCTGTACCCTCCCCCTCCCCTGAGAACCCACCCTGACGTGCCCCCCCTACTGGCAAATAGGTCCATACAGACCTATGTGTGACAGCTGGAACCCCGGATATGTCGCTCCCCACTCTTCTCCCTTACCCTTGTTCCTCCCTCTTTATAATACTGCCACACCATATTTTTTTTTGTTTTGTTCAGGACATCTTAAAGCCTGAATGTGGCCCCTTATCAGGAAAAAGATAAGCGAGTCTCCTTCTATTGCAATATCTATTGCTGTTTCTTTCGGTTCCCTTGCGTCGTCAAGGCCACCGTGACAGACTGAGCTCTATTCTCTTTTAACCATGCCAGATATTCTTGAGCCTTCATCTCGGAATAGAATACCTTAAACTGACCATTCCTAACCAGTTTAAGTCGACTGGGGAACATTAAGTATGCCTCGCACCCTAAGTTGCGAAATGGAGTTATTAGCTCCCTCATCCACCATCTTCTTTCCACTGTAGTGTGGCAGAAGTCAGGCCTTGCAAAAAACTCTACGTCTTTATAATGACATTTGGCCTGTGGCTTCACTTTTGCCATAATCTCTTCTCTCAGCAAGTAGTTCCCTACAGAGATCAGTATTGCTCTTGGTTTACCTGAAGTTTTGCTGTGACTTTGGGCGAAAGGGAATCTATGCGCAAGCTGGACTTCAGCTTCCCAATCCCACCCTATTATCTCTGGCAGTGCTCCTCTGAGTAGCTCAATAACATAACCCCTTACATCCTGCCCTTCCTTCCCCTCTGCCACACCCAAGAGTCTTATATTGTTCCTCCGTTGTCTGTTCTCGAAATCTTCGAGCTTCCATAGAACATCTGACGTAATCCTCTCTTGATCCTGCTTAAACTCATGCCATTTGCCAGCGTCATCCTCCAACTTCCCAGTTCTTTCCTCCACTTCTATAACCCTGCCCATTAAATCTACATATAGCTTGTTCATTTTCCGCAGGGACCCCTGTATCTTTTTACTGTCTTGCCTTGCTCTACGGCTCTCAGTTCTGGCTTCCCCCTGCATCCGCTTCAGAGTTGAAAACATTAAGTCAAACCCCGAGGCCTGTCCTTGATTCTGTGAGCGATCTTGTGGTGGAATGTTCCCTGCCCCCTCTTGGTATAACTGTGAGGTCGCCGAATAGTCCCAGTCCAGTCTCTTTACCACTTCTGGCTGTGGAGGGCTTACAGCCATTTTCGATCTATTCCGCAGCCTGTTTATAGTGCATTTTGATTTTCGAAGGGGGGAGGGTTTTTGAACCGTATCCCCTTCCACCTCCGAGGTGTCTGAGTCTAATCCAGAGGATACCAAGTTATTTTCAGCATCTGTAGATGTTGAGCCTGTTTCCGAACCTGTTTCAGGGCCCTCTACTTCCCCTTCCTCCTCCTCCTCCCCCTCACCATCATTGAGGGAGAAGAAACAGTCATCGCTGGGTGAGCCAGGAATTAAAACAGTATCACAGATTTGAAGTACAGTCTCAGGCATGATCCCAATGTTCTGAGACGTTTTCAGCGGGTCCAATGTCTTTCCCCCTGCCGCCAGCTCCCTTGCGTTGAGGGCATTAATCAAGACAGTAGTTAAACTCTGTACTGCTGGATCGGTCCCCCTTGCCCCATCAGCCCTATTGTCAGCACCTTCTTTATCAGCTAATATCGAAGAAGTTAATGAAGAAGTTAATGCCGTCTCCGTATTCCCCCCTCTGGCTGCTGCATTCCATTAAGATTACCTGCTGACTGCTGTGTTTGCAATGTCTGTGGCAGCTGTGGAGCTTCAAGCGTAAGTGCAGGGTTCTGTCCTTTTCCTTCTGCCTGCGCTTGTATGCTACTTGCCTCTATAGTCTCTGTAACCTCTGTAGCCTGCGGCGGAACCTGTTCGCTCTGTTGCTCGATGTCTGCCTCTGTTCCCTGCGCTCCCGTAGCTCGAGCCGCAGTGTCTCGGGGATCCATACCGTCATCGCTTCCCTGAAGGCAAACAGCTGATCCTAAAGTCGGAGACGGGAGAGGAAACCGTGCATTCACCGAGATCCGAGCTGACACATGGGAGAAAGCCTCCAGCAAAGTAGGCTGCCTTAGAGCTGCCTGTTCACAGTTCCGCGAGGTCGTGTTCGTATTTCTGCTTACAGCACCTTTCTCTTTTTGTTTATCCTTCTTTTCCTTCTCTTTCACCTTTCCGATGCTGTCCGGACGTTTAGAGCTGTCAGTATCTCTCAAAATATCCTTCCGCGCAGTCCTTTCCTCCAATCTGCGGGAGTATGTTTTCGTCCTCAGGTTGGCTGCCGGGACACCTGCCGGGGGACCTGAATTGCTTGAAGCTGTTTTTTCTTTCTCCTCTCTTTGCTCCTTTTGGTCTTTGGCTTCCTTTGCTACTTTTTGTATTTCCGGAGCCATTACGCTCCTCAGTTTATGCCAACAGTACTTATTCCTGCCGTTAATTGCCTCTAAGAGCCGCAGAACGCGGGACAGCCTCCCTTCGCCAGGGGCAATCAATCTACTTGAAGCAGGCGGGGTATTTACAGCAATGAAGTAAGGTATGTACAATGTCCAGTCGAATACTCCAAATGCCCAGTGCATACTTCAGAGCCCTTTGTTTTAAAACATTAAACAACACGTGCCCCACTCTTAGTCCGGGGGAAGAAATCTCCGTCTCAAATCGCCCGGAATGGGGATTGCAGCCATGAATCCTCGGTATGTCAGCTACAAACAAAGCTCCTTCGGGAGAGACGGGAGTGCGACTTCTCCTTACGGCGTCAGAGGCCATCTTGCCTCTGTGCTCGCAAATTCTTTTCAGTCTCAATGCTTCCCCATATGGAATGCTATTGATGGTATGCTGGAGGTGTAGACTAGTGGCATGGAGAGTGGTATTTTCTGCCGTGGGTTTCCTGAATAAGGTGGTTTCTATTTTGGCATTCTTGATGTATACTTTGACGTCTAGAAATTCAATTTCTTTCTTATTTACATGTGACGTAAAGTTGAGATTGAGGTTGTTATTATTGATGTCTTGTACAAACAAAGAAGCCTCAGTCTCATCACCCTGCCATAAAATGAAGACATCATCAATGTATCGAAGATATTTAACTATCTTCTCATTAACCCATACTAGATGCTGTTTCCTTAGGACCTGTTCCTCCCACCAGCCAACATGTAAACATGCGTAGCTGGGGGAGAAACAGGATCCCATTGCCACCCCTCTGAGTTGTTTGAAAAGATCATTTCCAAACAGAAAGTAATTGTTGTGCAAACACCATTCGATAAGACTCAATAAAACTTTATTGTGTTGATAGAATTCAAGAGGTCGGCTGTCAAGGAAATGCTTGATAGATGCTATACCTTGATTATGATTAATAGAGGTATACAAAGATTCTACATCTAAAGTGATTAAAAGCATATCTTCGTTCCATTCCAAGTCATTGATTTTGAGTAAAAAATTACTCGTGTCCTTGACATAACTGGGCAGGTTTTTGACTAAATCCTGAAGAAAAAAGTCAATATATTGACTGACATGTTCACTTGCACTATTTATTGCGGAGATAATCCCTGGTGTAGGAATAGCGCACTTGTGAATTTTGGGAATAAGGTAGAGAACAGGAAGGATGGGAAATTCATTATGCATACATTTGTACTCTTCAGAAGAGATCAAACCCTCCCTCCGCCACTGAGACAAAAGTTTCATTAAAGCATCTTTTGCTTTACCATAATCCCTTTGACCAGATTTTTCATAACCGTTTATGTCAGACAATTGTCTCTTGGCTTCCATGATGTATTCTTTTTTTGACCAAATGACCAAATTTCCGCCTTTATCCGAATTCTTGATCACAATGTTAGGGTTTTCACTTAATTTTTTTCATGAGTCTATTGTACTCTTTTTCTTTGTTACCATTTTTTTGGTTCTTTTTCCTGGATTTTTTTTTATAATTTCTTGATGTTGTTGGTAATGCAATCATGAAAGGTGTCAACAGCGTCCTTTGCCATTAGAGGAACAAAAGTAGATTTCATTTTGAATGGTGTGCTGCCAGCCCCTTTCTGCGCACAGTTAATCTTGGCTAATATGGACTGTGTGCTGAGATCAGAGTCATCCTGCATAGGTTGAGAATCTGTAGCAGCTGCAAGATCGCGCGCCAATAAGAAAGTAGACATATCAGAAGAGACAAGGTTTGGCAGGACAGACTGAGGATCCGGAGGGTGGGCACTACCCTCCATATCTTTTTTGACTTTTTGCAGCATGAAGAATTTTTTAACTTTAGTTTACGAATAAAGCAAAAGATGTCTATGCGTGTAGAGGCATAGCTAAACGGTTGTTTTGGACAATAGTTGAGTCCGAGTGATAGAAGTTGTTTTTCATCTGTAGTTAATACTACGTCGGACAGATTGATAACAGAATTATTGTCCTTTATTGTTTCTTGTGCCATTGATTCTTGTTCTTGATCTTTTTTTTTTTTTGTTTTTTGTTTTTTATGCTTTCTTCTTTCTCTTCTTCTCCTGTTCCTGAGTTGTTTGTTATACCTTTTTGTCTCGGTCTCAGTGTTGACAGTCTTTCGGCTACTAAAAAATCTAATTCTTCTTCCAAATTTAATATTGGCGCTATACGTAAATTCGAATCCAAACTAGAGTTACTGGTGAGTGACTCGGTTTCTGAGCTGGTCGTGTCTTCATTGTCATCAGTAACATTAATTGTACTGGCTGAGGCTGAAACGGTGGTAATGTTCAAACAATTGCCTTTATTGCCATTATTGGTGCTCTTGTCACTATATTGTTGTTGTTTGGCTGTATTGTATTTCCGTGAAAACGTAAAAATTTGGCCATTGTTATAGTCTGCCTGGTTTCTGGCGAACTTATGTACTTTTCTGCTTTTTGTTTTGTCCTCATGTTTTTCAGCCTTTCAGCCATGCTTTCTTTCAATTTTTTAGTCACTTCCGTGTCATCAAATTTCTCGATTTCCGTGTTGATTTTATCAATCTCTTTTAGCACTTCCTCACGATCAATTGCAGCGTATTTTATTAGGATATGAACCAAGTTCATAGACGCAGCAAGATTGCTTTGCCCACATTCTTTTAACATCAAAGGATTGGGTTTATCAAAACTGGGTGCAAGTAAAATACGTAAACCACGGGGGACACGACCTGCTTCAGCATATTTTGACAGAGAATAGTGTTCCCACCACTTAGTTATTTCCGATTTTTTTAAGCTTCTCGAGCAGCTTCAATAGTGATTTGACATCCGCACTGACGTTTTCGGCCGGCTGGTTCAAATTTTTGTTAGTTCCAGTATTAGCTGCCGGTAAGTTGTTAAATAACTCCTCCGCCTCCATTTCTCCCGCGCGCACAGCCTCCGCTGACATGCAGATTATACCACACAATCTTACACCAAAACACGTCGCTGTTACTGAAAGCAGCTAGGTTATTATATTGCACTGATCCGAATACCTCACTACCAGAGCCTTTGCTTACGACTCACCGCGTAGTATAGAAGACAGTCTCCGCTAGGTCCTCCGAACCAGTCGATGTTAGTCCTCGTCCCACTAACCGCAGCAAATCTTTCGAGCAGCTCGGGGGGCATTTCTCCGTGGTTCCCGTGAGGATTCCTTGCGAAGTGGTTTGGAGAGAGAGACGCCAGCAAACAGTGAGGGTGTCCGTTAACGGAATCAAACCAAGTTCCGTAATTAACATGCAGCAATACTCCACAGCAACCTCCGGTCCTAGGAACGGCGAAGCAGGAAGACAGACCACAGGATCAGGTAGGTGAAGATTATTTATTTTTAGTTTTTAAGTCGCAGCATAGACGCGTTTCGGGCTCAAGAGCCCTTGTTCACAAGCGGAGAACATCAACCATACGCCATAGTGTGATATTTTAAGAGATACTATCCTCACCTCCTCTGAACGCCGGTCACATGACCAATAGGCATAGTAAACAGACTGTCCAAAAAGGCTGATACAACTTATTGCTGTAGATTAATTATAAAACCAAACTTTAGCAGAAAGTATTTTGAAAAAGCATAAATGCAAATGGTAAATTGTATGACTGTATAAATACAAAAGGATAAATCCTAAAAACCTTATACATTGTTTAATCATTTTTTGTTGTATCAAATTCACTGTTCCCTTTATATATGGACAGTAAAACATGTATACTCTTAGAGGATATATGATACACAATCTCTAGTAAAAAACTAGCAGCAAAAATGGTCAATGTGCAAAGCTGTGCAAAAAGTGCAAATAGAAAAAAATTGTGCAACATGGTGCTATAAAGTGCTAACTGTGTGATGAAAATCAACTGTATCCAATAGTTATAAACATATAGATTACATTCTATTTAGGGAAAGTCCAGTTCTGATATCTCAGTATCATCAAACACAGATTAAAAGCGCATACAGTGATAATATAAAAGTAGAAACGAAAGGCAAGTGGAACTTTTAGCGGAAAAAGTGTTAGACAGTAATTGATTTTCTAAGCTAAAAAATTATTTCATACATTCCATTGAACCACTGCTCTTCAAAAAAAGGGAGGGGTTGTAAGTATCTATAGCAGCAAAGATAGGCACCTTAAAAAAGGGGCCCATCACTAAAAAGTGTCAGAAGCAAAAACTTGCAAATTGCAAGTCGAAAGATATCAGTGCAAGAAATGTACCCCTATACTCTAACCATAGTGCAAACATGCCATGTGCAAATCAGAGGCAAAAGAGTACATTGGACTGTTAAATGATAACAACTGCAATCTTAGATTCAGTAGTGAAGTCAGTAAGGTAACGGTTAACTATTTGGATCTGAAGGTTGAGGTCAGGGAAAAGAAAATAGTCACCTCTCTTTATAGGAAACCAACTGCGGGTAGCAGTGTTTTACACGCCTCGAGCGGCCACCCTAGGAGGCTTATTAACAGTATCCCCTATGGGGAAATCCTACGAATTCGCCGCAACTGTTCACTTGACTGTGATTTTGAGAAGGCAGCTGACGCATGTACCGCAAGATTCATTGAGAGAGGCTATAAACCCAACCTCCTTAAGGATGCACGGAATCGAGTCAGCCGTCTACCTAGAAATACATTATTTGAGAAGAAAGTGAGAACTGAACAAGAGGGTGGAAGGTTTCGCATCATTACCCCTTATTCCTCCAATTCTAACAAATCAAGAATGATCCTAAAAAAACACTGGCATATCCTAAAAACAGACAATATAATTAGTATGGACATCCCTAGGGCCCCCATGATTACATTAAAAAAGATGAGATCCTTAAAGGATCAATTGGTTCATAGCCACTTAGATCCAGTGGTTAAAAAGAAGGGAACACTGAAAGATGCCAGAGGATTTTTTCCTTGTGGGCGCTGCAAGGCATGTGCTTTTAGCAAACGTGTCTTGACCTATGATGTTCGAGGTGTCAAGGGAGGCAAAAAACTTACCAAATTCATGTCCTGCCATACTGGATATGCAGTGTATTGTTTAAGCTGCCCATGCAAAATAAGATATGTAGGCAGCACAATCAATCCAGTCAAATTACGAATTTTGGAGCATATGAGGGCGATTGCAAATAAAGACTTTTCTTACCCCGTTGCTCGTCATTTTGCCATAAAACATCAGAGCAATAGAGATCTCCTACAGTATTTCTGTTTGGACCATGTGCCGGAACATATCAGGGGGGGCAATCGACTCCTTAAACTTAGGAGACTGGAGTCACGGTATATTGTTGACTTAGAAACTAAGGCCCCGGGAGGTTTTAACATTGGGGAAGAAATGTCTGCACATTTGGGATAGGATAGAATCTTACATTCCAAGTCTGTTAATATGTAACATTATGGAATTATTGCTATGTGTTGCTGATCTGAATTTTCGTACAATGTTTTGTCTCTCTTTTGTAATTTGTAATTTGTATTTATATAGCGCATTATCACCAACGGTCTTTTCTTCTTTTTTATTTTTATTTTCTCTCTCTTTTCTGAAAAATGTACTATATGAGCGTGTAAATTGGTTGTGATGATGAGGTGATTCATGAAATATGTTTTTTTATTGAGCGGGAACAATTCAGTTGTACAAGGCATAGTAAATAATATTAGAGTGGTTTTGTATGTGGGCAACCATTGGGTTGCCATTGCCGATCCATGGCTAGATTGTGAGAAGTTTGAAATTACATGGACTATGGCCTTTTAATATAAGAAAATGGTCCAACTCGATACACAAATGTGAAGGTGATCGAACACAATTTCATGACACACTTAATATTAAGTCTGTGTCATTATTGTAACTTTACCACTCCTATATACTATGCAGTACTATTTGATCAGGAGGACACGTTTACGAACTGGGACAGAAGGCAACACGATTGAGTGTTGCAATTGCCGATCCACGGCGAGATTTAATTATTTGGGAATTATGTGTAACATTGCTGCCACATGCCCTTTGAATTTTACAACAGTGCATTATGTAACTATGTTAGACAAACATGTTCTAAGATGGCGCCCGTATGAGAATACGAGGTTTAGTCCCTTGTTTTTGTCAATTCCCTATAACTCTTGCGCTTTAAAAATGGTGCCGCAAAATGCATTCTCTATGACACTGACGAAGGGAGTCTTTCCCGAAACGCGTTTGTTTAAATAAAGTTTGGCGTTCGAAGCTTTTGACCCCACGAGTGCTGCGTGTCTTTTTGGCAGGATTAAGAAGACACAGTTTGGAGCTTTAATATTGGCGCGGTACTCGCTATCGGTGTAACTTTGGAGCAGGATGGATATATATATATATATATATATATATATATATATATATATATATATATATATATATATATATATATATATATATATATATATATATATATGAATCCACCCTCCAACGACGTGAAAGGAAGCAGCCACAAACAGGGAAAATTCAGGTGAGGCTTTTAATTGGAACTGGACAGCGTAGGTATAATGCATTTCGGTTTATATTCCTTCCTCAGACACCTTTTGCTGCCGCGTCTCATGTTTGTGTAGCCCAGCTCAATTGTCCGTTATTTACACCCTACACGCCCCCAACCATGTGATCATCCGCCTTGATGCAGCCATTGCAAAACTACAACTCCCAGAAGGCTGTACTCCGGATTGGCGTGATGTGGGGAACCAAAGTTTTATCTTTTCATTGTTAGCGTTTGTAGGACTAGGCACACTTGGTGAGAACGCATTATGATGTCCTGGCCCCTCGAGTCCCTGCGCGACGTCCCAACCCGCAGCACGTCTTCCAGCTGGGACATATATATATCTTTTCTTTTTTTTTTTACACCAAAGGGCTGGCTTAGCTATGCTCCAGGGTGTCCACTCCTGGGAAACCTCTGATTGCTCTTGCTTGTTGGGAGCAATTTAAAGCTACCATCAGGCAAAAGCAAACAGTAAGTCCGCAGGGAAACAGATGAAAAATTTGCTCTAGCCTGCAGGGAGCAGCATTTTTAGCAAACTATAACACGTGCCCTAAGGTAACTATGACTCGCGCTCTCACCACGTACTGCTAATTACCCCACATTGCAACACTCATAACATCTTCTATGACATCATTGATAATACCTCTACAACATTCGCTGCAAAAGTATTGATGAGAAAACTGTTCATAGTGGGGCGCGAGTTAAAGTTACCTTAGGGCACAAATTATAGTTACTTGAGATAACTCTAACTCTAACTGTGAATTTCTATGGTTTTGTGTGTGTAAAATGGGAAACTAACTATAATGCCCCTGTAACAGTTATTTTTGAGTGAAGTCTTATATATATATATTTTTTTTTTCACAATGTGATCCTTTTGACTCCATGCGCTCAGTTACTGGTGCTCTGCATAGGGGCCGGATCCTGGCCCAATACAACAATTTTACACCAAAGGATGCGGCATTCAAGATTTGGATTTTACTTGAAGTTTATTCCAGCTTCAAGCTCGGACCAACGCGTTTCAGCCTGACACAGGCTTTGTTCACGGTAAGTGAGCTGTTATCTTTGTCTACTATTTATATATATCAAGGACACCAGTGATTTCTCACGAATTCTCAATGGAATCACATGGAACAAAAACTACTTATTGGTCACAATTGACACCGTATCATTATATACATTAAATTAAATTAAATTGAATTAAATCGAAGGATGCACTGTTTTTAACTTAAACTGGTTCGTGTAACATTTATATTGGCTGCATAATCATTTTGTGGGCATTAATGTAAACTGTAACCCTACCTGAGCTTAGGAATCCACCGAGTGTTCGACCCCGGCGGTACCCGGAAGTAGCCTGGACCGCTCTGCACTGGGGGTTGACGCTCTAGTTGTTGGAGCACACCAGGCAAGCCCGTCTGCACCCGTCAGTGCCCGGAACGTGACCAGCGCCAGAACCCCAGCCCTTTCTCACCCAGGAGCATACGGTAGGCAATTGCTGCTACGCCTACGAACTAACACATGTGTCCCACATAACATAATCCCACAAACTGTCAGCAAAGTAGGGGCCCTTTGCCAGAATTGCGCCTTCAAACTCCAAGCCAATACTGGCATGGGATCTCCAGGTACAGCCATCTTAGGGAAAGGAGCTAAGGAGAGCGAACCTTCTAATCACAGAACTAGGGGACCTAATGAAAGTGACAGAATAAGGGGACACATGAAGCAGAACAGCAAGACAACAGCAACAGAATATGTTAAGTTTTTGCTAATTAATATTCGTTCGTTAGCCAAGCATAAGTACGAGCTGGAAGACCTTATCCAACTTGCCAGACCTAGTCTTTTTAACCGAAACCTGGGCAGATAAGACTTCAGTTCCCGACTGGAACGTTGCCACCCCAGAGGGCTACGCATACCTCTCCCAGGATAGAGCGTCAGGCAAGGGGGGAGGGATAGCAATCATCTATCGCAATCATCTCAAAGTACAACTTGAGATGATCTCAACCCTCCCGGCGGAAGCATTACACTTCGGCATCAAAATTAACAACTCTCAGATCTTCCAAGGGATACTGATCTACCGCCCACCTGGAACTATAGCAGCCTTCTCACAAGCCTGTTTGACGCTCTTGGAATCCTATACCGACTCGTTCTCCCTCACTATTCTAGGAAATCTCAATTATCACTTAGAAGCAAATAATAATGTGGATACCGCTAGGTTGCTAGACAACCTAGAAGGTTTTAATTTTACACAACTGGTAACTGGACCCACTCATCTGGCAGGCCATACGCTGGATGCAATATTTACTAGTGACCCTGATATTACAGTTTCCAATATGCAATCCCTACCTTGGACAGACCATAAGGCCATTCATTTCAAACTGAAACACACTTCACCACAATCTGGAACTCAAGTTAAAGTCTCAGAGGTATTAATTAGGCGCTGGGATAAATTGAATGATAATGAATTTGAGTCAGCACTCAATCTTTTCGCTATGGCATTAGACTGCGACAATAATAAAGCAGCCCAGCAGTTCAATGAATGGCTAACATCAGCAGCCGATAAAGCTGCGCCTAAGAAGCTAATGAGAGTAATAAGAACCAAAACAACCTCTCCTTGGTATAACTTAGAATTGAAAAAATAAAAAATCGACTGCAGAAGGGCAGAGCGCCACTGGCGGCAAAACTATGAACAGACAAAAAGTCATCTGTAATCAGACGATCTCAATATATAAAGAAGCAATCATCGCCGAAAAAAAACAGTTCTTTACTGTAAAAATAAAAGAGGCAGGCAATTCCTCTAGGGAACTTTTTAAATCTGTCAATCTGCTGGCTAAACCTCAGCAAGACAAAGCGTTTAAGCCAGATCAAAATCTATGTAATAAAGTGTCGGATTACTTCCAAGAGAAGGTGCGGGAAATTTATAATAATTATCCTAGCCCGTCCAGACCTCAAGATACAGTGACGCCCAAACTTAGCCCTCAATGCAGGCTGACTCACTTTCAGCCCATGAATAAGGATGAGGTCCAAAAATTGCTACTCTCCATAAAATCTGGTGCACCTACGGACCCCTTTCCTCCGTCGATTATGCATCAAATGGCACATAAAATCCATGAAAAACTGTCTACTATTTTGAATCAAATCATAGCCACCGGTAGTTACCCTACCACTTGGAAAATGGCGGCTATTACGCCCATACTAAAGAAACTAAACCTAGATCCCAATGAGCCTAAAAACTACTGACCCATAGCTAGTTTACCAATCACCGCAAAAGTGCTAGAAAAACAACTCTGCAGAGTGCTGACAGACTACCTTGACGCAAATAACCTGCTGGATACTTCACAGCATGGATTTTGTCCACGCCACTCTACCGAGTCGGCACTAATTCTCGCTGCTGAGGGGATTCGCAGAGCGGTGGATGAGGGGGGGAAGGGCGGTCCTCGTACTCCTTGACCTATCAGCCGCTTTTGACACCGTAAATCACACCGTCTTGGTGCAGCGGCTGAGGGATATAGGGGTCGAAGGGACCGCCCTGTCCCTACTATCCACCTTTTTGGAGGCCATGGAGCAAAAGCTGTTCTGGGATGGCATGCAGTCAGAGAATTTCCATCTCCCCTGTGGAGTACCACAGTGATCGGCGTTATCACCAAACCTGTTTAATCTATATGTCACTCCCCTGGCCAATCTAGTAAGGAGACACGGCTTCGGGCTAATCTCGTACGCCGATGACTCCCAACTCATCATCTCCATTACAAACCAGCCAAAGAACACAGCAGCTAGGTTTCATGCCTGTTTTACGGACATTATGACATGGATGGGCCAGAACTACCGGAAGATTAATACAGAAAAAACTGAGGTGATGGAGTTCGGGCCAGGCCAACCCCTCTGGAATCAGACCTGGTGGCCACCAGAGGCGGGAGAGTGCCCCCATCTGGTAGAAAAAGTCAGATTTCGGCACGCAGGTGAACAATCTGATCTCTTCAGGTTATTTCCTTCTTAAAAACCCTGAGAAAAATCTTCCCCTTCATACCTCAAGAGCTTCAAAAAACAGTGATAGTAGTGCTCTTTTTGTCAAAGCTTGATTATTCTAAAGCATTGTTTTTGGGAATCGATAAATTTCAATTACAAAAATTGCAATCCCTACAAAATGTGGCAGCCAGACTTCTTCTGGGGCTGCGCAGAGGACAGCCAACTTCAGCTGGAATTCGATCACTCCACTGGCTGCCCATTAAACAGCGCATTGAATTTAAATCTCTGACACTGGTACACAAAGCAATAAATGGTGGGGGTGCAGCTGATCTCCAAAAACCTTTTATATCATATGTACCCTCACGAGCTCTGAGATCAGCCACTCAAGGCCTTATAAAAACAGCAAAATTTAGACGAGCTAGATTGGGTGGCCGAGCCATAACGCACTGTGTGGCGAAGCTGTGGAATAAACTGCCTCTGTCCCTGAGATGCCAGTCAAATCTCCAGCTATTCAGAAAACATCTGAAAACCTGGCTTTTCACAGCCACGTAGGCTTTGGCTACCTCCCCTATTCTGCTCTCAAACTCCAGCGCCAAGACGCTTCGGCATTCGAGCGCTTTAGAAACAAATAAACATATATCAAACATATATGTATTTGTGGATTTATTATGGAATTTATAACATCAGGGTCAAAGGTCACTTGCTATGATGTCAGTTAGATCAAAGGATGTGTGACGTTACTTCCGCTACCCCTGGCATTTTGGTGAATCTACTTCCATGCTGTTAATCTGTGTGGTATAGCCCTTCCAAAGAACAATAGGTTTGGAAAGGTCACGGGGATCTCTTTGTCTCCTCTTCTTAACACTCATAAACACTACAAAGGATCCCTAGAATTTCCAGTGGGGAGCACTACAATTAATATTTGGTGTGTGGGTTCTCCCTCCATACCTAAATCTTAGATACCAATTGAATGCAGCTAATACAAAATGGATCCCAGTGTGGCAATGGTAGCCTATGTAACACTCATTCCAAAGATACTTCTGCTATACCTGCCAAATGGGGCACACATGCAACAGACCTGTGCCGCACGGATAGGTGAAGGTCCTGGTTGCAGAAGAGTAGCAGACTAATTTGAAAAAGGTGGGAGAGGCCACAGGGTGACACTCGCCAACAAGGACTTGTAAAAAAAGCCGGCCATGCACTATAAGCGGTATTTCTGCCACCCCTGTCCGTCCTTTACAGCATGGCGAGCTGACGTTAGCCACGCTCAGTAAAGAGGATTCATGTGGTGTACCCCTCTAGACCACAGAATCTTGCTCTGGGTTTCAGTCCATCTCAGAGAAGTACCTCCAGTTCACATGCACGATCATCATGTGTTCTCAGGAAGGATGGGAAAAGCTCAGGAGTGCACACCCTCCACAGCAAGGCAGGGGGGCTTCCTCTGTCCCAGCAACTCTAACCTTCCATACTCATAAAAGTGTTAGTATTAGTTCAATTAGCATGCCTCATCTTCTATGTGGGTGAAGATTCGCCCATAATGCTGTAACTTGCTTGTTGCATGGGATGGGGCTACCCCCAGCAACAGTGGAAGGACCTCTGGGCAAAAGTACTCATCAACATGCTGTGGGTGATAGGTGTCTGTTTAACTTAGAAGCAGGCCATGCGCCTAGAGGCAGACATTGTCTCCCGGGACCTGGTTCTCCTGTAGATCTCTTCTATGGAGGTGTGGTATCATCTGACCAGGGAGGTAGTGCCAGTGTGGCACTTGGTGATGGCAAGTTGTATTACTTGGTATTTGTATCATAACACACTTCTGCTATTAGTAAAGCAGTGTACTGCTAGTGTTGTAGATTGTCTGGAGCAGTGTGTGCAATGATGTGCAAGTATAAGTAAATTAAGTTTATTGAACATTTATATATTTTACTTATCACAAGTTGCGCAATAATTAGTTGCCTCTGATTCCATTTATGCATGTTAAGAGCCCATAATTAAGAAGAAACATGGATGCCCCACAAACAAGAAAGACCAGAAAAACAAGAAAGTGTGTGAAATGTCTTTTTTACTTTCTTCATTTATTTTTAGCTCAAAGCCTACCAGACAGTGTAGCTGTCTGGTTTGCTAAAGACATCTTGGCGACATTCCACCCGATGATTACCATTGGCTTTGTGGATTGTAACTCATATTTTCTGGCTTTCAATTGGCTGGCTGTATTTGCTTTAGACTGTGCAGCTTGAGTTTGTCCCTCCCGTTGCCCATAACTTGTTTACTGTATTCTTCCACATACTCGCTTTCTGGAAACAGGCCATTAATTTTTATTCTTATCTTGTCATATTTGCTGTGCATTCAAAGACAGAGGTCAAATGTCAAGCTCTCTCTTCCAAGGGAGCTTGGTGGTTGCTTTTCTTTCTCTGACTTCAAAGTGAGAAAATGTATGTGACAATCCTGCTGAGTACCCATGTAAGAGGAGATGATGTAGAATGTTTTTTTTAAGCAGACAACACAAATATGAACCGTGCTGATGTTTCAGAATATATCAAAATTAGTACAACTTAAGCACATTTTTATTGTAATTCGGTAGTGTGGAGAAAACAAATAATTGAATCTGATCAAAACGCATTAATACACTAGGTGATGACATTGCACATATTATTGTTTGAATGCAGTAAAACAGTTTTTGGTGCGAATGTAATGGTCATTTCAATTGAAAATGTTTTGTCTGCAATGGCAGTTTACTACCACACCATGCATACTCCACACTATGTCATTTCACTCCACTCTATGCCCTTGCACTGTATGCCACGACACTCCACACAAGAAAATCCACACTGAATAGTCTACACAGAACAAGGTTCAAAATTCAAACCAAGAAGGTAAAAAGATAATGGTTAGCCAATTCAATTCAAAATGCAAATAAATGCAAATCAGCAGAGGCAATGAAAAACGAGCTCCATTCTAATCAATAGTCAGTACCAAATATGGTCTAGCAAAAAGAAAATATTGAATCCATGCTTACGTGGAAACTGGAGAAAATCATGAAAAATATTCTAATTATTGAAGTAGAGGTTTAAAATGAGGTTTGCCTGTAAGAGAAGCATGAGAAAATTCCTTAATTATTTAATAAGAAGGCTGACGTGGTCTGCCCTCAAAGGGAACTAGATAAATACCTGACTTGTCTCCAAAATGAAGAATTTGTGTACACTTTTAGACCGAAATTGTGCAGCCACTATAGCATGATGTAAATGTTACATTTACCCAATTATAAAGCAGAAAACACATCACATTGTATAATGACTTTTTCTCCACATCCATCGAATAACCCTGCATTATGCCCTACAACAAAAACAATAACACATTCAAAATATAAACAGCATCACTGTTCTGCCAAAGAAAATGGCCTTGAATCGAATATAGTTATAATTTGCTTCCTTCAGGGACATTACGGACACACGTAAGAAATATTCTCAGTGATATAGTGCAAGTAGGACCATAAAGATACCTGACTTTTGTATATTTTATGAAATACATGAAAGTCACATTTGAAGCTCTTGGTGCACAAGGACAGGAAAGAAAACATGTCTGCTTTACACAGCATCACCCATTTTAAAAGTGCATTTGAAAACACATTTAGGCCTATTCATGTCAACGTATAAACTTCATATTTTAAACAGTATAAACATTATTTTTGCATCTCAGTTGTGTTAAATAAAGCTCAGAATATTTTACTGTGGAATTTGTGTCTGCAATGTCATAACTTTATTTGGGTATTAGGGACTCTTTCTTTTATACATCTTTTTTTGTTGATTGTACAAAATAAAACCCCATAGGAAATAATGTTGAATTCAAATTACAACTTTTAAAATATAACAAAATATAATTTAAAGAAAAAAAATAAAAATACAACATTTTTTAATTGATTATAATATATTTAGCAACCTTTTTGTATCAAAATATAACGAAACTACTTTTAATTAATTATATGTATCACATTTATTAATTATTAATGCATAATAAAATATGTTTTATGTTAGGTGGGACTTTGTTTTTACTAATTCATTATAAAGTTTAATAAACATTTTAAAATGTTCCCTATACTTTACCATGGGGAGATCTCCACCACAGTTGTTGAGTATTCCCATGGTATACTACAGGGAAAAGTACAAAAGTTTATTTAACTAAAAAAAAATAGTAAAATATTTTTATGTTAAATATTATTGTCAATTAATTGAATATTGATTTTTTAAGAGTGGACCAAAAGATAAAATGCTGCCACACTAATAATTATTTTTTAATACAATCTTTATTAATGCAAATATATTAAGTAAGATTAAAATTATTTTTCCTAAGTTTAAAAGAAAACAAATATACTGCCAACTAATGTAAACAAATTGATTTTGTTTATTATGCATTAATAATTATTGAAAGTGATGCTTAGAATATTGTAATATAATTTTAATATCATTGAATGTTACAATAATTTATAAATGTAATAATATTGTAAAATCATTTAATAATTAATTAATTAATGTTTTATTTTTAGATTGTTTTAATATTAAGTGATATTTATTCGTATTTTTAATTATTTTAAAGAATGTAGTTTCATTTAACATTATTTCCTGTGGAGTTTTATTTTAAGACCCTAGCTCCATTATTTTCTATGAGGGGTTTTCAGTGCTATTGGTGCCATCTTCGGTGTAGGCCTTATTCCAGCTTTGAGTAGGAGTAAATTACTGCTGTTTTGGGTCTCTTTTTGACTGTAGTAATTTTAGACTGGCAGTTTCCCAATAGCAATGGGCTTGCTCTTTTGCATGCTGGGTGCATGTACCTCCCGAAACCCCTCCTTACCCTTCCTTAACCCCTTCCATGCTCATGACGATCTCAGCTCGTCATGGCATATACCTCTCAGGTGCTCATGACGAGCTGAGCTCGTCATGACCATACCCGTTTTTGTTGCTGTCCAGCAAAGCAGGGGAAACTCTTAAGCAGCGATGTGGCTAAACCCCTCCTTTGGTCTCAAGAAAGTACCATTTAGTAGTAAGAATGCCTCTTTTTCTGGCCACTCCCCCACTTCCTCTCAAATTTACTACTAATAGTACACATACATGTGTGAAGATCTTCCCATAGAAAAGATATGAGAGGTGGAGGTTTACACTCATAGGTTTGTGAATAGCATTTTGTAGTACTTTAGGAGTCGTTTTGTAATACTAATAAATGTACTACAAAATGCTTTTTTTGAATAGGCCTCACAGCATTGTCGGCAAAATTGCTCAGATTCACCAACTTAGTACTGAGACTGTTCATGCATAGTTCTGAATCCACCCCATCCCCCCAATCCCCTCTCCAATGCCCAACTAACAAACATTAACTGATTATGTATAGACTTTATGGGGTGCTGCAGATAATGCAACTGTGTGATCCTCTGATGCTTTCATTCCATTGGCCATATAAAAAATGATCATAGATGAGACAGTGAATGAAGATAAAACTTTACAGTAAAGCAGTGACTATTGCTCTGGATAAAATGTTTTTAAAAACTGACTTTATAATTTGGGGCAATTACAGTTCAGAAATACTGTTTTGCAATGGTAATTACTCTAAAAATAGCTGCAAGATCTTGTTTGCAAGTCAGGTCATTATACTTTTATTCGACACATGTATCATAAAAAGTACACACATATAATACACACATAATTATAAAAACAGTTCATCATTTACAAAAATACATATAAAAGTTATGTGGAAAAATTGACTTGATGGACATTTTTTAAAAGCTTTGTCCTAATAATCCAGGCACATGATAAAAACTTTGCAACCCCACAGATAATAACCATAGAAGAGGTGTTGGAGGTAAGGATACGCAAAGCTGTTTTGTGATCCCTAACACCAAGGTTCTGTAGTGCTGGTTTTAACCATTTGTTCCTAGGTAGGATGTATGCCTTACAGGCAAAAAAGAAGTGGCCCAATGATTCTTCGGGATTTGTACAGCCTGGACACTTTATATCCTCTTCCCTCCTTTTATTCCACCTAGACATGAAAATGTTGAGGGGCAATGTTCCATATCTAAATTTAAGATATAGAGTCCTTTCCCGAGGAATCTGAATAAAATCCAGGAACAATTCCAGTTTTAAAGTGCACTTATGGGTCAAAAAGATCTCAGTCAAATGTCCCCAATTTGGGTTCTGTAGCGCCCTGGCCTCTATCCAGTCCCAGTATAATTTTTTCACCACTTGTTTTGGTGGAGGGGATTGGGAGACCCATGCGTCACTTAAACCCACACTGACTGCAAGATGTTTTAAGACATTTAGCCACTTGATTTTGCCTGAGGTGTTTAGTTTTAACATTTCATCTAACACTAAGGCATAGTTAGCCAATTCGGGGGTCCTCCTCAAACGAACCCAGTATAAGAGGGGACGAAGCTGAAGGATGTCCCGGATTGGCCTTCTACCCAGATCTAAAAACAAAGGTTTGAGTGGAGTGGAGGTTGGAAGTGATACCAAGTCCCTCATAAACTTGTTCTCCGTTAAGACATGGTCATTGCTATTCTCAGTGCCCCATAATTCCGAGCCATAAACAGCTGAGGCAATTGCTTTACCCTCGTAAACTGACAAGGCAGGGGCAAGTGGCCTGCTTACAGAGAGACGTTGGTTTTTTAAAATAGTGCCGGAAACTCTTTTAAGATTTAAAATCATTTTACATATATGGGGTTCCCATTTCAAGTTGTTGTTAATCCTAACACCAAGGTAATCAAACTCTTCGACCACCTCGAGGGGAGATCCATTCAAAGTCAAATGGATATTCCTATATTTTCTCTTGGCGGTCATAACCATTAATTTAGTTTTAGTTGTGTTTATTGTAAGTCCTCGTTCCTGGCAAAAAACACTAAACTGGTCAAGAAGGGTTTGGAGACCTGTGGGAGTTTTTGATAACAGGAGGGTGTCATCAGCAAAGAGGAGTGATGGCGTTTTCTCCCCAGCTATAATGGGGGCGTCTGCCGGTGTCTCTTGCAGATGTTTCACCACCCCGTTTATAAAAAGGGAGAACAAAGTAGGAGCCATCACGCACCCCTGCCGCACCCCTCTGTTGACAGGTATACTCTTAGTGAGTTGCCCCTGCGTCCCCCAACGTATCCTAGCATAGGTACCCTTATGGAGTTTGATAATAAAATTTAACAAATAGGATGGGAAACCCATATCCAATAGGACATTCCACAGTTTAACACGGGGTATTATATCAAAAGCAGTTTTTAAGTCTATAAACGCCAGGTAGAGACTCCCTCTGGCTATTGACACTGTTTTCCAAAAAACTGCACAAAATCTAAAAACGTGGTCAATTGCTCCTACATTGCTTCTGAATCCAGCCTGAAAGTGGGACAAGCTGTTTTCTTCCATGAGCCAGCCCTCGATCCTATTTACAATGACCCTACCAACTACTTTTTGGGTAACATCAATTAAACTAATTGGTCTGTAGTTGGCAGGGTCCTCTCTCTCGCCCTTTTTGAAAATGGTGACAACTTCGGCACCTTTCCATGAGTCAGGTACTTGGTGGCCCAGCTGAATAAGGTTCATAATTTTTACAATAAAATCAGCCCAAACCAATGGATTATGCAGCAATAAATCACCCGGAATTCCGTCCGGGCCAGGTGCCTTACCCGGTGTTATTTTGAGGATGGCCTCCTGTACCTCGCGGGGCGTAAACAAAACATCTGTAAAGCCACCGTTTAGATGGGCCAAACAACCAGTATCTATTATTGGAGGTGCTAACGCAACTTCCGTGGAGCCTACACCATATAGTTTAGAGAAGTGGGAGTGCCATTGGGACTCAGTTATATGGTTTGGAATGGGCTCAGCACCTCGTCTATCAAGGGCGTTTATCAATTTCCAAAATACAGTGGCGTTTTTCCCATGAGCCGCTTCCTTTAAAGCCTGCCAGTGTTCCTCTTCCCAATCTTTTTTGGCTTTCGCAATACTGGTGCGAAAATCGTTTCTAGCTGATCTGGCTGCTGGTGCATCCTTGTTTTTTATAGCCAGGGAGATGGCTTTTCTTTTTCCTCTACAGGCGACAGTATACCAGGGGTTCCCCTTTTTTTGCAAAAGTTTAGTCGATGGGCATCCCTTGTTTTTTTTGGAGAAAAACATACTGATCTCCCCTATTAGGTCTTTATACTTAGCTGCCAACACAGACCCCTGGGACTGGGGGAGGTTTTGTTCACAGATGCCAGAGCAGATGAAGCAGCCAAAACTAAAACCCTGATATTCTCGAGTGTCCCTTCGTTACACCTAACCACATTCCATTTAATCCTGCGATTACAGTTAGAAGGGACTAGTTCTTTGGTAATCAGCTCATTTGGGACATCTTCACCAATATTATCTCCCCAGAACATACCCATGCAGAGGGGATTGTGGTCACTATCGATCCTTTGGCTGACCTCCATATCAACGAGTTTGACCCATGACCATACATCCAAAAGGATGTAATCAATCCGTGACGGGCAGCCTATTCGATTGAAGGTCATAGCGCCCATGCGGTCAGATGTGGTACGACCGTTTAGGGCCCATAGGTCATGGGCAGACACCAGGGCATTTAACTGAATAACTCTAGCCGACCACTTCATAATTGGGGCCAGAGATAAGGATGGGATGAGCTGGTTCCCTGGTTTATTATGAGAGCCCAAAAATGTGTCCTCATCAAGAGGCTCAAATGTACAATTAAAATCACCTCCCACTAGTACTGAGGATTTAGAGGGGAGGGCTGAAAGCCTATTGTCTAGCAGCTCTAGTATTGGTGAAGATTGGCCCCCTGGGAGCCCCCTGGCATAAATACAGAAAAGTTCGAAAACATTTCTGGCGGACTGCCTTTTAACAGTTATGTGAAGAATGTCATTGGAGGGGATGTAGTTAACAGTGACCTCACAATTCAAATCTATCCTGATCCAAATGAGTAATCCACCCGATGGGCGCCCCCTCCCAAGCTGTGTTCCAGGAACAAAGAATGTAGAATAGCCATGCTTATGTTCTGGCTCTACACACCAGGTTTCCTGGAACATGCAGATATGGAAATCTTCTAAGAATTTGTTCCATTCCGGATCGGGCAGGTTTTTCTTTAAGCCCGCTAGGTTCCAGGACAGGATTTTAACAAGGGAAGGGGACAGCGAGGGTGTTTCCTGGGGGGCCTGAATATCAATGTCCCCTATCAGGGGATCTGGAATAATGCTATCCTGATCGGGTATTTCCTCCCTAGTAACAACGATAGAACCACTATCTACGGGAGTAAGTACCCCACTACCATTGGGATCTTCAATACACTGAGGTGATGGTCAGTCCACCTCTTCCAGCCCACTAAAACGATTGTAACAAGGGAATAAGGGATCGTAACAAGGGAATAAGTTTGCATAAATTCTACAGTTCTAATAAAATGTTCCTGTCTGTCCATCCAGTTTCAGTAAAGCCATGAGAAAGAACCGACAGTACGCATCGGATTAACGGGATCGCGCGATGAGTGACCCCGGTCCCATGGGTGTGTTGGGAGTCTCGTTCCTGCGCCCTCCGGAGCCCCTCACTCTTGAATCTGACGGGGGTATGGGCTTCGGTGGCAAGAATGACTGGCAGATGTCACGGACTTCATGAAAGGGTCCCATGTAACTGATGCTGGACAGCAATTGATCGCTCTCAGGAATCTAGTAGGCAAAGAAGTTGGACAGATCATAAAAAAATTGCTTGCTGAGTCCGCTGCCTCATACGAAAAGGTCTGTGAAGCACTCAACCGAAAGTTCTTGCACAAAAAGAATGTCGATTATGAGCGATATACATTCAACCTGGCATCACAAGAAAAAGGTGAGCAAATGAGTGTATTCATCACACGTCTGAGACGCTTAGCAAGATATTGTGACTTTGATAAGTTTTCCACAGAGGATGCCCTCCGATTGAGAATTATAGAAGGCTGTATGTCAGAGCCCCTGAGACGCAAACTGCTCAAAAAAAGCTACCCGCTAGACAAGATTGAGGAGATGACAAGAGTCGAGGATCAAGCCGACGAGCATGCAAAGAAGATGGAGGCCGGGAGAAGCGAGAAACGTGAGCAGGCGTTCAGGATGCAGTCTCGACAAGTGCATGGATGGTCCCCACCACAAGCACGCTCCTCCAGATCCAAGAAGCAGTACCACCCGTCAAGTCGTCGGCGCAGAAGTACGAGTCGCGCCAAGAAAAGATCAGAACGACGACTAAAGTGCTACTGATGCGGCTACGACTCCCCACATGCAGACACATGCCCAGCACTAGGTCAAGGATGCTGGAAGTGTGGTAGAGACAACCACTTCCAAAGCATGTGTGGGACTTCCCACAAGGATGATCAACGAGAACCTACCAGGCAATATCGTCCCTTAAGCAGCCGTCACCATGTCAGAGCAGTACAGGACAGATGAGACTCATCCACTGGGTCGTCACAATGTAAATGTAAAAATGTAAATGTAGCCGTACTTGTAAAGCGCACTGATACTCCTGAGTGTCCTGGCGCTGTACTCATACCGCCAGGGAACCCTTCCTGGTTTTTCCCCGTGAAATATCCACTCCTGGGCATCCCCAGGGTGCAACCAGGCATCCTTAGCGCTGTAGGGGGCCGTTGTAGAGACTAAGCAAGCTATTGCCCAGAGTTGCAGCGTGGGACCCATGCTTAGAGTAGGCCCCGTGGCGAGAAATCAGGTCCGAAGAATTATGAGCCCAAGATCCGCCGAGACCAGCCAAGGCAGGAATTGAACCCTGGTCCCGGGCCAGACCTCTGCATCAGGGTCTGCCGCTCTAACCATTGAGCCACACTTCTCCACAATCCAGCTGTCACTCCTGCCGAACACACTTATCCCGACGGTCGTCATCAAGAGGATCAAGATCCCTATCACCCATCTCACAGGACTGCGACGAATACATATGTTTTGTGGCAGATCCTGATCGTCTAAAGGAATATCCACGGCTCGACATCAGAATTGGTTCTCACCACGCCAAGTTTGTGCTGGACAGTGGGGCGTCGCTAAATTATTTGCCTGTAGCGGAATATCAAACAATGAGAGCACCTCCCAAATTGATCAACGCACACGTGCGAGTATATACGTGGATGTCAAAGAAACCACTCCACTGTCTTGGGAAGTTCGCGACCGATCTATCCTATCAAGATCGCACCATCCAAGCCTACATCCATGTCATTGATGGGTATGAGGCGGACTGCTTACTGAGCCTGCCCACCGCAGAACGACTAAGGCTGGTGGACATACTATACAAAGTGGATGACAAACTAGACATTACTCAGAAATTCTCCAAGCTTTTCCAAGGCCTCGGGAAGATAAGAAACTGCCAAATTAGACTCCACATCAACGAGCAAATCGCACCAGTGGCACAACACCACCGAAAAATCACATTTAATCTACAGGAAGCCGTGGAGAAAGAGCTTCAAAACGTACTCAAGGCTGACATCATAGAGAGAACTGATGGGCCATCACCCTGGGTCTCCCTGGTGGTAGTAGTCCCAAAGAAAGGAGAGACGGACCGGGTCCGTGGACATGAGAGCGCCCAACACCGCGATAGAGAGGGAGAGGCACCCAGGCCCCCACATCAGTGACATGATCACGTCACTCAATGGAGCAAAAATATTTTCAAAATTGGACCTCAACAAAGGATACCACCAACTGGAGCTGCATGAGCGGTCCCGATACATCACAACATTCTCAACACATCTAGGGCTGTTCAGGTACAAAAGACTCAGTTTTGGGGTGTCCTCAGCTGCGGAAATTTTCCAGGAAGCAATCCGGAGAACAATCCATCATGTTCCCCATGTACTGAACTACAGTGATGACATCCTGGTATATGGAGCCACTGCGCAAGAACATGACACCACGCTAGATCGAGTCTGCCATGCCCTGACGGAAGCCAACCTCACGCTCAATCAGGACAAGTGTGAATTTCATAAGCAAACGTTGAAATTCCTCGGCCACTCTCCTCTGGAAATGGCATGAAACCGGACCCCGAAAAAGGTAGCGGTGCTAAATGATACACCGAGCCCCGGTGATGTTGGAGATGTGCGCTCGTTCCTGGGAATGGCCAGCTACTGCTCCAGGTACATACAAGACTACGCCACAATAAGTCACCCCCTGAGAACTCTCACCAAACAGGGGCAGCCATTTCAGTGGTCCACTCAATGTGAACGTGCTTTCAGAGATATCAAGGAAGCTGTGGAGTCTGCTGAAAACATGGCCTACTTCAACCCAAGAAAGAAGACAGAAATAACCGTGGGTGCCAGCCCTGTGGGGCTAGGGGCCATTCTAGCACAGTATGACAGAGAGGAAGATCAACGTCACATCGTAGCATATGCCAGCAGGAGTCTCACAGATATGGAGAGGGCATACTCCCAGCCAGAAAAAGAAAGCCAAGCTGTCGTCTGGGCCTGTGAACATATCCACATTTTTATCTTCGGAAAGCATTTCTCCTTGGTCACGGACCATCAAGCTCTGATCACAATTTTCGGAAATCCTTGAGCCAAAATGCCGCCACGAATAGAGAGATGGGGCCTCAGGTTACAAGAATACACGTACACCATTGTACACAAGCCAGGGAAAGCTGCAAACCCTGCCGACTACATGTCCAGACACCCCACCCGGACCAGCAAATCCAAACGGTCGATTGCGGACGAGTACATCCATTTCGTGGTAGATCAGGCCAGACCCCCTGCTGTTCCGCTGGAAGCAATCTGTGAGGCCACCCAGCTAGACGTCACCCTGCAGGAAGTAAAACGCCGCATACAGACCAATAGCTGGCGACAGTCAGAAAATAAGGGACAAGGTGACCAAGAGATGTCCGCGTTCAAACACGTCCATGATGAACTCTCAATAGCCACCAATGGTCTCATCCTAAGAGACACTCGGATTGTGATTCCAAGGCAGCTAAGACAAAGAGTCATCAATCTAGCACATGAAGGACACAGGGGCATAATAGCCACGAAAAGAGCCCTCCGAGAGCCGGTCTGGTTTCCAACACTGGATCTACTGGTGGAAACAACGCTGAAGGACTGCCCACAGTGTCAGCTAGTGAGCCGTCCAGACCCCCCCCCCCCGCGCCGCTGCAAAAGTCTCCACTGCCGGATGGCGTCTGGCAACACATTGCCATTGATTTCTTTGGGCCGTTCAAGTGGGGACAATATGTCCTGGTCATCATGGACGAATATTCCAGATTCCCCATTGCACAACTGTGCACATCCACCAAAGCCTCTAGATGAAGTCTTCGCCGCCTGGGGCATTCCTCAAGTGGTAAAATCTGATAATGGGCCTCCTTTCAACAGCCATGACTTCGCCGAGTTTGCTCAACACCTAAACTTTAAACACCGGAAAATCACACCACTCTGGCCACAAGCGAATGGAATGATTGAACTCTTCATGGCCACGGTCAAGAAAGCCATTCAGCAGGCGGAGCTCACTCGAAAGAGCATTCAGACGGCGCTCAATGAAGTACTACGTGCCTACCGAAACACACCCCACACCACCACCGGCAAATGCCCGGCCACCCTCATGCTAAGCCGGTCAGTGCGCACCAGACTGCCCATGATGAATGTCCCGGTGAGTGAATCGTATCCGGATTCTGATCATGAGGAAATGGCGGCCCTGGATAAGCTGAAGAAGGAAAAAATGAAGGGATACGCGGATGAGTGTCGACACGCCTCTCACGCTGAAATTCGGGAAGGAGACTGGGTGTTGGCGAGGCAAGAGCAGCACAGAAAGACTGACTGCAAATACCACGAGACTCCGTTGAAAGTTGTGAAACAGAAAGGAACTATGATCACCGCAGAAACAGACGGAAGATGAATCACCAGGAATGTGACACACTTCAAGAAGTGCAGCCCTAGCGTAAAGGAACTATTGACTGAATCGCTAGTCGAGAACAATGAACATGAGACTCCGCTCAGCAGCAGCCAGGTATTAGTGGGGACTCCCGATGAGCACGAGCGAGATACCCCTGATCCTCAGTTGCGCCCCAGACGGACCATTAGAAAACCGTCTCGCCTCATTGAAGAACTTTAGGCAGCGACCTTCAGCGACGTGAAAGCAAAGGGTGTTGATGCATTGCTGTATTTTGTTTTATTCACAGAGGGGGGAGATGTAATGATGGACATACACACATGGGGCACTAGGACCTGCCCGAGGGAGAACGAGGGCGTGCGGATAGGGAGGAGCCAGGGACTGTGGACGGCAGTTAGCCGATGAACCAGGAGGAAGAAGGACGTGCAATAAATGCGCTACCCCCTATACCCTGTGTCCGTGTCCCTGTGCCAGTAAGGACACTACAGACACAGTTTTCGTGATATGCTCAACTCACCAATCTATTTACAAACTGCTTTTACAAATGCTCCTTTACACAACATGAACGTTATTTTGATGGGCTTGAATTTTTTACTTTTCAGAATGTCTTCCACCCTCCCAGTGACATCCGTAAGCCAGGTGCAGAGCAGAGATATCATAAACCTTCTGTGTGGTCGGCTGTTTGATAACTTTACGTCTAAGTACAATCAGATAAACACATTTGTGTCCCTGACAGGAATATTCTCACATGCAATGCTCAGCTGCCACCCAAAGTCATTATTAATGGCTCGAAATAAAAGGATATTTGCATTTAATTCCTCTCTTTGCCCCCTGCCCTGTCGTGTGAGAGGAACTAACCTGAAGCATGTATTAAAGGTTCAAAAGGATGTATTGTTTTGCTCCACCAATGCTGCTCATTCCGGGTGAAATTTGACACAAGGCATTGCTAGGGAGTCGCTGGACCCCACAACTGGCTCAAGGATGCACATATTATGTGGATACCGCTCAACACGGCCCCCTCATGACAGCACAATGAGGAACCACACACTACTTCCTAATCATGGCATTTGGCATTACCCTGCCCTTCCCAAGCAGGACAGAATGCAGCAAATGCACCCTCCCTGCCAAAACTGTGCACAGCTCAACTCTCAACTTTCAAACAGTTCTCTAAACTGCTCTCTGCATAGGAACGAGGAACCACTCGTACTCGAAGCTACCCCGGACTCCTCACCAGTGCATGTACTGGTGTCCAGAAATGCCAGTGCTTGAGATATGAGCCAGAAAGTCAGGTCTGCCGGTGACAACATACAGCAACAGGCATTTGCAAAGCAATCGGTCTCCATTTGCTTGAGCTATTGGCATTGTGTAAAAAGGATTGGCCCTTTGATGTGCATATGGAAGAGGGTTCAAAGGGGAAGAAGGTACGTCCCCTGTAGGCAGTGGTTAGATGGGGACCTGCCATCAGTAGTTCTGTCGGTGTTGAACAGGGGTGCGTGCGGTGGGCTGCGGTAACGGGATCAAAGTGACATCGGAGGGGTAGTTTTATGGCCAGGCGGAACAGGACAATGGTGTGTTTCATAGCGGAAAGAGTAGTGTAATATATGGGTTCGTAGCAGGCACAACAGCGCACAACAGCAATGGTCTGTGTTTGGAGGTAGGTCACTGAGCTAGGCGTCCCTTCAGGCATTTACTAGTGTATATAAATGGGCAGAGGAGAGAGGGTGGAGCTGAACGATGCAGAAACCAGAATCACTTTTTTGTGGTCGGCTGAGAAGCTCTGCGTTCCAGTAATAAGGCAAGGGAGAAAAATAAAGTTCTTGAAATCACATCGCAAACTAGTGTTACACATTTATTATATATTATTGAAATACAAATAAATAAACCGAAAAGTATTTGCAATGTAAAAGGTGTCACATATTTTTAGAGTTCAAGCTCCTGGCGTTGTGATGCCATGTACAGGATGGCACAGTGGGCACCTCAGCTGAAAAAGCACCGCCAGGAGCATCAGGAAGCAGTGACCACGGAGGGGTGGCCATGCACTGTTGGGAGGGTTGAAGTGGTGTGGGAAACGGCACGGGGAAATTAGACAAGAAAAGAAATCCCCAAACGAAAACATAAACACCTACGGTGTAACAATATAGTACTTAGGCAGTGCTGCATCCGACCAAAACGGGAACGAAAAGGAGGGACATAAAGGGAGGATCACTCATTGGCAAACAAGTTTTTGTGGAGCACAGTAACAAAGCCAAATAAAAAACATCTGGCAGCAATGGTAGGAGTTCAACTGCTAAAGCATACATAACAGGTCAGTCACTGAGCGACAGCGCAAGCGCTGTATACGCTCTACCTAAAAACGTTACAAACTTCACAAAGCGCAGTGACCAGGACATGTACAAAAGGTTGTTAGCAATAACAAATCTGGCATTGGCACCGCCAATACGTCTTGGCTCTAAAAGGTTGAGTATTGCAGGGGTGCTCACAAATATTTACTTTGGGGCCAAAGGTAAAGTTTCAGGGTTTGGTCGGGGGCCACCTTGGTGGGGGAAGAGTGGAGGGAGCAATCACAGATGCAAAGTAAGATTGAACAAATGTATGCTTTCTTCTGAAATTTACTCTGAAATTTACTTAATGCATACATTTTTGTACATTTTGTGATTTCCTCTTCTTCATGTGTTTTACAAACCACAGAAAAAATGTTGAGAACAGTTCACCCAGAAAAGCAATCCTGAAATAAGTAAATGATTTACGTTTTCAAATGCTAATATGATATGCAAAGTGCCTTAGAAATGTGTTAATTTCCTCTTCTGTACTTTTCTGCAGTGCCCCTCGTGTGTACTGAATTGACTGTTTACATTTCGATAGTAAAACAGTGACGCACGCTTACATGAAAGTGGCTGCTTTCACCAGATCAGACTTCAAATAGCAATGCAATCAATACTCACAAGGAGGGCCTCAAGAAAGTGCCTGGTGGGCCACATGTGGCCCCAGGCCAGTCAGTAGCAGTGAGCTATTGACTTTTTTCCTTGCCATTTGCATTCAAATTCATTATGCCTGTGCACAGCGTACTGACATGCTTGCAATGGGTTTCCTACTAAAACATGCATTGGAAATGCAATAGGTCTCGCAATAGAAAAGTTTGTGTTTTTGGTGTTGAAAATGTGTGTTTATTTTTTGCTCAAATTAAAAGTATCATTTAATATATTAAAAATGGCAATATTTTTAAATTTTGCACGTTACATGTATAGCATTAGTAAAGGTACAATATATAGTTCCCCCCTGTCTTACATGTATTGACATGACAAATTAATTAAATTCATATTTTTATGACATTTTTAATACATTTTGAAACATTGGTAGTAAATATTTAAACAAGTTGTTGTTGAATTGTTGGACATATTGATGGTGTTGTTGCTGTGAGTGATGTTGTTTTGGCTAAAAGTCATGCTGTGGCGTTTGAATGATGCTGTTGTTGTGTATAGTGATGTGTGGTGCCCCTGAGTGATGCTGTGGTGGTGCTGAGTGATGCTATGTTGTTGCACTAGTTAGAGTGAGTGCGATAGATAGACAGAGGGAGTATGTTAGATAGAGGGAGGGCGATAGATGTTGGACGGTAGAGGGAGAGCGTTAGAGGGAGGGTTATAGAGTGAGGGCGATAGAGTGAGGGAGGGTGATAGAGTGATGGAGGGTGGTAGAGTGATGTTGGGCGACAGAGTGTTTGAGGGCGATAGAGTGAGACAGGGCAATATAGTGAGGGAGGGTGATTTAGTCATGGAAGGGCGATAGAGTGTTTGAGGATGGTAGAGTGATGGAGTATGGTAGAGTGATGAAGGTTGATTGAGTGAGGGATGGCGATAGAGTGAGGGAGGGTGATAGAGTGAGTCAGTGAGATAGAGTGATTGATGTTCGTAGAGTGAGTGAGAGTTGTAGAGTGAGAGAGGGCGGTATTGTGAGTTATTGCGGTAGAGTCAGTGAGGGCGTTACAGTGAGTGTGCTAGAATGAGGGGGATAGAGTGAGTGTTGTAGAGTGAGTGTTTTTGAGTGTGGGTGGTTGAGTGAGGTTGGTAGAGTTGTTGATTGAGTGTGGTAGAGGGAGGGCGTTAGAGTGTTAGGGTGAGGGCGGTAGCGTGGTAGAGTAAGTGGGATAGTGTGATGGTGGTAGATTGGTACAGTGAGGGTGGTAGAGTGGTAGAGTGAGGGTGGAATAGTTGTAGAGTGTGTGAGGTAGAGTGTTAGAGTGAGGATGGTAGAGTGAAGGGCGTGAGGGTGGTAGAGTGAGTGCGTTAGAGTGGTAGAGTGAGAGCATTAGAGTGAGTGCGGTAGAGAGGTATAGTGTGTGTTGTACAGTGAGTGCATGAGGCCGGTAGAGTGGTAAAGTGAGGCCGGTAGAGTGACGGTAGTATATTGCGGGCGTAAGGGAGGTAGATTGATAGCGTGAGGGTGGTAGAGTGAGAGCGGTAGAGTGTTATAGTTAGGGTGGTAGAGTGAGGGTGATAGAGTGGTATAGGAAAAGCTGTTGAGTTGTAGAGTGATGTTGGATAGAGTGATGGTGTGAGGGCAGTAGAGTGATTGAGGTACAGTGAGGGCGTGTAAGCAGTAGAGTGAGTGCGGTTGAGTGGTAGATTGATGTCTGTTCAGTAAGGGTAGTAGAGTAGTAGAGTGAGGGTGTTTCAGTGACAGCAAGATTGATAATGTATTTTTGTTTTGTTTTTTTGTTTTTTTGTGTTTTTTTGAGTGATGTTGTGGTGTTGTTGAGTGGTGTTGTGGTGATGCAGTTGTGGTTCATATAGTAAATGTTGTGATGGGTATTGTTAATGTTTTTTAGCTGATTGTTTCATGTATTTTGTGGATTGCTTTATTTAAATATTTTTTTTGTGTGGTGCTGAATGATGTTGTGTTGGTGATGAGTGTTGCTGGTGTTGCACAAAGTAATGCTGGTGTGTTGCAGAGTGATGCTGGGCTGGTGCTGAGTGTTGCTGTGGTGTTGTACAGTGATGTTGTGTTTTTTACTGATGCATGTGTTTTGCTGAGTGTTGCTGTGGTGTAACTGAGTGTTGCTGTTGTTGTGCTGACTTATTTTTTTTGATGGTGACTAATGCTGTATTCGTTGTAAGTGGTGCTGTGCTGTTTCAGACATGTTGATGTGGTGGTGCTGAGTGTTGTTTGAGTGTTGCAGAGTTGATTTGGTGTGTAGCTGTGATGGTGTCTATTAATGCTGTTGTGTATATGTTTGTTCTTTAGTGTATTATATGTTGTGGCGTTATGCTTTGTGTGTGATGTTTTATTGTAATTGTCAGATGTGATGTGTGAGTGTTAGTGTGTTGCATGTATTTTTTTTATTGTAACATGTGTGTGTATGTATATATTTTTTAAGTATGTGTTCTGTGTGTTAATGTTTCGTGTTGTAACGTTGTTTTTTAATAATTTTTTTTTAAAAATGGCGGACGCTATGTGTTTCCTTTACGTGATTTACGTTTAGTGTTTAGCGTTCTAGTCTTTTAGTGTAGTGTGAATGTGTTTGAGGTATGACGTAATCTTTATCCAATCGCAGCGCTACGTTTGGTGACGTAGCGTTGCGTTTGACGTGCGTCAATTGGAAATTTCCCAGATCTTCGGGAACTTTCGTGGGGGAAAGGCGTGTTGTTGTTCCGGTCTATTTCCTGCATCGTTTGACAGGTAAGTTTATATTTTAATATTATGTAGTGTATTATTTGAATGTATTATTGATTATGTAGAGATTTTGTTTTTATAATTATAACTTTTTAATAGTAATCTTCGACATTTGTGTATCGCTACTTTTTTTTGCGTTATCCTATGTACTTAGTATATAGTTAAATATGTATTAAACTTTCTAAATTGTGAATGTGCAATGTTTTAATGTACTTTTATGTAATGTATAGCAATGTATTGATTGAAAGTTATTGTTAATGTGTAAATTTCATTCATTTTTTGTATTTGCGTAATTTTTTCGTGTTTGTAAATAGTATTTTCCTTTGTTTATGAGCTGTTATGTATTAATAATTAATATATTAAAGTATTGGCATTCTTATATTGAATCGGTATGTATTTAGTAGGTGTTGGGTTATTATTTCAGGTATCGTATGTACAGTATTGGTCTTGAATTTTAATAACATGAGTGTTTTACTTCTGTTCGTTTTTCCAAGTGTTTTTTTTTGTGTAACTTGATTATTTTCTTCTGCGTATGTACAGGTTTGGCCTTTTAATTAGAATTTTATGAGTTGTTTATTCGTTAGTAAGTTATTAATGTGTGGCTTTTATTTTTGGCGTGTTATTTAGTCCATCATTACATGTATACATTGTTTTGTTTATTAGTTATTTTTTTGGGCGTAATCCTACTTTTCTAGTGCTTGTAATTTGGCCCTTCTTTTGTTTTTCTTGGTAATGTGGGTGTTATTACATAATTGCGATCTGGTTTATTTTAGTTAAAATTTAATTTGTATTCTTCTCTACTGTATGAAGTGTAATTGTTTCTGCAAATATTGTTTTTCTTGCTGAGAGATGGTGTAGTGTTGCAGAGTGTTGCTGTGTGAGTTTAGATTTTTAATGTGTTGGTGTGTAGTTATAATGTGGCGTTGCATAATTTTTTGTTGTTGTGATAAATTAACAATAGATGGCAGGAGTGATTATTTTCTAAGACAGATGGCGTAGTGTTAAAAATGGTAATATTGTGTTTCCCTACAATGTACAGGTTGGAGTGTGTATTGGAAGAAAAACCAAATAAAAGCATTCTGAACACGACGCCATCTGTCTTTGAAATTTTTCAATTTTGTCAGCTTTAGTTAATTTATGTACAGTATTTGAAGCTTAAATCTGCATTGTACACGTTGCCTCTCCACATATGTGTGTGTATGTTTTTTGTAAAAAAAATTTGATTGAAGTGTATGATGTTATTGTTTTATTCCGCGTATGTATTATTTGTGTTATAAACATTGTGTACGCTATGTTTTCCTTTAACGCTTGTGACGTTTTTTGTGGTTAGCGTTCTAGTTTTTTTTCTTAACTTCCAATCTGTTTAGGGCGTGACGTAATTTCTAGCCAATCGCAGCGCTACGTTTAGTGACGTAGCGTTACGTTTGACGTGCGTCATTAGGTAATTTCCCAGTTCTTCGTGATTCTTTGCGTGGGAAAGGCGTGTTGTTCTTCATAGGTCTTGTTGCTGCGTCGTTTGACAGGTAATTGTAAGTTTTAAATGTATTTACTACATTTCTTGAATGTGTTATTGATAGTCTTTATATGTAATGTAAATTTTTTTTCCGTTTGTTAATGGTTCGTTACGTTATGAAGTAGCGACATGTTTTTTTTTCGGGTATGTATTTATTATTTAGTTGAGTACTTTTGTAAAGAGGGGATGTGCTATATATAAAAGTACCAATGTATATAAATGTATGTTTAGTAACTTTTGTTTAGTTTACTTCGTTACGTAATATTTAGGCAATGTGATCATTCCGTTTAGTGACGTAGCTTTGCGTTCGATGTGCGTTTACGTGTAATTATCCCGATCTTGGCGAATGTTGGCATGCGAAAGGTGTTTAGTTCTTACGTAGTTGTAGATGATTATTTGGACAGTAAAATGTAAATATTTCAATTATTGTACTAAAATTCTTTATGGATTATTGATTCTGATGTTTTCTATACGTGTGTGTATCGAGACTGTATTGTCTTTTGCCTATGTTCTTAGATTATAGGTATGTTTGTTACGAAATTGTGGATCTGCTAATTGTACCCTGTTACTGTGGTTGTGTACTTTGCCCCACAACAGCATCAGTACAACACCAGCATCACTCATCACAACACTAGCATTAGTCAGCAACATATCTAGCATCACTCACCACCACCAGAGCAACTGTCACCAACACACTAGCATCACTCACTAACACCATAGGATCACCTAGCATCACTCAGCACCACAGCAGGAGCACTTTGCACCACAACACCATCAAAGTATGGGTACGGTGCATAGTGTTAATGTGTTTGTGCTGAGTGATAATATGTTGGTGTAGAGTAATGTTGTTGTGGTGTGTGGTGGTGCTTGTTGATGCTGGTGTTGTGTTGAGTGATGCTGGTGTGTCGATAATTGTTGGTGTGGTAGTGCTGTGGTGGTACTGAGTGGTGTTGTATTGGTGCAGACTGTTGTTTGTGGTGTTGCAGAGTGATGTTGTGGTGTTGAGTGATACTGTAATGGTTCAGAGTGATGGTGTGTCGGTGCTTAGCGATAATGTGGTGTTGTTTAGTGATAATGTTGTGCTGATGAGTGGTGCTGTGTTGGTGCTGAGTGCTGCTGTTGTGGTGCTATGGTGATGCTGAGTGATGCTGTGCTGTTGTACCCTGGTACTGTGGTGGTGTACTTAGCCCCACCACAGCACCATTGCAACACTAGCATCACTGAGCACAACACTAGCATTACTCAGCAACATATATAGTATCACTCACCGCCACCAGAGCAACTTTCCTCAACACAGTGGCATTACTCACTAACACCATAGGATCACCTAGCATCACCACAGCATCATTCAGCACCACAACAGGAACACTTTGCACCCCAACACCATCACTGAACATCACTACAGCATCATTTAGCAGCAGAGCAGCATGACTCAGCAGCACAACAGCACAACTTAGCATTGTTTTGTTGCACATACTTTTGTAGTGGTGCTGTTTGACGATGTTGTGCTGTTTGTTACTGTGATAGTTGAATTTTATATTGTGTTGGTGGATAGTGTTAATGTGTTAGTGCTGAGTGATAATGTGTTGGTGTAGAGTAATGTTGTTGTGGTGTGTGGTGGTGCTTGTTGATGCTGGTGTTGTGTTGAGTGATGCTGGTGTGTCGATAATTGTTGGTGTGGTAGTGCTGTGGTGGTTCTGAGTGGTGTATTGGTGCAGAGTGTTGTTTGTTGTGTTGCAGAGTGATATTGTGGTGTTGAGTGATACTGGAATGGTTCAGAGTGATGGTGTGTCGTTGCTTAGCGATAATGTGGTGTTGTTTAGTGATAATGTTGTGCTGATGAGTGGTGCTGTGTTGGTGCTGAGTGCTGCTGTTGTGGTGCTGAGTGGTGCTATGGTGATGCTGAGTGATGCTGTGCTGTTGTACCCTGGTACTGTGGTGGTGTACTTAGCCCCACCACAGCACCATTGCAACACTAGCATCACTCAGCATAACACTAGCATTACTCAGCAACATATATAGCATCACTCAGCGCCACCAGAGCAACTTTCCTCAACACAGTCGCATCACTCACTAATACCATAGGATCACCTAGCATCACGACAGCATCATTTAGCACCACAACAGGAACACTTTGCACCACAACACCATCACTGAACATCACTACAGCATCATTTAGCAGCAGAGCAGCATCACTCAGCAGCACAACAGCTCAACTTACCATTGTTTTGTTGCACATACTTTTGTAGTGGTGCTGTTGGACGATGTTGTGCTGTTTGTTACTGTGATAGTTGAATTGGTGGAGCTGTGTGGTGGGTGCATTGGTGGAGCTTAGTTGGAGCATCGGTGTGTGGTGGGTGCATCGGTGGAGCTGTGTGGTGGGTGCCTCGTGGAGCTGTGTGGTGGGTGCATCGGCGGGGCTGTGTGGTGGGTGCATCGGTGGAGCTGTGTGGTGGGTGCTTCAGTGGAGCTGTGTGGTGGGTGCATCTGTGGAGCTGTGTGGTGGGTGCATCTGTGGAGCTGTGTGGTGGGTGCATCTGTGGAGCTGTGTGGTGGGTACATCTGTGGAGCTGTGTGGTGGGTACCTCGGTGGAGCTGTGTGGTGGGTGCCTTGGTGGAGCTGTATGGCGGGTGCCTCGGTGGAGCAGTTAGGTGGGTGCATCGGTGGAGCTGTGTGGTGGTTGCATCGGTGGAGCTGTGTCGGTGGAGCTGTGTGGTGGGTGCATCGGTGGAGTTGGGTGGTGGGTGCATCGGTGGAGCTGTGTCGGTGGAGCTGTGTGGTGGCTGCATCGGTGGAGCTGTGTGGTGGGTGCATCGGTGGAGCTGTGTGGTGGGTGCATCGGTGGAGCTGTGTGGTGGGTGCCTCGGTGGAGCTGTGTGGTGGGTGCATCAGTGGAGCTGTATGGTGGGTGCATCGGTGGAGCTGTGTAGGTGGAGCTGTGTGGTGGGTGCATCGGTGGAGCTTTGTGCTTTTATAAAATAAAACGTATTCATCCTAACGAAAGCTAAGTAATAACATTTAAAGTGAAGATCTGGGTGCAGAGTGTCAAGTTTTCCAAGCAATGTTTTTGTATTTGCTCTAAAAATGTACTAACATTTGCAGTGCATGTTATTTTGTGACAGTGGGATTTGTGTTGCCGGGCATTTTTTTTGGGGGGTGGGTTTTTTTTTGTAGAGAACACAAGAGCTTCGCATCATGACGGTGATTAAAGCTCTCCAGTATCCTGTTTTAGTTTCACAAAGTCTTAAAGTCTGCGTCCTGAGTGTTTATGTTAATGAAATTGTAGAGCAGGGGCGCAGTAGAGAAGGAGTGAGGGGTGTAAGGGATTTTGTCGTTATTTTAGGCATGTACAGAATGTAATGTAATGTTGATTTAAATTCTGTAAGTTGAATCTCAAATTTCCAACAAAAACGTGTGCGCTTTGGAGAGGGAGGGGTGGGTGTGAGTAGACCTCGTGCTATAGGATTTTTATTTTTTATTTTGCTGAAAACGATATTTTTTTTTTATAACGTAAGCGTAATTGAAATTTAAAACAAAAAGCATGTGTTGAAGATGCACTATTGAGGTTTTTTCAGGGCATATTGTTTGCTGTAGATGTATAACGGTGGAAGCATTGGCTTAATGGCAGTGTTATGCCTCCTACTCCCCCCTACCGACGTTACTAACGTCCAGGACCTAACTGACCACTATCTCAACTCCATGGCCTCAATAATCAATGAGGCCGCGCCAATGCAACTGAAAAGAGTATCCACTAAGACATCCAACCCCTGGTACAACGGGAGTCTCAATGAAGAGAGACGGGCTATGCGAATGGCAGAGCGCACCTGGAGATCAGTTCCCTCGGCACTGCATCTTAAAACTCTGAGGAAAAAGAGAAATGCATATTTCTGGAAAATAAAACGCTCAAAATCAGAGTTCTTCAGACTCCAGCTAGACCAAGCAAAAAACCGTCCAAGTAAACTGTTCGAGCTAATCCGATCTCAATCTAAGGAACAACCCCCAGCTGTCAACATTATGAGCACTACTCCTTCCTGTGAAGATTTCTCAGCTTTCTTTAACAAAAAAACTGACAATATAAGGAGCGACCTCCTCAATGACACAAGCCTTTACTCAATACCCAACTGCATAACTCCCAATAAAGTAAAAAACAATGCGACTTGGTCATCCTTTGACACCTACTCTGAAGAAGAAATTGACAGAATACTCAGCACCCTAAAACCATCCAATCACCTCACTGACCCTCTTCCTGCTAACGCCGTAAAAGACTTCATCCCTTTGCTACTCCCACTCTGGACTAAAATTATTAATAGCTCACTACAACAAGGAACCATCCCGGACTCCCTCAAAGTTGGACAAGTTACACCTTTACTGAAGAAACCAACAGCCGACCCCACTGATCTAAACAACTACCGTCCGATTACCAACATTCCCACTCTCGCCAAACTTTTAGAAAAATGCGTCCAACTACAATTGACAAAGCACATAGAACAGTTTGATCTCCTAAACCCACACCAATCAGGCTTCCGAGCAGGGCACAGCACTGAAACCGCTATGACTCACATAATTGACGACGCCATCCAAATCTTAGATCAAAATAATACCTGCCTCCTCATCCTTCTTGATCTCTCTTCAGCATTCGACACAGTGAAACATGAGAACTTACTCGATCTCCTAAAGACAAGAATGGGCTTCTCTGGGACTGTGCTTCGTTGGTTCACTTCCTTCCTACACAACAGGTCTCAAAAATTCAAGAGCAAAAACCTGATGTCTTCCCCAGTACTTTGTTCAACCTAGTTATGGAGCCTCTCACCACCCTGCTACAAGCATCCAATGTACACTTTCACATGTACGCCGATGACACTCAAATATATCTCAAGTTACATTCCCCCAAAGACATCCTGAGTCTGAATTCAACGATCAGAAGCACCCAATCCTGGCTGGCCGATAACCACCTCAAACTCAATGCTATGAAGACTGAGTTCCTCCTAATCTCACCTCCCTCGAAAATATCCTCCGCAGAAACATGGCTTAAGCACCTAACAGTACTCAATGTCCAACCGACCATCGTGGACTCAGCAAAATCCTTAGGCATAACACTTGACACCAACCTCAACATGCAGCAGCATATCAGCAAGGCTACTAAGGGGGCGAACTTCCAAATAAATACCTTGAGGAAACTGAAACCCTTCCTTCCAGCAAAAGACTTCCAAACAGCAGTACAAGCTCTAGTCATCCCTCGCATAGACTACGGCAGCGTGGCCCTCTGCGGCCTCCCCCTAACGACAACTGCACCCCTCAGAGCGTCACTAAATGCGGCAGCGAGACTCATCACTGGATCAAAAAAACACTCGCATATCTCCCCTGATTTCAAATCCTTGAACTGGCTGCATCTTGAAGCCAGAATACAGCTGAAAATTGCCTGCATGACGCACAAGGCTATTCACCTGAAATCACCCAGCTACCTCACTCATAAGTTGACAATTTCCGGCGGGGCCAGAACTACCAGGAGCACAAACAATCTTCTGCTGAAACCGCGAAGATTCCGGAAGGAAAAAACTTACAAACGCTCCTTCTCTGGAATGGCGCCCAGGATCTGGAACGCACTTCCTCATGAAACGAGGCTCATCTCCTCCTCCCTTCTTTGTAAGAAAGAAGTGAAAAGTATCCTTATGGCTAAATACACTTGAACAATGCGTTTGACTTACATTGCGAACAGTATTCCAGTATTTTATTATGATATAGCCTATATATTCCTTTGCACATGTGTTTTGACATATATTAGTCTATATATATCAGTATATTAGCCTTGCTACCTCATACCTGTACTATACGTAATATTTTTGCTATGTACATGAACTTGATGATCTACCTACCTACTATGCCCCCTTGTTCCCCTACCTTTCCACCAGCCTGTGTAAAGCGCTCTGTTATCTGCAAAGATCTTGTTCGGGCTATATAAAACTTTCAAAATAAATAAAAAATAAATAAATGTATTCGCTAAGTGTAAAAATGTATTGTTTTCCCCCCAAGTATTTTTTTTAGAAAATAAAGTAGTCTATTCCTTTCTGAAAATTGAACGCAGATGTGGATGCGTGCAATGAGGTCCTTGTTGTGTGTGTGCCTCGTGTAAAAGCATGCCATGGGTGTTGCTGCTGTGTGTGTATGTGTTGGAGTTATGCAGTAAGGGCTGTTGGTGTGTGCCTTCTGGAAGCATGTAGGAACAGCTGGTGTTGTGTGTGCCTGGTGTGTAAATGTGCAGGAACAGCATGTATTATGTGTGGCTGTTGTAAATGTGTGCACAAATGTCTATGGCTGTGTCTTCCTGTGGCAAAATTATGCACTGTTGACTGATGTGTGTATGCCTAATGTAAATGAGATGCGTCATTTTTAATAATCATAATTATAACATAAGTAATTGTATGCAATGGTTATTGGTGCTGTTTCTGTACGTGTTGGAAGCATGCAGTGACGGGTGTTGTTGTGTGGGCCTGGTGGAACAATGTAAAGGAATCGTTTTTCTAAGCACGCAAACATTGTTTAAAAATGTAAATTTAATGTCTGAAGGCTGAATATAAAATATCCACATTAAACATCTGCGCGCTGGACAGTGAGGGGTTGGTGTGTGAGTAGAGAGTTTACTGGACGATATATATTTTTTTGTGTCTGTAAAGTATACTTTTTAATATGTCATAAACATAAGATGCAGTAGTGTGGATGTATTTAAGCATATTTTTTGCAGATCTGGGGTCTGAGTGTTTAAAAATAAAAACATATGGAGAGCTATGCGCGCGCTACAGAGAGAGGGGGTGGTCTCATTAGCCAGCGGAATGTGAGATTTGATGTGCTAAGTAAATACATTTAATGTGAAGATCTGGGTGCAGAGTGTCAAGTTTTCCAAGCAATATTTTTGTATTTGCTCCAAAAATTTAATAACATTTGCAGTGCATGTTATCTTGTGACAGTGGGATTTGTGTTTCCGGGGGGGGGTGTGGGGGGGGGCGTGGGGGGGGGGGTTTGTAGAGATCACAAGAGCTTCACATCCTGCTGTTCAAATTAGCATTTCACAGATGCTGCCCGACAACAGATTAGAATCTTTACGACGGTGCTTAAAGCTCTCCACTATTCTCTTGTAGTTTTGTTTCCCAAAGTCTGTGGCCTAAGTGTTTATGTTAATGAAATTGCAGAGCGGGACGCGCGATAGAGAAGGAGTGAGGGGATGAAGGAATTAGCCAGCTGGATGGTAGAGAGGCTGTGTGTTTTGTGTACTTTGAAATCAAACCTAGTTTTATGATTTCAATTCAAGTTATAACATTTAACGTGCAAGTTAGTTTGCAAAACGTAAAATATATAAAGAAACCGCTATTTTAATAACGTCAATTTTTGGGGGGGAATTTACGTGCAAGTCTTGAGTCTGCATGGTAAGTAATAGCATTGAGCAGGCGAACGCTGGGGAGGGAGTGTTTAAATAAGTAGTCAGCTAAATAAGAGAGAGTCTGTGTGTTTCATCATATTGGATGGATGTAGCGTATAGTATTGTTGTGGGGCTATAAGTTATGCTGTGGTGATGCAACGGATAGTGAGGGTGATAGATAGATAGAGTGAGTGAGTGTGAAGGATAAATAGAGGTAGGGCAATAGAGAGACAGGGTATAGATGGATGGATGGAGTGGGGGGATGGACGGATACAGTGGGAGGATTAATGGCTGGATGGATGTATTTATGTATGGAGAGGGGGGTGGATGTAGTGAGGGGATGGGTGTATGGGTGGAGTGGGGTGAAGGATGGATTAAGTGGGTTGCTGGATGGATGGTTGGAGTGCGTGGATGGATGTGTGGAGTAGGGGGATGAATGGATGGATGGATGGTTAGATGAATGAATGGATGGAGTGGGATGGATGGATGTCGCAGGATGGATGGATGAAAATGTGTGTGTTAAAGCAAAATTGGAGAATGGCTGCGAGCTTCTTGTTGTCAGCGTGCACAAAGTAAACCGCTTATGAAAGGAGAGTCTGTGTGAGGGAGGGGGTGGTATGAGCGAGAGGCGCACGCAGGGAGAGTCTGCTGGTCAGCTGAATGCAGCGTGCAGAAAGAGCCAATGGGAGAGAGGCTGCTAGAGAGAAGGGGGTGGGTGGCTGTGGGATGCATGATAGCGTGCTGGAGAGCAAGAGGGGGATGATCAGCGCGAGGCGCGCGAGTCAGCTGAAAAGAGCGTGCCCTAAGTGGAGAGCCAATGGGAGAGAGGCTGTGGAATGAGTGTGGTGGCTGTACGCACGAGTCAGCTGAAAAGAGCGTGCCCTAAGTGGAGAGCCAATGGAAGAGAGGCTGTGGAATGAGTGTGGTGGCTGTATGCGCGAGTCAGCTGAAAAGAGCGTGCCCTAAGTGGAGAGCCAATGGGAGAGGGGCTGTGGAATGAGTGTGGTGGTTGTAGGATGCATGATGGCGTGATCAGCTCGAGGCGCGCGAGTCAGCTGAAAAGAGCGTAGACTAAGTGAAGAGCCAATGGGAGAGAGGCTGTGGAGTGAAGAGCCAATGGGAAAGAGGCTGTGGACTGAGTGTGGTGGCTGTGGGATGCGTGATTGTGAAGTGAAGAGCCAATGGGAGAGAGGCTGTGGACTGAGTGTGGTGGCTTTGGGATGCGTGATAGCGTGCTGGAGAGTAAGGGGGTGTGATCCGCTTGAGGCGCGAGATAGAGAGGGAGAGGGTGGGTGGACTTAAAGTGACGAGCCAATGAAACACCTTAAAAAAAAAAGAATTGGGCGAGAATGCGCGTACTTGTGTTCACGTGCACTGCATCAAATCGCCAGTTTGGTTAAACTCTGGATAAGCCCCTATATCTCTCGCCAGCTCGAATGCGCAAACGCATCGGCAGGCGAGACCTAAAAACATTTACAAGATGGTCACCTGTTCAAACACATACATCACCTCACTCATGTGCGCATCAGTCGTAATGAACGCACATGAATGCATCATGACACGTACGCATACGGCACGGCGCATGGTGGCTGTTTATATTTTCCAAAAATAACAGGCATGGGAAAATAACAGGCATAGGTGAACATTTATTTCTCATGGACAGGGTTTACAAAGGTTATGCACTTTCCTAGCATTTCACACGTCAGTGTTTCAACACCTCGTACTCCGAAGAAATCTCTGCTATTTACAACATAGTGTTTTTTTAAGAGCAAATTATTAATGTCCTGGTTGTCGGACATCTTCCTGTGGGACTGTGAAATTGATGCTGCCGCTGCCTCACATCAGAGTTGAAGATCCTCATCGCCGCAAAAGAGGAAGCACTCCGAAGACACACCTGTTGAAGATCTGTCCCAGAGATTGCAATTGCCATGACTGAGTGCCTGTTTGAGGAGGTCACAATACCGAAGACAAATTCCTGTGCAGCCATGCTGAGATGATTCTGCCAAGTGTTTCATGTTTGGGGAGAAGCCCCTGCTGCAGCCCCTACATCAATAAAGCTCCAGCTGCAGAAGGGGGCCAGCAGAACATGCCCGCTGCCTTTACCAGAGCTGCATCTCCACCAAACAGGTAAAAGCAGGGCTCACCTGTTATCAGAGCAATCATTCAGAGAAATCTGATCTATGAACTAGACTTTTACCTTATGAACTCAAGCTGCCCAAAGCCACTGAAATTACATAGGCATGTTGCCAGTGGGGTGATCCAGAGTTCCTCTTCCAAATGAATGCTTAGACCCATTCCACAGCAGGCACTGTAGATAATAGTGAACTCCAATGGCAGGCAGAGGGTACCAGAAGGGTGTAACACCTCATTGAGGATCGTGGATGGTATCACAACCCTGTACCTGAAATCTCTATTGAATTGTGTAGTATTTTGTTTTGCTGTGAGATTGAAGTACTTTCCTTTAACTAAAAGGTAGGCACTGGGATGCACCATATGGATTTGTGTCTGATGGTTGTGTATTGAGTTCTGAGCTCTTACTCCCCCCCTCATTATTTCCAGAAGCCTTTGATGTATGCCGTCACTCCCAGAGAGCCACGGTCGAAGGGGTGCACTTGGACTAGTTTGCAGAGCCATAGTAGAACAGACCCCAGAACAACAGTGGCAAAAGTCCTCAACCACCATTACTGTGGCCCAGTAGCCCCGACCCCCAAAAAGGGTCTGTCACCTCCAATCTTTCTACTTCGTGAACATTTTCTGCCAGCTCGCTCTATAATCTTGATCTTTTTTCTCCCTCTCCGAAGCCAACACATCTCTTTCTCATTCCTACCATCTAGACTCTTTATTCACACTCTTGTCAAACTAAGCAGGTTTGGTAACAACATCTACCTGTATCCTCTCTCGGCTCTCTGCACAGGTAGAGAATATTTATTTCTTGCCTTTTCCCCAACTACCTCACAAACATGTCCTCCTTAACCATCAATAGTGTTCTATCTTTTCCTGCTTCCCTCCATTTCCTAGTCTCTTTGCTTCCATGTTCTCTCTTTCAAAAATGACATCTCTGTGCCTGATTGTATATCCTTCCTGTTATCTCCTATGTTTTATTTCAATCCTATCTGCATCTTATTTTCTTTCTTTGAGTTATCCACTCAGTCTTGACCTACTGCCTCTCCCCCCAGCTCCTGCCCTTCTTCGTTCTACCACCTTCCTCTCCGCCCAGGTTTCTGGATTGAACCTTATTCTTTTTAAACCCTTTACTGGGTGACTCCTCCAATTTTGATATCTTGCTTTCTCACACCACCCTCTCAAAAATCTTAAAATGTGTATTTCAGAAATAATTAACCACATATCTTTTCTATAGTTCCTGCTCGGCAGCATGCGTCTAGTCTGCTGTTATTAGCTTTGGCATTAGCCAAGACCTTTTAATTTAAATAAAACTTATACTTATAATATACTTACTTGTAGACAGTTTCAGCCAATCCTCTTCATCCATTGATCTGTTATTTTGTCTCTCATATCTTTCAGGGGAGGCCCATTCGCAATGGCAGAGGAGCGTCGCCCCACTAGCTCAGAGCCAGCAGCAAAAATGTAACGGTATTTCAATATCATTTTATTTTTAAGCCTCTGGCTCTGCCAGCGTGTACAGGGAGGGGCGGGCCGAAGCATGGAAGGGGGAGGAGGAGTGCTAGGTGCACTTCCTAAGTGCTCATGTGTGTTTGGCCAGCCGTCTCAAGCCGACCAAAACTCACATATGCACTTAGGTTTTTCCAGACCGGCTGCATTGGCAGCCAGGCCGGAAAAACCTCAAGACTCCCTGGTCTGAGCAGGATGTCTTTCTAGCCTGCTCAGGCCAATCCCCGCTCTGCTCTGCAGTGTGGTGATTGGACAGGGAGTGTGTGGCGTAGTTAGTGTGTCTGCTGGGACAAGGAACTCCCAGCACCGAGGCACAAGACTGAGACGGCCAGCAGCAGGTAAGCTTAACTTTTTATTTTTTAATATTATTTTAAACAATCCCCGCCATGCTCCCTCTTCCCCCGTGCCCCCTACCCCTGCCCATCATATTTTTGTATATGGCAGCCATCATTGATATCTTTGTACCACCCACTACAGCATACAGCAAGGGGCAGTGGGTCAACCCACTTCAGCCATTGGGCAACTTCACTGCGAATGGCATTCAGCCCTTTCACAAGGACCCCATCCACATACAAAGTAGTTTGACAACAGTTCCAGGAGCTACCACGGCACTGTATGCTTTGTGAGACCAGGTTTTTTTTAATAAATCTTTTTATTAACAATCATTGACATTTACAAACAGTATGAAGGATTAGGCATGTATGCTAACAGAGAGAACAAGCAGAGATCATCAACAAATACATCTATATAATGGTAGTCATAGGGTGGAGGAAGCATAACAATCAATTCCGCGGGGCGGGCTACAGATATCCCCCTATAAGCGTTCCAAATGTCTCAAATTTTGGACCATTTTCGGGGTCAGCCGCAGGCGATATAGACTGATTTTTCTCTGAACATGCACCAGTCGAGGTCTTTTTTTCCAGTCTGCTATCGTAGGAGTATTTTCAGCTCCCCAGAGCTGTGCAATATTCCTTTTGGCTATTGTAAAACCTAGGGTAGCCCACTGGGTTTGATAGCTTTTTAAATCGGTAGGCTCCCAGATGTTAAGGAGGCAATGGCGCGCCTCCAGGTGGAGTGAAATTCCCAGGACTTCACAAAGTACCTTGTGTAGTTTCCCCCAGTACCATTGGATATGAGTACAGTCCCAAATGATGTGAATGAATGTGCCCAATTGATTGCAACTCCTTCTGCAATCTCTCCCTTTAGTGGCTCCCATATGCAACAGCTGGGGTCCCGTCACGTAGACTCTATGTAGGATTTTCAGCTGAATTAGACACACGCGCGCCGGGATAGCAACTATCTTAGGGGAGGATACCGCTTCCTGCCAGTCTTAATCGTCCATTTCAATACCGTCACTCACCCATCTTTCCCGCAGTGCTTGAAGGGGGCTGTCCATATTATTAATGAGCTTTTTGTAGATAAGGGATATGGTTTTCTCCGGTAGATGTCCGTCAAGAATTCTGTCCTCCAGGGGAGATGCATCTGGAGGGCAGAGTCCTATTGGCAGGAGTGATTGTAGTGCGTGCCGCACCTGTGTATAGCGAAAGAGCTCTGATTCTGCCAGCTCATGCTGGCTCTGAAGTTTAGCGAACGACTTAACCTCCCCCTTTACCCAGAGGTCTCGAATCCGCGAGATTCCGATTAGGTCCCACCTGTCGAACCCTTTCGATTTCCAAAGGTCAACCAGCACCTGGGAGTCCCACAACGGCGTTGCAAAGGTAATTTTCTTTGCCCATCCCAACGATCTATTGGCCGCGTGCCAGACCTCCGTTGAATGCTTTGTAGGGCCCGTAAGAAGATATATACCGGGCTTTGAATAAAATACTCGGTTATAGTTCCCCCGGGGAGGAGCCATCTATCCATGTTATTGCCCGGGTCATCCAGCCTACCATAGATACCGTGATTGACCCCCGCTAGGTGTGATGGCCAATAATACTTCCTGATATCTGGCAGGCTGATTCCACCATCCTACCAATTGAGGGTTAGTTCTTTTAGCGCAATTCGTGATTTCCCTGCCCATAGGAGATCTCGCTGTAGTCCCTCAATTTCTTTAAAATAAGCCTCAGGGACCAGGTCAAGGGAGTTTTGCAACACATATAAAAACTGGGGCAATGGCATCATTTTAAAAAGAGCTGCTTCACCCAATAGCGAGGGAGGGAGCGACTTCCAGTGTAATATGTTCCGTTTGAGCCTCTGCAACGCAGGGACAAGATTGCGTGTATATCGGAGCGAATGGTCAAGGGAGACATAGATTCCCTTGTATTTAATACCCTCTGCAATTTGCAATTGTCACGCGTGCAGCATCTGGGGCAGATCGCCCTTTAGAACATAGAGGAGGGATTTTCTAGGGGAGGTCAAGTACAACAGATTATCGTCTGCATAAAGAGAGATACGGTCCTCCCAGTATGGGGACCACCGCAAAACGCAGATCACCGGATCCAAGATGACAAAGGCTCCAGGGCCAAGGCAAATAATAAGGGGGAGAGGGGGCACCCCTGACTGGTATCCCGACTAAGCTGGAAGGTGGCAGGTTTTTTGTTATTGACTACAACCTGCGCCATAGGTGCATTATACAGGAGACATACCCATTGAATAAATTCTGGTCCAAACCCAAACTTAACAAGCATTGCAAAGAGATGAGGCCATTCTATGGTATCAAACGCCATGGTGGCATCCAAGGAGACTATTGCCACCTGTTCTAGAATAGGGGACACTCTGCCTATGACACCATGGATCCTGCTTAAATTCAGTGCTGTATTTCTGTGTGGCATAAAGCCGGATTGGTCTGAATGTATTAGTCCACCTATAATTTTAACTAACCGATTAGCCAACAGTTTGGCTAGGATTTTGGGCTCCGCATTAAGGAGAGAAATTGGGCGATATGAACTACACTCAGTTTTGGGTTTACCTTCTTTGTGGATGGTGATTATAGAGGCTATTCTCTGATCTATTGGTAGCAGTTCCTGCTCTCGTCATTCGGTGAGCATCGCTTTCAGATAAGGAGCCAACTTATCTGGTCTTAGTTTGTAGAGTTCGATGCAATGAGCGTATTGCCAGAGAACTTTCGTATACTGTCAGGTCACTGTCAAGGTATTGACGGTCAGCAACCCAGAGTATGGGAAGAGAGATATCTCTCAGGAGTGCAGCCGAATCACTTTCATTGTATGGGGCTACTGAGGTGTAGACAGTGTGAAAGTAGTCAGCAAAATGATAAACAATGCCTTGTGGGTCTGTCACGCGGGACCCTTTGGCGTCACAAAGTTCAGGGACCAACCTATTCACCCACTCTTTCCTATCAAGCCATGCTATTAGCTTCCCTGCCTTGTCACCCAAATCATATAGTCTACCCTGTTTGTCCCTCCCCATGGTCTTATCCTTATCAGTCAACAAAGCCTTATAGTCATCCTGCTTAAGACGGAGTGTGTGAATCATTTCGGGAGTGGTGTTTTCTTTACATGTCTTTCTCTAGGCGATAAATCTCTGCTTCAGCGTCTGAAATGTCTTTGTGTGCGTCTTTTTTCTTCCCTGAAATAAGGGACAGGGCTTGGCCTCGGTTTACTGTTTTAAAGGCCTCCCACAATATTTGAGGAGAGTCCACTGTGACCTCATTTTCTTGGAAATAGTCGTCAATGGATTTAATAAGTGCTTCACGGATTTTAGGGTCGCGGAGATACCACGGGTTAATGGGGGCAATCCTCCCCACTTGCGAGCGACTGAGGACTAATTGTACCCAAAGTGGGGAGTAATCAGAAATTCCCCTAGCTAGGTGTCGAATTTCATGGATGTGAGCAATTTGTGGTCCAGGGACTATGATGCGGGAGAGACTAGCATGGGCCCCAGAACAGAATGTGTGTTGAATTTTGTCCGGGTTATACGTTCTCCACCCATCGGCCAGGCCCATGGCATCAAGGAAATTTGACAACCAATTGGATTACTTACCCAGCACCCAGGGGGGTGACGATCTAGGGTGCCGGAGACTACAGAGTTGAAGTCCCACCGAGCACCAGCAAACCCTCTGGTATTGTCAGCATTATGGCGCTTAGGTCTTTGAATGTCATGGCCAGTAGTCCTGGTGGGACATAAATTGACATGAATGTGATAGAGTAGCCCTCCCACGTCCCAGTGACTCCTATGTACCTACCCCGATCGTCAACCCAAGTAGACGTTATCGTGAGGGGGAGCGATTTCTTGATCATAATCCCAACTGCCCGTGAACTGGAGGTGAAGCCGGCATGTGCTACCATAGTGTACCCATACCTATGCATTGCTTTACATGAGTTCCCAACCAAGTGTGTTCCTTGGAGCAGTACTATATCAGTAGCAAGCCGTTTAATGTGTTGGAGAACCACTCTACGCTTTATCTTGTCTCCAAGCCCATTAACATTCCAACTTAATATTTTAACATCTTTGTCCCACTGCGCACACATTCTAGCCACAACACATTTTGCATCTGAAATAGTCAATTCGGCCTGCATTGTCAATGAATAAAACCACTTCATAACCAAACCACAACCCCAACCCCATGCAACCCCGTTACCCAACTACCCCCCACCCTGCCTCCCTGCACTTTGGACGCTTAAGTGCCCATTTTAAACTTGCAGAGTGCCTGTCGCCCACCAGCTAAACTAAAAGAAGAAAAGGTTGGGGTGCGATACCCACCCTCATTGCCCTCCCCCTCCCAAATACAGTTGTATAGAATACAAATAATTCACTTCCTACTTGTACGATGATTAATTGTCCGGAAAAGGGCCCCAGTTCCCGGGCTGAACCCCCCTACATCACCAATATATATAACACCCCCAGTGTCCCAGCCCTCGCGAAGGCTTAACCATCGATAGCCAAAGCCCCTGTCAGTCTCCATGCCGTATTGCTGAGTGGTCTCCACGGTCGTGTTGTCCAGGGCCGTGATCTATCTGGTTGTCAAGCCACTCTGATGCTGCCTCTGGTTGTTCAAAGAACCAAGCCCGACCCCCTGCCTCTACTCTTAATTTCGCCAGGAAAAGCATTGCGTATTTGAATCCGCAATCCCTGAGCCACTTCTTCACCGTTGTGAAAGACCTTCTCTGCCCTTGCACCCTCTGAGTAAAGTCCGTAAAAAAGGTTATTTTGGCATTTTCGTAGCAGAGAGGGGAGGTCATTCTAGCATTTTGTAGGATTACGTCTCTATCTCTAAAGTTTAAGACCCTAGCGAGCATGGGACATGGAGGAGCTCCCGGTTTCGGCCGCCCCCCTGGGCACCCTGTGTGCTCGTTCCACAACGAAGAATTTGCTGAGTCCTTTTGGCTGAAGGTGTTGCAGTATGAGGTCTTCCACGAAGAGGTCCGGAGTCTGCCCCTCTGCTTTTTCAGGCACTCCCAGAATTCGAATGTTGTTTCTCCTGAGGCGACCTTTGTAATCATCCAGCTTGTTCTCTGTGAATTTACGAAAAGCCAGCAGGTCACACATTCCCTTGAAGGTGAGTTGCATCTTCCACAAGGTTCGACGTGGTGAGCTCGACCTGTTTGATCTTTTCGGTGGCTTTAGTAAGATCAGCCCGGATGAGATTTACTTCGATTGAAAGGGTGTCCATCTTATGCACTAAGGAGGTCCTGATTCCTGCGATGGCCTCCATGATATCTTTAAGGGTAAGTTCCTGGCTCTCTCCTTCAGCGTCGCCCAGCGTCCGATTCTTCAAGTAGGAGTCCTGAGGCGAGTCTTTGGGAAGTGTGTATCGGTCAAGCTTGTTCTATTGGACTGTCTTGTGGCCCTTGGGGCTATTAACTCTTGGACTCTCCAAGGTCGCCATTTGGTAAGCCGCAGGCCATTACAAGTTTCCCTGGAGTGCGTTGTATGCCAACTGGGCGGTGTCTGATTCTGGCCCACTTGTCTGGAGGTATAGGAATGCACACAAACCTGAAATGTATGCGTCCTCTATCACTGCCTACAGGCAGAACTGCAGAAGTCTGGCGAGGTGGGACTGCAAGGGTTCAACGGGGAGGGTCAGGGGGGTTTGCAGCCCAGGGAGAGGCTCAGAAGATTTCGCCAAGGTCCTGCCCGCCTCAATGCTTTCAGTCTCGTAAGGGAGCCTTACGCACTCGATCCAGGTTGTTCCCCTGCAGGGAAGGAGGTAGGGGGAAGTGGTGGTCAATGCGCCTCCAGTTGCAAAGTTATGACATGCAGGGTGGGGGGGGAGGTCAGGCCGGTGAAATCTCGATCTAGTGCACCATTCCCCCGTCCCCACGCCAGTTCCAGGAAGATCCCCTGCCACAGGACAAAGGGAAAGAGTGGCCGAGGCTCCTCCACAGTTTCAGGGCACCCCGAGGGTTGTTTGGCAGCTTTTGTCCCCCAGGGCAGCTCCCCCCGAGATCTGCATACACTCTGGTATTCAGGGGGGATCCGCTGGGAGGTGTCGCGTTGTGGGGGGCCCCGGTCTAACTTCAGGACACGGCCGCCCCTCCTCACCTCCGATGCGGCGTCCTCCAGCACTCCAGGTCCCGGCTTCGGCGGAAGTAAAGGCCTCCTCCAGAAGGGGTTTTTATCTTGGAATCCCGGCCTCCATTCGACACGGGAATGACAGGAGTCTGGTCTGCGTCTCCTCCGGAGCACGGCAATGTATTCAGATCCCGGATATGTGCGGCAGATAGATGCGGGGAAGACAAGTCGGGAAGGAATTCGCCGATCAAGCGGCCATTACGCGCGCCGCCTGGTCATGCCCCCGTGAGACCAGATTTTGTTTTGTTTTTAGTGAATGTTGAGTGGTGAGAGCACAACAGCATTCGTAACAATAACGTTTTGTAAAAACCATGACAAAAAAACCTAAGCATTGACAAATCCAAAAGGCTGACAGATAACGCCATGCTGCAACAGGCTTTGCCAATGCTTGTTTCTTCTCATGCAACCAACACTGATCTTCTTCACAACTTCTATCGTTCAGCTTATGCAAAAAGCACACCTCCATCCTTGACCTCCTCATTTTTTGCTGATACGCTGGGTCACCATCTAATTCTGATTCAAAATTCAACTCACTGATTCTGTTCACATCTCTTTTGTGCCCCTCTTATCTGAAATGCATTCCTCTTCAGACTGACATCCTTATGTCGTGAACTGAAAACGTCTCTCGCTCCTCTTTCTTAGTTTTCTGCCTCTTGGCCATTCATTCAACTCCTACGGTAAAAAATGTTAACTTCACATAACATGATCAGCCCTGATGCTGTTTAGTTAAAGCTATTCTGCTCTATGACCTACACTATGTGTAAAAGTGCCTTACAATGAAATAAACATATACCTTCTTGCTTTTAAACTTATTCTGGTGTTCTTTTAACAAAGCACGTGAAAGTGGCACTAACCCACCTTTACTATATTTGGTACAGATGACTATTAGACTCTAAGTATCACTTCTTTCTGGAACATAGAGGTCGTGCTACTCGCCAAAAAAGCGCTTCAACTCCTCATCAGGGGTAGTAAGCGCTATATAGATGCAATTACAATACAATACAATACAAAATCTTTTTAAACATTCAGATCTTCATGTTAATTTAGTGGTCCATCATCTGAAGTATAATCTTGGGTTCCATTCAGTTATGGCTTCCACTTTAGGTTTGGTCAGGCTCTTAACACCATTTTATTCCCATTTTTTCCTTCTGCACACCCTGTAGAGTAAGTAATGGCTAAGAGTGAACAGCTTTATTTCTCCAATCCCTTGATAGGACCGACCCTTAAAGACACCTCTATAACACCGTACGCCACACTCAGGGTGCACAAAACCATTTTATTTCCTACCGATAGTAACGCATTTGGTATTTTCAATATTTTTACACAAATTGTGAATATTGGGCCTAGCCTGTGCACTCAGGCAGTCATTCGTATAGAGGGCTCCGCTGACCCCCGTTAGCAGTCGCGACAGAAGTGGTTAAACAACATGAATTATTACATCTGGCTTGGCCTTTGGCATCGTGCAGATACAGCAGTTAAAATGGTGTCTTTTCATTCAGTTGGACGCGGCTTAATAACCGTGCATTGCCCATGGCTGTGCAATAAAATTCGCCGACATTTCTTCCATAGGTTGGGCTATTTTTTTCAAGAGTGTGACAGCACCATGGACTTGCCATTAACAAACTCATAAACTTGTTGGCGGATATGGTAAGGTTTGTGTTGATAGGGGACATGAACTTATTATGACAAATGCAATTTGTTCAGTAACACATACACCTAAATCTCCAAACTCTTGTCTGCAAAATACTGTGTTAACGAGTTTATTGTGCACAACTATTGGGTCTCTTGCTATGGGATAACCCCAGAGAGCAAGACTTCGAAACTTGAAGATTCCCTGGAGATGTTGGATGGTAAAGCTTAGCCCTAAATCCCATAGAGCGAGATACACGATTTTTGTCCACGCACAGAAAAAGCCTCCGAATTATTATGTTTCCTTCTGTAGTTGCACAGTGATAGAAAGTAAACAGAACACGTTTTCTTCGACTTGATAAACATTCTCTCCTGCCTGTTACATCACTTTCCCATCCCAGCAGAAGGAAGGGATATGGACGTACGGGTTCTGATCTCACTTACAGCCAAACAAGCTTCTCCCTGCAATGTTAGAGGTGTCCAAGTAATGCTTCTCAAATTACAAGATGGTTACTACAATACCAAATGTGTAATACATAAATTGCTATTTACCATGAAATAAAGGGTCTTGTTAAATGACAATTTGCGCAGTAACTTCTGTTAAGCACATATCCGAATTAGTGCACTTCCGCATGCCCATATTTTTCTCCTAGAAAATTTCAGCAGGTCAAACGCGCAGAAATGTACAAAGAGAAGTTGATAATTAGAGATACACATGGAATTCAAAGTTATCCTCCAACATGGAACACCTGTCTTTCAAGCTACAATCACAGCCAACGTCACCGTAAAAGGCATTCTCATCTACAGAGCACTGGGATTGTGCACCAACTTCACCAACTTCACCGGCACCATCACAGACTTCTTAGCACCACTCACCCTCGACACTAGCAATTTCATCCAACTCAGAGTCCTGAACTCCCACTTAGAATACCAGGCTAACCACAACTCAAAAACACTCATCAAAGCCCTTGGAAGTCTGGGCCTCAATCAACAAGTAAAAAGACCTACTTACATCACCAGACACCTCCTGGAGACTATTTTCACCACTTTTAACAGCATCCGAGTTGACGAGTCCACACCAGTCTCCTGGACATACGAGGCCCTCGTGACTAGCATCCTTGTCCCAGTTCAATGCACATGGACCACTGCCAGACCAGCCAACCCAAACTTTAATAGCCTCACTGACAAGGCCTGGAACACCGCTCTCACCACCCACCAACCAAACACAGCAACACCCTCCCCAAAACCATCAAGAATTTTAATGGATCACCTCCTTGTCGACTCCCTCCCCCTCAAACACAGTACTACAATGAGATCTAGATCCCAGCCCAGCAGGTACACAGAGGAACTCAGACTGATGAAACACCACTGCAAGAAACTGGAGCGCAAACAGAGAATGAGCCAGAACAATGAAGACAGGAGCACGTTCAAATCAGCCCTGAGACTCTCTCCCTAAATGATCCGGACCACCAAACGCAATGCTCTGGTGGATGCATCAATGCAATCAGCAACAGAAATTGTGAAGGATTTCACCCCGCCAGCAGCTGCCTCCAACTTGATAACCCCCTCGCAGCACCTCTTCAACAATCTCTCTTACTTCTACAACGACAAAATCACCTTCATTACAGCAACTTCAACCTGCAATCAGACCAGGCAGACCTTGCCAAATGCCTTCTGATCTTATACAAAGAACCAATGCCAACCACGTGGCCCATCATCACCCCATGAATTACAGGGGCTTCATCATCTAGAGGCCTGCAAACCATCAGCAGCTTCCATCCAATCTCAACAACTCCATCTCTTATGCGTCTTTCCCAAATGCTTGGAAACATGCAACTGTCCTCTTATTGCTGAAGAAACCCTCTGATGACCGTTCCAAACTCACCAACCATAGACCGATTTCCCTGGTACCATTCCGGGCCACGTTCTTAGACAAAAACATCACATCTACACAAATACCTCATTGAATACCAACTTCTCAACATCACCCTGTCTAGCTTCAGATCTAACCATAGCACAGAAACTGCCCTTATTGCTGCCATGGATGACATTCACATGACTCTGGACCGAGGAGACAGTGACCTTCATAATCCTGGACCTCTCCTCACTGTTTGGCATGGTCTCTCACCCAATTCTCATCCAACACCTACACAACATCAGACTCCAAGGACATGCACTCCAATGGATATGCCCTTTCCTGACTGGAAGGACCCAGTCAGTCAGCCTGGCACCAAATACCTCGGATGCCAGCAACCTCCTCTGCGGAGTTCTGCAATGATCCTCCCTGAAACCAACACTTTCAAAAACAAACATGATCCCTCTAGCCAGCATCATCCACTTTCACAACATTAACACTCTTTCCTTCCCCAACAACATGCAACTCACAGGCAAGACGCCCAGTACATAGATAAATTAAATGCCTGCATGACTAAAGTTGTCCACTAAATGAGACCAACTATCATAAGCTGAAAACCGAAAAGACTGAAATCATAATCTTCAGGAAGAGCACTTCACTGTGGGAAACCCGGTGGCCAACAAAGCTAGGACTGACACCCACACCCATGCTAAGAACCTCTGGATCATAATCAACAACAAAGAGGTCAATACCACCCAAGTCAATGATCATTATCGTCTCATGCTTCCGTACCCTGAAGATGCTGAGGAAGATTTCCAAATGACTTCCAATCAGTACCTGGAAAACCATAATGGGTGCCCTCGCCACAAGCAAGCTGGACTATGGAAACACCCATAGGACCAACAGAAAACTCACCAGAAGGCTTCAAACATTCAGAACTTGGTGCCCAGAATCAATGTCAATCTCGCCCCGGTGCATTCACATCATGCCACACCCGAAGAACCTCAACTGGCTCTCCATACACAAACAAGCACAATTCACGCTCCTCACCCAGACTTTCAAGGCACTACATAACACTGACTCAGCATACATCAACAATCACACCTGCCTTCGCAACCCTACTAGACATCTCCACTCGTCCAGACTTCTACTTCCACACATCCCACGCATATTCGAAAACCAGATCCGGTGGACAAGCCTTCTTCTACATTGCACCTAAAGTATGGAACAACCTGCCGCAACACATAAGAGCCTCCTTCTCGAATTCAACAAGAAGCTCAAAGACCTGACTTTACTAGTAGTCCCGTTAGGCCCTAGGTTTGGCTAAGCACACACCTGTGGCAGCGGCAGGATACTCTCACAGTTGATAGCGCTCTCTACAAATCTGCATAAAATAACATAAAATTGAAAAGTACTGAATTTCCTCACATTAAGTCGCATTTTCTGAGGGAAAACTCTAAATAGGAGATATTTACCACAACCAGTAATTATCTCACCCTTTGCTGTCAGTATTTTACCTAGCGGGTAAATACTAATTTCCTTCCTTCCCACTTGTGATCATGGCCTACGTGGAGAGATAAAGTAAAAAGACCAGTTTATCCATGGGTCCAGCCAATTCAGTATGTGGAATGGTTATATTTGATAGTTGCCTGTGATCAAGAAACCTGCACTCTGAATTATCAGTGCAAGCACTCATTAGACTGGCCCATATGAATAACAAGTCAGATCCTGGTTCTGGAACACTACATTGGATTTAGCCCTCTAGTTGCTCCTGTGAGAGTCTGTGTGATTGAAACTCCATGTAAGATGCTTTCCCTGCTGCTGTCTTATACCGGTCCCTTTGATTTTTGCATTCCTTTCTTTCATATAAATGCTGGTTAGTAGCAATAGCAAAAATCATTTTCACATTTGTGTTTAATTTTTATTGCATTTGCTGAGCAAGTTTTCATTACATTTGGTGAGCAAGTTATAGTTTGCATGGCTGCAAGGAAACAATGAAAACAACATAGGATCAGATTATTCAGTGAATAAGTTGCGGAAGCAGTGCTGAGTGATGTACTCTTTTATTCTTTGCTATGTAGTTAAGAGTTCTACACAAGTGTTTAGCCATCTTATGGTGCACATGCCTGGGCCTTTTTCAAGGTTAGTGAATACATTCAGTTATACATGGAGTGTGCTCAGAAATGTGTTCTGAGATTCTGTATTTTGCGTAGGCGTGGTATACCTTGTTACTTTGGTTCCATTTGGCTCAAGAGCAAAGTTAAAAATATTCTGAGTAAGCAATGGTCTGGTTTTGTGGTCTCAATGTGGACTGCTCATTAAGACCTTATTATCATACCATCACATTTACTGGGCACGCATGACCCATTGGGCCAAAAGTTCTTTAGCAGCCTTTCGCCCCCACCATAGCCCAGGTTGCTGAAGCCTCAATGACACACCGAAGCACTAAGCTGACGTGAAATGAGGCTGTTGCCTCAAAACAACATAACTCAAATTGTTTTGCTGGCTTGTATAAGGCAATTTACACATTTATGAGGGTTTATTTTGTAAATTGCCCCCTATGTTTCCACATTCACTCTGATTATTCAACTTAAAATGGAAGCCTTCATCAAATGGTGAGGTAAATAACTGTCTATAATAGAATAGCAGCAAGACCCTGTTATAACATACCACTCCATCTGCAAATACACAGCAGGGGTACTCTGCCACATTGTCAGTACAATGAATCCAAGATTTTGTGATATGTCAGGAAGGACTTTGCCTCTCTACAAACTAACTGTTTTAAGAAAGGTATGTGCAGTTTTACTTTCATAGTGCCTTGATATCATAGAAGCACAGTGGGAGCACACTCACATCACATCCCAGCACTCAATTTGCCCAAAAGCATTATGGTAAATGCAGTGCACAATAAAACTTTAGTAGTAGTCTTGAATTGTTCATCCTTGGTGCAGCATGTGTTGTGTAACTCTAGACACGTGTTTCTGGAATCATTGCTTAATCAATAGAGATCAACATGTCGTTTTGGGGATGCTTCAAATGCTGCCCAAAGTCTTCTCAGTCCTCTGTACCACTCACTGGGTGCAGGTGCATTAAAACAAGCTTATCAGCTCAGTAGCTCAAGGGAGCCTTTTCAAACAGAAGAAGGGTTGGAGCACACTGCCTCACATCCCGGAACTCAGTTTGCCTCCATACATCATGGTAAATGCAGTGCATAATATACGTACTTCAGTAGTAGTCTTTCATTTTTCACCCTTGTTGGTGCAGCTTGTGCTGAGTAACTCTAGATGTGTTTCTGGATTAATTATTTCATCAGTAGAGAGAACATGTGATTTTGGGGTGCTGAAAATGCTGCCCAAGTCTTCTCAGGTCTCTGTACCACTCACTGGGTCAGGTGCATCAACACAAGTTCGGCAGCTCAGTAACTCAAGGGAGCATTTTCAAACAGAAGGAGGGTGGGAGCACACTGGTGAAAAAATAAAGACTACTACTGAAGTAAGTTTTATCATGCACTGCATTTACCAAGATGCATTTGGGCAAAGTAAGTGCTGAGATGTGAGTCATGGTGTTCCGATCCTCCTTCTGCCTTGACATCTTGCATAACATGATTCACTACTTTAACAGATGCATAACAAATGAAAAGTTCAATCAATGCTTCTATCTTATGCACCCCAGGCCATCGCCTTGCGTAACGTCAGTTTATTGTATTGAGGGTATAGTAGACCCTGTTGTACTTTACAGTGCATACATTTTTTTCCTCCCACTCTGACGTGGGGATGAATGCGTGAACTCTTGGCTTTGTAGATGCCTGTTTCAGTTGGATATGATTGTACATTTCTCCAGTATCTCACCCTCCTGCGCAGATCGTCTTCGTAAGGGGAGAGATGATTGTTAACTGCACTGTCTAGTCAGCTCAGCAAATGGTTCCTTTTCCACCCACAAGGCAATTTTGGAGCAATTGGGTAAATTCTAAAGTCTTTTACATTCCTGCATCAGTCTGATCTTACAAGTGGAGCAGTGTTTGGTGCCTGCACTTACCTCAGCCCTCCAGGCCCAACTCCCAGATTCCAGGTGACCGGGCCTTGTTTGTGCAATTGTGGACATGTGTAATCTGGATTGTGAGTGCTGTATACCCTGTGTACATAGTGTTTTCCCATATGGTACCCCAACAAAAATTCCTGGCTCTCACACTCTTTTTATTGAGGGCATCCAGCTAAAAAGCTCACATCTCCAGATAAAGGTAGAGAGGTTAAGGGTGTCTTCCTTATTTGTAACTATTAGTGCCAGTTACCGGCAAGGGCCAGAGCCCCTATTGTATTTTGTTTTATTCACATCCTTTCTTGAACCAAACCTCTCTGCCTTCCCCCTCTTGGTTGGTAGTTTAAACACATTTCTTACATACAATTACCTCCCTCTCTTTCTCAGATTCTCACTAATGCCACCTAATGTAGGATTAAGTCAGGATCCCCCGCTGATCCACTTAAACCTGACCAATTCAGGAAAGTACTCCCTATAATCTTACCCTCCTAGAGTCAGGTGATAAACGGGTCCCTTGCCATGGCCTCCGTGCCCAGGGCATGGAAACAGGCCAAAGTAATTCCCCTGCTTAAAAAACCTGTGCTCAATCCGGCCAAACCAGAGAACTACCACCCTATTTCTTTGCTCCGTTGGGCGGCAAAGATCACGGAGGCAAATGTGAACTCCCTCCTGTCGGATTTCCTGACCCTGAATAACACACTGGACCCCTCCCAGAACGGCTTTCAACCTGATCACAGCACGGAGTCTGCCCTCCTGGCTGTGACAGAACATCTCTGGTCAGCTTTTGGATGCTTGGCAAATGTCGGCACTGATCCTGCTGTATCTGAGTGCTGCGTTTGACACTGTGTCTCATGACATACTGCTGAGACGCCTGGAGGAAGTGGGAATTACTGGCTCAGCCTTGGAGTGGCTTAGCTCATTCCTCCATGAGAGATCATTCACAGTAACAGCCCCCACCCCCCACCCCCGTTTGCCTCTGGCGAGCGCTCTTTTAAACAAGTGGTGCCACAGGGTTCCTCCCTTAGCCCCCTGCTATTTAATATTTATGTTCAACCGCTGGCTGCAGTAGCCATTAGCAGGGGTCTGACCATGGTCTCCTATGCTGACGATACACAGTTGGTGGTGGCACTCTCGAATAACACCGAGGGGACGCCCTTAAGTTTCAGGGCGACCTTGCGGCGGTAGCTGGGTGGATGACCGCCAATTGTCCCCAGCTGAATTCTAACAAGTCGGAGGTATTGTTAGACGGAAAGGACCATGGTCAGTGGAGTGAACTCTGGTGGCCAGCTAGCCTGGGCAGGGCGATCTCCCCCAAGCAGGCAGTGAAGAATCTAGGGGTATGGCTGGACTTATCCCTAAACTATCGAGTCCAAACCAAAAAGGTGGCAGGGACCTGTTTTAGACTTCTACGGGGGGCTCAGACCCCTGCTGGGCTTCTTTGAAGCATCTACACGTCAGGTTATCATTCAGGCGTCTGTATTGTCCAGACTTGATTATGCCTGTTCTCTATATCTGGGGTCCAATAAGGCGGAGGACTTGAGGCTGCAAAGGGCACAGAATGCGGCAGCAAGAACTTTTCTAGGTTTGCGCAGGCCTTTTTCTGTGTCCGAGGCCATTCGCCGTCTTCACTGGTTATCTGTGGCCAGGCGTATTGAATTCAAAGCCTTATGTATCTCCTTCATAACCTTGAAACTGACCACCGCCTCTATTTTGGTCAATCTCCTTTTGCCATACGTCCCCTCACGACATCTCCGCTCACAGGGTCAGCACTTGGTGGTGGTTCCCCGGACACGAAGAATTTGTGCTGGTGGCCGCTCTTTTCGTAGTAGAGCAGCCATCCTTTGGAACGCACTTCCTGTGCATATCCGTGGCCTTAGCAATTATTTAGAATCAGTGGCGGTCCGTCCATTGGGGGCGTTGGGGCGTTGCCCCACTAGCCATGGACGACCCCGCACTGTCTGCCACACATGGGCTTTTTAAAAAATGCATCTCAGTCACTCACTCTCATCTGAGCGCACTGCGCGGCGTTACCTGCCGAGAAAAGCCCGACAGAATCGGGCATTGTATATGAAAGTGGGCCGTGGGGGGCGGGGCTGTGGGAGAGAGTGACAGGCAGAGCAGTCAGAGACTCCGGAATAGACAGCGCAACAATGGTGCGCATGGGGAATCCAGGAGTAGCACAAATTTAGACGTGCCAGCGCAGGCGCATACTGGGTTAGACCTCCCCCCCCCCCCCCCCCCTCTATAGCACTCGAGATACAGTCTGCCAGGCAGGGACCAGGGGGCCCCGGTCGCCTAATGGGCAGATAGTATCCTGCTCGTGGGCCAATCCTGGCGCAGTGTTGCTGGTAACGCTGCGCCAGGATTGGCTGCTGCAGCAGGATGGTGCCGCGCGTGGGTGTAGGCTGCTCTTCAGAGGGGCTGCACTGTATGGCCAATCACCATATGGCTATTCCAGTCATGTCGAGGTGATTGGCCATTTCCACAGTGTGCCTGCGGCCTGCCTGCCTACTACGGACGGTCGGGTCCGGACCGCTTGGTGCAGAGTTTCGCGCCGTCCACCACCACCACGTAAGTTTTTCCTGTGCCGCCAGCGCACTGATAACGAAGCCATGGGGACGACACGCAGTTTAATCTGTATCATGTGCCTTGATCTGCTGTCCGGGGTCTGCTCTGAGTCGTGCGGTGCTTGTGGTCCAACGTCCAAAATTAAACACATAATTGATTGAAATGAGAGACAGACTTATGTGCCTTGATCTGCTGTCCGGGGTTTGCTCGTGCGGCGCTAGTCAGGCTGGCATTCCTCAGACAATCTGAAGCCTATGTGAAAGCTTGTTATAAAGCAGTTCACAGGATGGAGAGAGAGTGCTTCAGGTTCTCCTTTGCTGACACTGGCTGCGGAGTGGGTCCTTGCGAGGCATTGTGGAGACAGCAGCGGATTAAATAATTTACATTTAATAAATACAGATAGAAATTCTGTGCTTTGGTTATACTGTGATTTTAGAGTGGATTTGTGTGTTCGAGTGTGTGTGCGTTTTGATTGTGTGCACTCTAGGAGTCAAGGAGTTACTAATTTGACGTGGTAAAGTCACTTCAGATGATGTTACAGGGTTCAAAGGTTGCACCTTACATCTCAGCCCCCTCCGGGAAATTTGGAAGTTGGCTGCTCTGGCAACCGTTGATTCGGACATTTAAGGAGGTGCCAACTTGGTGCTGGCATCCCCCTTTGATAGTTTGGTGACGGGCTTCTGTCTGCAACAGCAAACAGCCTGAAGCCCGTAGATTTCATTCCAAAAAGTGGAAATACTGTTCTCTGTTTTGTTTCACTTATCACTTATCAAGAGATAAATGCATGTTTTCTTTCTGAACGCAAAGTGTAATGCGAGAGGGCACTCAGACTGTAGAATAATTTCTCCAATGTTTCATCATTTTGTAAAGTCCCATTTTTTAAATCAAATAGTATTTGTTTGTGAAACCCGTACATAATAAATATGACACGTAGTATAGCGTGGGTGTTTCTAATGGAAAGCGACCCTGGGGTGTGAACGCATGGTAAACCTAGAACTGAAAACAAGCTTTAGGACATAGTTGGGATGCACAGTGTAAATGTAATACACCATACATTTTTAGTAGTATGCGCATGCTGCTGGTCTGTTTTCGGCTGACTTCAACACTGTATATGTTTTACATTTTTACTTAGAAGATTTTACTTTGGAATGTAGAACGTAAAGGACAGTGCTAATATAATGGGCTTTTGTGTTTCAGTGCACGATAAAATCATTAAAATTTCCCTACAAAGGGGCATATTATCAACAGCCAGAGATAATTATCGCTGCCCGCGCTTAGCGATAGATTTTTTATCGCAGGGTATCGCAGGAAATTATCGCCATGCTAGCACTGTATCAACAACGCATAGCGCAATGGGATAATTATTCCTGCGGTAGCGGTGTTTTCCATTGAACAGTCAGGATTTTAGCAGACTATACTTTTTGGCAAAAAACGAGGTTTTCGCCAAAAACTAACGTCTGCTAAAATCCTGCGGCCACCTTGTAAATATCGTGCTGTGCATTTCGCGATAATTTACAAGGTAGTCCATCAGGGGTACGCCAAGTCACGCTCACTTTGCATCTCATTAGAGTTGTAAAGCGAGGCATCGGCAAAACGGCTGCTAACATGCGCTAATGCATGTTAACACCGGCTTGCAAATAGTGCAACAAGATTATCTCAGCTTTTTTGTCTTTTGAATCCAAAAAAGCTGAGATAAAGCCCTTGTCAATATGCCCCCAAAAAAATTTGAATAGGGTCTATTGCATCCTAAATGTAAGTAGTGAGATGATAATGTCTTCGAAATTGTTCGATAATATCTCTGTAATCTCAAAGCATATCTCCTAATTTTCTTTCCCTTGCTGCATAATTCGACTTGGACTACTCGACTGCAGTAGTCTGAGGGTCAAGTGCTTAAGGGGGCTCTGGGTGTTCAGTTTTGGGGCCAATATCAAGCTAAGATCCGAAGACGGCAGAGGTGAAAGGCTCTGATTGTTACAATCTGAGCCCTATATCCACTGAATGCCCTTGGACGCATGGAAAAGTTCCACTCTCAGCTTTTCATTTCTGTAAAGTTGGCCTGAGCCCATTTGATCATAAGGCTGTTAATAGATCTATTCCACTAGAGTGGTAAACCCATGCCATTACCAGGCTTGCAAACTGCAATCAGGAGCACTTTTGAAAAGCCTATGATAATTGTGCGGGGACGCTCTATTGACTACTTAACCAATTTGTCGGACTGATGACACAGGATCTGAATGTAGGGCGAAAGCCGAAACCTTCTGCATGGAGAGCTGAACAGCTCCCAGACATACGGCAATTGAACTTGGGGATTTCAGGGTTCTCTTTTTGAAAGCACAGGATTGATTTCACAGCTCAGATTGGGCTGAGCAAAAACATCCAAGAAATAAAAAGAATGCTATCTGGGTATTAATTAAACTGGTGTCAATTACTGTTACAATGCCCACATTTCAAGTGTTTGGACTGTTGTTTATAAAAGGACCCCTTTCTCACGGTAACTGCTTTAGCCAAGGACAGATTGGGACAGAAAATAGGGCCTGGCACCTTAGTAAAATCAGTGAATCAGATCGCTAATATGTGGCCCTTATTTGTAACGCAGAGTCGTTTTGAACTTATACAGAAAAGCTTTTCAAGGTGTCGAAGGGTTCATTTATTTACTCTTGCTACATGCGATTATCGTGGTAGTATCAAGGAAAGGATTCCATAATGGGTCACCAAGCTATAAACAGGCCCACGTCAGAGGTGGGTGAGCAGTGAAAGCTTGAACCAGATGCCTGGCTCTGGCTCAGGTCGAAGTCCTCTTGGCCCTTAGAGCCCAAACGAGCCTGGCCGTTTCCCACTCAAGAAGTCCACAACGTTTGCGCCCTGCCATTTGCTTGCAAACCGTTATACTGTCCCTCTTCGGGTTTCTGGATAGGCATACAATACACCTGCCACTCACCATCAGCTGAGGCAATGCACTGCATAGAGATTGAACTGTGTGTTGATCAGTGACTTCTGATGTGAGCAGCTGAGCTCCAATTAAAAATGCTAATCCTCCTGCACTGATGATGAATGGGGACCGTCCACCTGGTATAATGGCAGCTGCCGTTTCACTATGTTTTTTAAATGAGTTTAATGCTATTGCAATGGTTTCTATAGCCCCAGTTTGACTGAAAACCAAGGTCGGGGTTTGTTGAACATGAATATAGGGAAGACAAGAGGCATAGCATATTCAGTTTCATTATGTGTCTCACAGTGCCTTTCTACCTGAGAACATTGCTGAATTTGGATAGATGAGAAACCATTCATCAATGACATGATTCGCCCTTGTTTCTTTCTCGCGACTTTGCACACACCTCTTTCACGTATGATCCCGGGCGTTCACACCAATTTCACACATAAACTTAACTCACCTAAAACGCACATCTTTTAGCCGCTCACGCCTCTTTCGCACATCTTCACACTGCACGCATACTTTTTACATACACCACTTTCAAGTGCACACGACCGCCGCCCATTATTACACGTAGCTAATACCTTTTTAAAAAATCCACATACTTTAAAGGCAAACATGTTTCATGCGCTACGAACAGTTTTTTTTCATAATCTCACATTCATACCGAGTCGAGTCTTGCTATGTGGTAACAATTACAAATGGCCAGGATGGGACAGGCTCACAGCGCACGTCACTACCTAAAGGTACCAGATGGTGTTTATTGCACACTGCTCCGTGACAATGGCGGAAAACTGGTGGCTTCTGGTCTGACTCTCCATCGTGGTGAAAGACCTTTCTAATTTTCAGACATCAGACTTCTAAATTTACCAGCTCTCACCATCATTTTTATTATTTGTAATAAGCCTCATTTGAGCACGCGTAGCCATGTGGTGCTGTTGAGTTCCACAGGCAAAACCACTGCTCTATTGGCTCAGGTGCGTGCTAGTTAGGGCATGGTTTGAAGGGCCGCCCAGATTTGAGTCACGGATGAGGCTGCGGCTGCCTTTCATCCTTTCAAGGTCGATGGCGTGAGTACCTGTGGCGTGTGTTACCGACGTCCCTGTCGACAGTTCATTTGTTAGGGTGTGCATGCCATACAAACGGTGCAGTGTATACATGTTATTTTGCTTATCCCAAGGAACGCATAAGCCATGGTGAAAATGAATACAGGGCGTAACATTAACTGAATCTGGTGAAAATAATTCTCACTCTATGGCCTAACATACTAACAATAATGGCCTTCTGTAGCAGTCACCCCAGTGCAAAGGGCCGCTGGACGAATTTTGGGTCTTAAACTAGTACAAGCAAGGTCCTAAATTTGCTCTGACATTTCTAATTTGCTTTACAATAGCAAACTATTGCTGCCATGATTTGTGCCACAGTTTTCCGCATTATTTGACTTTTCTTGCCGGACAATTTTGTCACCCTTCCATTGTGGCATAATTCCAGTGGCTCGGTACGCCTTCCATTTGGGATTGAGCGGACAGTGCACTCCAAGAAATCCTCAGCAGCCAGCTGATAAGTAGACTGACGGCAACTGGTATAAGTAATTGCATAATGCGTAGCACTTAAAATCCACATAAACATGACGCATCCATTCCTGACACCCAATTACCCCTTAAAATAGTAGCATCTATGTATCATAATGTCCTATTAAAAAGATTCAGATGTTCCGTCCATCACCACCCCCTTTTGTACCGCTTTTGGCCACCATAAGTGTGGCAGGGTAGGCTCAGACGTGAGTCCCTTGCTCACTTTGCCACTGGATTCAAGCAAGCCTGGCTGAAGAAGGCTGGAATGCCAGAAACCGGTCCTCTGAAGCTTGTTTCCGGTCCAGGGAAGACACGGCTAGGCAGTTCGGGCTGGACTGTTCCCATGAGGCACAGGGTCAGACTGATTTGCATATAGCCATGTCTGAACTGGGGTGGCAGAGTGGGCTAAAGAACGGTGATGAATTAAACCCAGATCTTTTGACTGGGTGTGAGTGTTTGATTGATTCAGATGTTCCATCCATCACCACCCACTTTTGTACCGCTATTAAAAAGAGCAGCCTTGTGCCTTATTCTTCCGGATGTACCGTTAAATAGCGCATATTCTGCACTATGTGACCGGAAACTCAGCTAAATATTAGTGTATTCTTCCAATACCCTCTAAAATTGTGTAGGTTCAAAATTAGCTGTCTGCGTCATGTTAAATACCACAGATGCAATGAGTTGTTTTTTATCTGGCCTGTCTGTGAAATACATTCCATAAAGCATTATTTAGCCGAATGGATGGCTGAACAGCAGGTTATGCCCTAGTGATCAGGGTGTTCTGTTAATCAGCTCAAATTCATCCCTGATATTTGTGGCGCTATGTTAAATAACTGATTCTGCCTGATTTATCCGCGTAATAGTGTGCTTTAATTTATCACACTTCTGTCTTTTTACACTGTAAATACCTTGTTTTACTACCCAATGTAACAGTATTCAATTCAAGGCGTCCTGTTGGCCTGACCGTGTCCATGAAGCTAAAACAGCAGTGTCAGGGGGACGGACGTATTTTTATAAAGAAATGCTGCAGCCACTCAGGGAGAAATAGCATGTAATGTACTCAATGCCTGTGTACCAGAAGGCCAAAGATGCCAGGTCTTTGCTGTCTTTAATTCATGAACTTAATATGGAAAAGACATTTACAGAGAGAGTAGCTTTACTAAAAATAGTAATTACCACTCCAATGATAACCTCAGAGGCAGAACAATCTTTTTCCGCCTTAAAGAGGATTAAGATATTCCTGAGGAACACCATGCTTCAGGAAAGACTCAATGCGTTGGCAATGCTCTCTATAGAGAGCAAGCTTGTTCAAAATATTGCTGACTTTAACGTTCAAGTAATTGAAAAATTTGCTGCGCTTAAAGACAGACGTGCTGAATTTAGATACAAAAAGTAAATATGTTGAATGGTGATCGTTTGTGACCTCTTTAGTTGGTTCTTTTGGTGTTTGCAGTTTAAATCAAAAAAGTTGTTTGTTTTGTTGTTTGCAGTTTACATAAAAACAATCTGTGAGGTTCTCAGCATTGTATCTTGAAGTCTGTTATAAAGCTCTGTGGTTATACTGAATAAGCAGCTACCTATGTTATATGACAGCTCTTTAATAATGTAATACCTGCACTTTCACAATTGCTTTATTAACCTTCCTGCTTTCTCAAATTTGCTTGAAAATGCACCATTTTACCACTATTTTTTCAAAATTTTCTCGGGGGGAATTCCCCCCGAACCCTCCTTAGGGGGTTCGGGCTCGCTCGCTACGCTCGCTCGCTACGGTGCAGTATGATTATCAGTTTCCGCCTCACCGCTTTCAAATGTCACCAGCCGCCACTGTTTAGAATTCAGGAAGGCCATCAAGACTCACCTGTTCCTGCACCATAGTCCTTGTCCGTTCCATCTGCTTGTGTCAGCCTTTTCTGGGTATTAGCGCCGGGACGCCCCTTTGCTGGGGCAGCTGTAGCGCTCTATAAGTCGCAGTAACATAACAATGTACTCTTTTTTTGTACTTATGATAGACCTAGCTGCTGTCTTTGCACGACCCATCGTATGAAGCCTATTCTTAGAGGTTGCTCACTTTCACCCACTAGTGGATTACTCAGAGCATATAGCATAGCTGTTTGCTCTCTTAAACTATTGGGAGGACAGAAGCGCACATAGCATTGCTGGTTGTAAAATGGCTACTCTTCTCACAGCTGTGCATCTAACATTACTGGCCATATAATGCTCCTAACTTTTGTTTGCTCCATGCCTTCCTGGGAGGACTTTTCAGAGCATATCCATCGGATCCCGTTTGGGGGCCACGGAGCAAGCAGGGGCTACTGGGTCTCAGCCATAGGCTGTCTGCCCTTTTCATCGGCATTCAATTGTGAGAGAGAACCATAGGAAACATGGGCTCTTAGGTTCTCTTTATTAGTAGGACTTAAAGGGAAGGATGCCCACTGGCTAATGAGACATATTGGGCATCGTTGGTTCTTCTGTAAACTTTTAATAACGTTTGAAATAGTATGAAGACGCCTGGTGAATAAGGCATTTATCCGACAGTGTACCCTGTTGGGACAAGTATCCATGCACTCAGGAAGGACCCAATGTGAGTTTTGGAGACCTTAGCGACTTGAAGCCTCTTCTGGTTTATAAAGTGAAAGACCATGAAGTATAGGCATTTTGCCGCTGCCTTTGCCATCCTCTAGATTTTACACTGGCCTGTGTGCCCTGAAGAAGCATGTATCAACACTTCTATGATAAGGATATGGTGACAGAACTTGTGTGATTTAAAAAAAATAAGATATTGTTGGTGATCAATGAGAAAAAGATGCTACCAAATGTACTCAGATACAACATTCACATGTATTCCGATACAGCATCTATATATGGTAGGGGTTTAATTAATGATGATATGTCTATGATTCCCCAAACAGGAAAATAACTTCTTTATTTGCTGGGCAGGTGTACATTGGGTTTGGAGAATGGTTTTATGTGAGGATGTAAGTGGTGTGTAAGTGGTGTGTATGTAGTACGAGTGTACAATGTTTTTAGGGGGAATGGCAATGAAAAATATAATGAGACAGTGACAAAGTTGAATTGCCTAAACAAATTGTATATTAATTGAGGTGCTATTTCTAATTGTACATATAAAGATGATGATATATTCTAATAAAGGAAAGTATATTTAGATATATAAGTAACCATTTTTTTTAATACTTTCATCTACACACCTAAAATATTCACTGCAATCAAGCACAGACACAATGGTTCCTGGGCACCAAGGCTATACTGGTCCTCCTGATCTTCCCCACCTTTCCCATCTCTCGTGCGTCTCCCCTCATTACGTAAATCTACCAGCAGTTAAGTGTATATCAGGCAAGTTTCAAGACTTAGGTGCAGATTGCCCTGACATTCAGTCTCAGTGTTTCGTACCTCTGGTAAATCACCTCGGGTAAATTACCTCTGGTAATCACCTGTAGCACACACTGATGTTCATCCCTGCTTTTGGAAGAGACATGCAGGCTTGAGGCCCAATCCACTGTACAGGGAGTCAAGGTGAGAAGACTGCCGAGATCACAGCATTACAAGGCAGTCACTAAAGGGGTCACAGGTATGACAGTGCACCGGGTGCAGTTGTTTGAAAGGCGGTGGCACTCTCTGCCTGGCCACAATGTTCAGAATGGCATCACACTTGACCGTGGGCACAATACTTCTTGATGGTGGTACTCTCCACTAGGGTTGGCTTTAGTGCCCAGTGTGACAATGTTTGTTGGTGCCCTCAAATGACCACCTCCGCCACGGATTTCCTCACTACCACCCTTTAACAGTACCCCTCAAGTCTCCATAACCACTTTTTCTCACGCCGCCGCCACTCATACAAGTGTAGGGTGTCAGACCACTTTTTATCACACACACTACACAGAGACAATCAATCTTAGGTGTGTAAATCAATATAGAGGAAATGTTACACATGACCGAAGAATACAATGTGTAAGAGTCACATGTCATCCACACTGGTAGAGAATATAGTTCAATAGTGCTTGTTCTGGAGAAGCACAAACTCAGAATTTAAAACTTAACACCAGGGTTGGGGGTTCTCTTTAATAATCAGGCTTGATTTATATCCAAATTAACCCTTTAACCCTTTTTCCAACACTAGTATAATGAAAGCCTGGGAAAAAACATAACACTCTAATCTATACCTGCAGTTTGCATGCAGCTCTTTGATGACAGTTAATAGTTCACTGTTCTATGTTAGGATGAAAACAAAAGGATCTCTCAGACAAAAGCAGTAATCCGCTGACCTATTTACATTAAATGCACTTTGTGATCTGAATGGTACACATTCTTTGCAGCAGGCATATTAACCCTTTGCGCTATCTTACCATGAGCAAAACATCCACTAGAGGAAGAACATTAATCACTGGAGTTATCTTGAAATTTTTATTGTTGCCTGAAAAGTGCTGGATGCCAGGGAGTGGCAGCAGGTGCTTTTAAAACCATAACTTGGAACATTTCGCTCCCCTTTTCCCCCAAACCCCCCGAAGCCAGTGCCCGGTACAATCGCTCCGGTCGCACCTAGAGCCGGTGCTGCACTCCACCTCATCACAGCTTTGCGATGGCAGGAAGCTCCACCTCAACACAAGCTTCTGGTCAGAGGCACAAACCAGTCTTTTTGGGGCAGCAGCAACAGTTACAGTTCCTCTGGATATTGTCTTCACGTATACTTTGCTGCTTAGAACCCAAACTGTCCTGCCACAGTGTCTAGACCCTGGTTCTCTCACTTGCAGGAGCATAACAATCACAATAGTGTTCTTATGAGCATTGTTCATATCAAGTCCGAACAATTGATTTAAACTCTAAACCACCAGTCAGTGATTAAAGTTGTGTTAACCATCTTTTTAAACACATCTTACAGACTGCTCCAGTCTTGTTACAAAGGACTCTGAATAATTTAGGGGTATATCAATTAATCCATCCGCAATGCAGTCCTGAAGATGGTCTCAATTATTCAGTAACTAGTGATGGTAATGTCAACAGTAGTTCCTCTTCATGTTTCAAATCTTACGATTAAGGAAATTCAATCCATAACTAAAGTGCTAAACTCCATGGACCATTTCTACAGTATGAGTGAATTATCATACATTGATCAAAGGCAACTCTGAATTTATGTATATGCTGTTTCCCTTCTGTATACAATGAATGTATGATCTTTGCTAGTTGATGTACCCCATGTTGATATTATTCATTTTTTTGGTTTAATTCAAATTTGAATGCCTCCTATTTTATTCTATTTAGGATTTTGGCATTTATTGCTCTGTTTATTGATTCTATATGTCTCTTTGCATAGACATCTAAATAATATAAAAATATTCTGTAAGCAGACTTGCAAATGATCCTCTTTTTGCCATTTACCTCAGTTTATATGATCCTTCTTTGGAACAGTCTTACTGAGAAAGCGGCAACAGTTGGTATCCATATGGGAATTGTCTTCGCGTAGAGTCTACAGCCCACATGACTCTTGGCATGGAAATTGATCTCCTCAGCCTTCCTTCATCTGATGGACCCACAGAGCTACAAGTATGAAGATACTCTGGCGCCTCAGGTCAGTCACATCTCTGCCGGTTTTTAGGTCAGAAATACAGCTATTTTTTTCAGCAAGGCCTGACCCCAGATTATTTCTCCTCTCCTCTGGGAAACTTGTTGTCAGGCAGACACCAGCTCTGGTTGCACAGCAGTCCTCTAAGTACTCCAGGAAGCACTCCCTTCCTTGGTTGTAGAGAACTTGGAACTAGAATAAGTGGGTCAGTTGCTCTACTTTTATACAGTGAAAGCAGACAGGGGATGTGGATTCCTATTCTGTGCTATCAGAACCAGTTTGTGGTGATTCAGTTTAAAGTGTCCTCTACAGACTTAACCTTGGTGTAGAGTGATGCTCCAAATAGCAGGGTAGGCTCTAGCTTGTAATACCCGAAACCTCACAACAAAGGCACTAAGGTGGTGTGAACTCTGTGCACATGGATATCAGCAACTCCACTAAACAATAATCAGACAAAAGATACTCCTCAGCTAATGGACCCTACTCACTCTTAACAATAGCGGCTGCAATCCCACCCTTCACCCCCAAGCATCTACCAAATGAGATTACTCCGGAAGACTCAATCGTTCTCAGAAGAAGGACCTAATAGTATCTCTGAGAGAGCCCTCGTTCCTCATGTTACTGTCCAGGTCTTCTCCCTCCAGTTTCAGTAATGTCAGCAGTAAACTTCATTTGTCTGGGAAAACAATGTCACCTCCCTCTTGTGCACATGAACAAGCCAGGGCCGTTCAAAATGCAACCTGCATGCCTCCATTAATCTGGTTCACTCATTCACACAATTTAAGTACAACACAGGTCATGCAAATGCATAACATTCACAAGGGATGTTAGTATTATGATCTGTTATAGCGCACAGAAGCTGAACTTTGCATGAGTGGGCCAGCGGACATCCTCTCTAGGGCATATCATACAGTTGATGCGCATTCACACTTTCCTAGGTCAACATCCTTCTTCTTCGGTAACTTTTCTAGGCCTGTGTTTTATGAGGTTTGAATTGTGTATACAGACCACTGTTATGGTACATTATGAGGTTGGGAACTCAGAAAAGGAGGTAATTACTGACCCTGCAAATGCCCCACTCTGGCGTACGTGTAATTACTGGTTGCAGTAATTAACAACCAAATTCTTCACAATTAGCAATCAGGAATTTGGTTTCTAAATCTATCATCTATTGTGCTTGTATCATGATGATGGTGTTAGAAGAAGCACAGCAAGAAGGAAGATAAAGTGTTTGGTTACTAATGTCCAAAAAGAAAGATAGCCATGACAAACCTTTGTTGCGGGTGTCTAACATTTGAAGTTTAAGTCGCACAATGGGATTTGAGATGGTGTCATATGCAGCACTTAAATTTAACAGTTGAAGATCACCACTTCCACCCTGACCCAAAATAAATCTTAGGTTGCCTCCAACTGCAAGGACTGCTACCTCACTGCCATCAAGTGAACAAACTCTTGCTTGAGACATCTGAATGATGTGCAACCTGAGGCAAACCTTCACTGCCTAAATAAAATACCTCCAAGATGTGTTATTTACAGTGCAAGACACACATAGAATGTGCATTAACCTATATCTTGTGTGTTTTCTCCCCGGTATGATGTTTATACATAGGCAGCATAGAGTACCTCCGGACCCCCTTATGTAGGCATTGCCTAGCTGCATCTTACCTCTTCAGACTAGATCCGATTGGCAACATAATATATGTGGAACCTTATTCTGCTGTCAGATTAAGTCTGGGGCAGAATGTATCTGATTTTGGTTTGAAGCATACTAGATCACCAATCCAAAATCATTGCATAAGGAAGAGATCTTGCTTTTAGCCCCACCTGTTTCAATAGCAAAATCAGTGACCAAGTCATCTCCATGATATGTTTCTTGTTCCACATAGTTTGGTACCCATCTCTATACCCAGTCCAATGTGTATATCACACATTCTAGTGTAGAGACTTAGAACACAGCAAGAGCATTTGGTTATGTTCTCTAAAAGGGCTTCAAGAAAATGAATAACAAAGTATGCATTTTATAAAGCACATTGCTCCTGTAAGATTTATGAAAATGTTGACATTTGTAACATATGCCATACTTTGCATGCTATGGGGTTCTGAACAGAATTGAAATAAAATCTCGGTTTGTGCTATTATAATACGTTTCTGTTTGAGTGACCTCTTCACAAGCACTGGACATGGGAAACAGATTAAACTTTCTATGGCTTGAAAACATACTTCTACCGCTAGCATGTCAGTACACCATTCTTCGCAAAGCTATTTCATGGTGACTACCTTTTTTGCCCCTTTTTCAACAACAGCCTTGTACCTTTTTGCAGGTATGTGGCTCAGTTATACCATGTATATGAGAACTGTACGTTATGGGTTTGACCATGCAGGTGCTGCAAGACTGTATTCAGTCAATAGTAAAATAGCTTCCAAAAGCATTACTGAGTGAAGGGCTTTTGCTTCACCCACATGTTGATTGGGCAGAAATTGTGTGCTTCCGCTAGAAAAAAAGAGCTTCTTTTGCACTTTTTGCCTTGACAGAAAATGTGTGCTCAGTACAGCAGTATTTAGTTGGTTATTTTTTGAAATGGGGGTCCCAAGTTGAGAATGGTTTGCACCTTTGTCCAAATAGGGACCCTTGCTTCTAGTAAGGGTAGGGGAGTTATGCCCTTGGACAACCCCGGCTCACCCCCTTGGTAGCTTGGCAGGAGCAGACAGGCTTTTCTCAGAGGCAGGGTGTAAAGCATTTGTTAACACATACAGTAATACAGGGAAAACACTACAAATTGACACCAAACCAGTTTAGAAAAATGAGAAATCTTTATCTAAACAAAACAAGACCAAAACGACAAAAGTCCAACATACAGTTATCAAGATATGACTAAAGGTAAAACAATTCTGTCCATAGCAAACTATAGATGCAACACTTTCAACACAGAGTGTCACGGTCCCTCGGAGGCCTCTCAGGATCGGTTTGTTGCTCAATGGGGTCCACCTATTGACAACCTCAATTTCGAATTGCTATTAGGGCAGGGAAGATTAAGGGGTCAATCGGGGGAAGGAAAGGATGGGAACAGTGGGGAGGGAGACCTGTGAAAAGAAAAGGCTTATTAAAGACACACTGCACTGAAACAACCTAGCACCTAATTCCTAGCGTTTTACACCCATATCTAAACCAGATCTACCTGTAAAGCAAAATAGCCAGTTCTGGCAGCTGCAAGTAGTAGGACGATTTGGCATTCATCAAAGACCTTCTCTTGGCTACCTTGTCTTCTAAGGCTTAGAAGGAACTTATACAATAGTCAGGCGTAAGAACTGTGAACAAACAAACATGTATTTAGGCGATATCTCATAAACACTTCAAGACCATAGACACTGCTATTTGTGGTGTATAGTACCCACCAGAAAAGGTGTGTGCATGGGCCTCACAAGGGAGGAAGGATTAGGGCTTAATTCAGCTACCTCTCACATTTCCCCTACTAGGAGATGAACAAAAACACACACTTAGAACATATAGATATATCAACAAATATCGGAGCAGCCAGTATCGCTTTTCATAGCCAAATTAACATATAACCAATGCAACCATTCCTTGTTGAGTTAAGCACTTTTGATATGGATAATATACCACCTGGCATAGGTAAAAATCAAAGCGTTGAGGTTTAAGGAGCTTGTTAGCAACCACGGGGATGCTAGTGAAATAGAACTGTGTTTCAACACAATCGCAAGAACTTGCACTTTCAAAGATCCAATGGCGGCATACTCGGCCGCTAAATAACAACGCTTACAGGAAAGAAAGGCTCTTGGTGGTGTCACCGAGACCCTCACCCCACCGGGCACTGTGGCAGTTAGGAATCCTTCGGTCTGTCTCTATGGCGTTCACAGGATAATCTGTGGTGTCTCTCCCTCTGGCTCCGGCTTACATAGCCGCCAGGAAACCAATGCCGCGTCGCTTCTGGTGCGCGCGCCCCGCACCGCACAGGCTGCTGGGAGCAGTAGTTCTGTAGCTCCGGTGGCGTTACTGCCCCTGAATGTTTCTTTTCTCCAGCCCCTTCCCAATATCACAGTCTCGCCACCAAACGTGCCCTGAAGGAAAAGGTGCCTGCGTGTCACCCCACATCTTGATGTGAGTGTAGGGAACTCGGCGGTGTATCAGTACTGCGACTCCCCGGGACCCTTGTACACAACCCGAGTGAAACACATGTATTCAGCCAAAGTGTTGAAAGCCCATTGCCTTCGTCCCCATGAGGTGTGTCTCCTGCAGCATTAAAATATCGGTGCTGGCTTGCTTGAGGATTGCTCCACGTTTGATCTTGTCTAGCGCCCCCCTAACGTTCCAGCTCAGTATCCGCAGGGACCTCGCAGAATCTGACAGTCTACCCAACATAGCAGCCATTTAGGGGCTTCGTAAATATGGAGGACACCGATGGCACAATAAAAGGAACGCAGCAAGGCCCCGACATGTAATAGAACATTGCGATTAAGAACAACAACTCCCCAGAACAACCCAACCAGTCTCCTACCCCCACCCTATACCTCAAAAACAGTGAAGTATATGTCGTGGCAGGCAGAGCAGGCTGACCCCAACAGGAGGTACCACCCGTCACCCGTCCAATGGATCCCCAACTTACAGCCCAACGTCCACTGGCCCTATCCCTGTTCGTGAATGTCCAGCAGAGATACCAGACGTCTTCAGTCTCCTCCTGCCAATTCGAAGAACCTGGGGTCTTTAAGTGTTAGATACTAGTGTCAGATCCCGCATGTGACGGGGCATCGCCGGAAATGGATCGCCGTCTGGACCTGGAGCGCCTGGAACCCTTCCCCTGGACCTTAGGCAAGTTCCAAGCCACCCCACACGAGGATGAATCAGAGTCTCTCCTGGGTGGCAAATGAGGGCGCAGCTGCACCGACTCATCCGTCCACGGGAACACCTCCTCTGGGGAATTAAAAAAGTGGGTACGAGAAAGATAGACGACCCGCAACTGGGCCGGGTAAAGCAAAGCATATGGAAGCTTGAGCTCTCGAATGCGGGCCTTAGCCGCTAGAAATGATTGCCGCTGCTGTTAAACCAACTTGGTATAGTCAGGGAAAATCAGAATGCGGGCATTGTCATACAGTAGAGGTTTTTTGGCCCTGGCCTGTTTCAGGCTAGCGTCTCGGTCGTGATAGTTACGTAATTTTGCAATTACGGGCCTCGGGCGAGCCCCTGCCGGGGGTTCCTGCATCAGGGCCCTGTGAGGACGTTCGACGACAACGTTTTTGGAGATGGATTCCTGGGGTAGCCAGCTCGCCAGCCACTGAGTAAGGAACCACTCCATCTCTCCAGACTCACATCCCTCCGGAAAACCAACAAAGCGGAGATTATTGCATTGCGCCTGTCCCTCAGCATCCTCCACCCTTGAAGCCAGGCCCCGCGGGGCGCTCTCCAAGGAGGTCACATGCTGTTGCAGGGTGGTAACTACGTCCTCCACCCCAGAGATTCTTGTTTCGGTCTCGGTGATGCGCATCACAGCATTCCGCAGGTCTTGGCGCAGTAGCATAACATCGGATCCTACCGCCCGATCATGGCATCAAGGGCATCCCTGGACTGTGTAATAGTTGCCAGGAGGGCCGCATTGTCAGGCACATCTCCTGGGGTCCCCCCCTGATGCTGACGTCCAGGCCTCAGGGCCGGCGAACTCATCCAGCATGTTCTGCTTGGATGAGCCCCCACCTGTCCTATCCCTCGTCGTGGCTGGCCAAATGTTCTCTTGCAGCACAGATAACAATCGGTCGGACACCAGCGAGCCCGCTCTCTAAGGATGGGGTTGATATGGACGTTGCAGATGTAGCAACGGTGCCGGGCAGCGGCCCATGTGGCCCGATCCGGCCGCCGAAGCGACCACCGTTGAGACAGGGCACAGAGCTGGACACACACTACAGGGCCACCACAATGGACCCAAGCGGCAATGCCCGCACCAAAGGAGGGACCGGCCCGACCGGCCGCTGATAGTGGGAAGGAGAGCCCCACTGGCCCCCCGCAAGTGACGAGACACGCAGGTGGGCGCGCCCACCTGTCCGGGCCCCAAAATGTCAAGCATCACCGCTCTGCACTCCCAGGCAGCAGCTTCAAGGCAGGCGAGCCCCCGTATCCAACCCGTGTGGGAGGGAGGCTGGGGCGTTCAGAGAGCAAGGTAGTAGGCCGAAACTCTAGGCCCCGCGACCCAAGGGCCGCTGACTGCAGGCCGAGCGGGGGGACACAGGGAGGCTCCACCAGTGTCTGCAGGCCCACAAGGAGGCACCCCAAGACTACCGGGGGAAGCAGAATACCGATCCAACTGGGGTCAACAGTCCACTCCCCCATGCGGCCCGAAAATGGCGCCGAGCCCCGTACAGGCCTATGGGGGGGAGAGGAGACCCACACACACAGAAAGTCACAGGCCCCAGAGGGCTCCAGATGCCACTCACAGGGCCCCAGGCCACCAGACAAGAGTCTACTACGCTGGAGGGAGGCCAATCATACAGCCGCGGCCTGGGGCGCCACAGAAATGTCGGCGACTCACCAGAGCTTCTCTCTGGCCTCCTACGCACTTCCCTCATGGTCCGATCTGAGGAGGATCCGCCCCGTGGGTTGCGAGGTGTGAGGCAAAGGACAGGCACCGGCGGGTATGTGGGAATCCCTCACAGCACTCCTCAGAAGGGCAGACCAACAAAGCCGTACGCGAGAGCACAGCTTCCACACTGTCTCCAGGCCTCAGTGGCGATCGTCGCTGCCTCGCCGCCTCAGGACACGGCACGAGTCCGGAATCGCCCTGGTGTGCAGCGCCAGGTTGCTACACCTCAGGAGCAGCTGCATGGAGGGTATTGCGGCCGGAGGAGCAGGATCAATGAAGGATAAAGATTAGGGCTGGACGGAGCTCACTCATCACACGTCCACCATGCTGGCTTGCCAAGCCACGCCCCCCCCCCCCCCTGATATGCTATTTTGATCTTTTTTGTTGTTGTTCTCCCTGTGAGGGTGATCATACTTCTTGTTAAATGTCAAGATTTCCCCTGACTTGTAATCATTGTAATCACGTAGAAGCTTTATTTGTTTCTTTGTTCTATCTCTTCTTCAGGCTTGTCTAAGCGTAATTGCATTTTGTTTATGAAATCATAAAATAATTCTGCAGAGTCAAGTTCCTTCAATTTCACACTTAGTTGTTCTATTTCTTCAAGGATTTCTTTTCTGTTTTACAGGCATATTTGATTAGGATGACCAACATTCCCATTGAACAGTTGCTTGAATTATCTGCCCATTCTTGGACCATATCTGGATCCTGTTTTCAAAGGGTGGAACTCTAAAGATATGAAGACCCCATCAGAACCACCCACAAGTAATATATTTCTGAAGGAGAGACTGCCACCCACCACTTTGCCTTTTCTTTCCTATGTAGTCTTTCTGTTCTCTCATACTTGTGTTGTATATTCTCTGCCATTTGAATGCTCATGCTTGCCTCTCCACTCTCAATTTGTAACAGGAAACTTAAGGGGGTATTAATTTATCACAGGTTATTAAGTGGCGCTCGCCAAATAGCATGGAGTTTGCACAGTGAATGACAATGAATGAGGTGCTGCAGGTGAGGGAAAAACCCCTAAACGCTCAATTATGGCCCAAGGTCCGTCAATGAACAACAACAATATGAGTGGAAAACAATACAGTAAGTTATTGTTTAAACAAGGATAAAGGACATAGGTATTCTTTCTTGAAGTGTTGATTTTTAATGGTGTATTGATTTGCGAGCCAGTCAACACGTGTTTTGTCAATGGGGTATGAAACCCATGACTTATTCAGGGCTGTAATTGAGTAGATTGAGAACTGGACCTTGCAACTGGCGATAATTCTGACCCAGTGGGTCCTAAAGTCTGTCTGCTATGGGGAAATTTCTTCTATTCAAGGCTCTGTGTACCTTACGAGTAAGGAGATGTAATTATATTCTGGATGGTGAGTCTATCCTGGTATTGCAAAAGTCACATTCTTTCTCTTTGCACCGCGTCTGACCTTGCAGTCAGACGTGGTCCCGGACACACAAGAGCAACAAGGCATACTCGCCCTAACTACGGTCACAACGGATGGTGCCGTATTAAATCAGTCTTGCCAAAAGGAGGCGTATGGAAATTTGAAAAGAGAAATAACGTGACTTTTGTAATACCAGGATAGAAACTCACCGTCCAGAATATAATTACATCCCTTACTCGTAAGATACACAGAGCCTTGAATAAAAGACATTTCCCCATCGCAGACAGACTTTAGGAGCCTGGAGATTAGCTGGTATTTTTTTTGTTCACTGCAGTCGGTGGAGGGTTTTTTCAGTAGTGGACTGACTTTGTTTGGTGTGTTTCCAGGCATTGGGAAATGTTGCAGTGGTGATAGAGGTGTTGAGTAGGGTGGGAAGTTCCTGGGCAATCCTTTAGTTACAGAGGTTGAAGATGTGATGCGGCCATGGGGTGGATGGGTTTGATTTTGGAGATAGTGTCCTGGGTTGAGATTGTGTTCCAGGTGGTCAGTGTGTGGTTTGTGTCAGTCACGGTGGTAGCATATCTGTTGAGGAAAGCCACAGATGTGGTTTGGGGTTCAAAGTTTCTGTACATGGTTGTGATCTTGTTGTGGAAGAAGTAGGCGAGTTTATCGCACAGCTCATGTGAGTGTGTGATGTTGTTTTCGCTGGTAGACAGGTTAGAGTATTCCTTAATGATGGTAAAAAGCTCCTTAGTGTTGTTGGCACTAGTTTCGATATGTGGAGTAAGGGCTGTCTTCTTTGTTGCCATCAGCAGGAGGTGGTAGAGGTTGAGGCAAGTCTTGAAGGCTGCCCTGTCGGTGGTGTCCTTGCTGGTGTGCCGCATCCTCTCCAACTGTTTGCTGTCTTGTTTTTCTGTTCTGAGGTCTTGGGTGTACCAGCTGGCATTTTTGTAGGATTTTCTCTGGATGTTGTTCTTGATGGGTACGATGCTGTCTGAACAATTGGTGATCCAGGCACTAAAGTTTTTCACTCTCTGTTTGAGGTTGGTGGTGGTATCAGGGTTAGAGGTGTTGAGGGTGTTTACCTAGCTGGTCGTTGAGATTCTGTTCCACCTCCGGTGGGGCGTGTTGGTCATCTAGTGGGTGGCGGTGTGAGAGCTAGAGATGCTGAAGTGGACGATGGAATGATTGGTCCAATGAATTCTGTGACATGGCTAGATTTGAAGAGGTTTCTGGAGGTGAAAATGGGGTCCAGCATGTGTCCTACGGTGTGTGTGTAGGGTCATGGGCAATCTGGTTAAATCTGAGGCTGCTTATACTGTCGAGGAGGTGTGCAGTGCTTTTGTCGTTGGGTTGTTGATGTGGAAATGTAGGTCGCAAAGGAAGTTGAGGTCCTTGGAGGCTAAGGCTAGGGGTGCAATGAAGTATGCAGTGGTGTTGCAGAAGCAGGAGTGCGGGCCTAGGGGGAGGTATGCGAAGGTGCCTCTGATGGTTGTCTTGTCATCTGTGTGGAGCTTGAAGTTGAGATGTTATTTGGGGGTGGTGGTATTGTTGGTAGCAGTGGTACACTCTATGGTCAATCAATCAATCAGAGTACTTTCTCAAGGCGTTGAGGGGAGGGGGTTCCGCTACTGCTCAAAGAGCCAGGTCTTGAGGAGTCTTCAGAAGGCGAGTAGGTCTTGGGTCTGCCGTAGGTGGGTAGGGAGGGTGTTCCAGGTCCTGGCGGCGAGGTAGGAGAAGGATCTGCCACCAGAGGTTATTCGTTGGATGCGGGGAACAGTGGTGAGGGCAAGGCTGGCGGAGCGGAGCTGGCGGGTGGGGGTGTAGAAGCTGAGTCTGCTGTTCAGGTAGGCTGGTCCGGCGTTGTGGAATGCTTTGTGTGCGTGGGTGAGGAGCTTGAAGGTGATCCTCTTGTCAACGGGGAGTCAGTGTAGGTTTCTTAGGTGGGGGTGGTGTGGTTGCGGCGGGGGACGTTGATGATCAGTCGGGCGGAGGCGTTTTGGATGCGTTGTAGTCGTCATAGGTGTTTGGCTGGGATTCCTGCGTAGAGTGCGTTGCCATAGTCCAGTCTGCTGCTGACGAGGGCCTGTGTCACCGTTCTTCTTGTTTCGGTCGGGATCCACTTGTAGATCCTGCGGAGCATGCGGACCATGAAGTATAGGCATTTTGCCGCTGCCTTTGCCATCTCTAGATTTTACACTGGCCTTTGTGTGCCCTGAAGAAGCATGTATCAACACTTCTATGATAAGGATAAGGTGACAGAACTTGTGTGATTTAAAAAACAATAAGATATTGTTGGTGATCAATGAGAAAAAGATGCTACCAAATGTACTCAGATACAACATTCACATGTATTCTGATACAGCATCTATATATGGTAGGGGTTTAATTAATGATGGCATGTCTATGATTCCCCAAACAGGAAAATAACATCTTTATTTGCTGGGCAGGTGTACATTGGGTTTGGAGAATGGTATTATGTGAGGATGTAAGTGGTGTGTATGTAGTATGAGTGTACAATGTTTTTAGGGGGAATGGTAATGAAAAATATAATGAGAGAGTGACAAAGTTGAATTGCCTAAACAAATTGTATATTAATTGAGGTGCTATTTCTAATTGTACATAAAAAGATGATTATATATTTTAATAAAGGAAAGTATATTTAGATATATAAGTAACCTTTTTTTATTAGTGATTCAGGTGATTCAGTGGCTTTTTGAGCGCTAGACGAGGTGGGTTGTGTCTTTGCTTTTTGGCTCTTTTATTTCCCTGTCCCGACCTTCATTATCTAATCAGGGGCCCTTGTTTTTGTAATTGTGTCTGCCTCTGATTTCCAGTGGCCAGTCCTTGGATGGCTTTGCGAAGTAGGCAAACTGTAGCTCCATCACTTCAACACTTGACTATCAGTGATAGTGATTGGTGAGCAGTCACAAGCCACTCTGGAGGTGGGGTGGAGGTTTTCGACCTCAACAATCACCCAGCAGCATAGTAACAAAATGTGCAATCAAGTGTTTTACTTTGATACTTTCATCTACACACCTAAAATATTCACTGTAATCAAGCACAGACACAATGGTTCCTGGGCACCAAGGCTATACCGGTCCTCCTGATCTTCCCCACCTTTCCCATCTCTCGTGCGTCTCCCCTCATTACGTAAATCTACCAGCAGTTAAGTGTATATCAGGCAAGTTTCAAGACTTAGGTGCAGATTGCCCTGACATTCAGTCTCAGTGTTTCGTACCTCTGGTAAATCACCTCGGGTAAATTACCTCTGGTAATCACCTGTAGCACACACTGATGTTCATCCCTGCTTTTGGAAGAGACATGCAGGCTTGAGGCCCAATCCACCGTACAGGGAGTCGAGGTTAGAAGGCTGCCGAGGTCACAGCAGCACAAGGCAGTCACTAAAGGGGTCACAGGTATGACAGTGCTCCGGGTGCAGTTGTTTGAATGGCGGTGGCACTCTTTGCCTGGCCACAATATTCAGAAAGGCATCACACTTGACCGTGGGCACAATACTTCTTGATGGTGGTACTCTCCACTAGGGTTGGCTTTAGTGCCCAGTGTGACAATGTTTGTTGGTGCCCTCAAATGACCACCTCCGCCACAGATTTCCTCACTAACACCCTTTAACAGTACCCCTCAAGGCTCCATAACCACTTTTTCTCACGCAGCCGCCACTCAAACAAGTGTAGGGTGTCAGAGCACTTTTTATCACACACACTACACAGAGGCAATCAATCTTAGGTGTGTAAATCAATATAGAGGAAATGTTACATACGACCAAAGAATACATGGTGTAGGAGTCACGTGTCATCCACACTGGTAGAGAGTATAGTTCAATAGTGCTTGTTCTGGAGAAGCACAAACTCAGAATTTAAAACGTAACACCATGGTTGGGGGTTCTCTTTAATAATCAGACTTGATTTCTATCCAAATGAACCCTTTTTCCAACACTAGTATAATGAAAGACTGGGAAAAAAAAAATAACACTCTAATCTATACCTGCAGTATGCATGCAGCTCTTTGATGACAGTTAATAGTTCACTGTTCTATGTTAGGATGAAAACGTATAAACTGTAAGTAACAAAAGGATCTCTCAGACAAAAGCAGTAATCCGCTGACCTATTTACATTAAATGCACTTTGTGATCTGAATGGTACACATTCTTTGCAGCAGGCATATTAACCCTTTGCGCTACCTTAGCATGAACAAAACATCCACTAGACAAACCTCCGATCTCACTCTTGGAAGAACATTAATCACTGGAGTTATCTTGAAATTTTTATTGTTGCCTGAAAATTGCTGGATGCCAGGGAGTGGCATCAGGTGCTTTTAAAACCATCACTTGGAACATTTCGCCCCACCCTTACCCCCCAACCCCCCCGAAGCCGGTGCCCGGTACAATCACTCCCGTTGCACCGACCTAGAGCCGGTGCTGCACTCCACCTCATCACAGCTTCGCGATGGCAGCAAGCTCCACCTCAACACATGCTTCTGGTCAGAGGCAAGATCCTTCTGGGACTCAGTCTTCTTGGGGCAGCAGCAACAGTTACAGTTCCTCTGGATATTGTCTTCACGTATACTTTGCTGCTTAGAGCCCAAACTGTCCTGCCACAGTGTCTAGACCCTGGTTCTCTCACTTGGAGGAGCATAACAATCACAATAGTGTTCTTATGAGCATTGTTCATATCAAGTCAGAACAATTGATTTAAACTCTAAACCACCAGTCAGTGATTAAAGTTGTGTTAACCATCTTTTTAAACACATCTTAGAGACTGCTCCAGTCTTGCTACAAAGGACTCTGAATAATTCAGGGGTATATCAAATAATCCATCCGCAATGCAGTCCTGAAGATGGTCTCAATTAGTCAGTAACTAGTGATGGTAATGTCAACAATAGTTCCCCTTCCTGTTTCAAATCTTACGATTAAGGAAATTCAATCCATAACTAAAGTGCTGAACTCCATGGACTATTTCTACAGTATGAGTGAATTATCATACATTTATCAAAGGCAACTCTGAATGTATGTATATGATGTTTCCCTTCTGTATACGATGAATGTATGATCTTTGCTAGTTGATGTACCCCATGTTGATATTATTCATTTTTTTTGTTTAATTCAAATTGGAATGCCTCCTATTTTATTCTATTTATGATGTTGGTATTTATTGCTCTGTTTATTGATTCTATATGTGTCTTTGCATAGACATCTAAATAATATAAAAATATTCTGTAAGCAGACTTGCAAATGATCCTCTTTTTGCCATTTACCTCAGTTTAAATGATCCTTCTTTGGAACAGTCTTACTGAGAAAGCGGCAACAGTTGGGAATTGTCTTTTCGTAGAGTCGACAGCCCACATGACTCTCGGCATGGAAATTGATCTCCTCAGCCTTCCTTCATCTGATGGACCCACAGACCTACAAGTACGAAGCTGCTCTGGCGCCTCAGGTCAGTCACATCTCTGCCGTTTTTTAGGTCAGAAATACAGCTTTTTTTGCAGCAAGGCCTGACCCCAGATTATTTCTCCTCTCCTCTGGGAAACTTGTTGTCAGGCAGACACCAGCTCTGGTTGCACAGCAGTCCTCTAAGTACTCCAGGGAGCACTCCCTTCCTTGGTTGAAGAGAACTTAGAACTAGAACAAGTGGGTCAGTTGCTCTACTTTTATACAGTGAAAGCAGATAGGGGATGTGGATCCCTATTCTGCGCTATCAGAACCAGTTTGTGGTGATTCAGTTTAAAGTGTCCTCTACAGACATAACCTTTGTGTAGAGTGATGCTCCAAATAGCAGGGTAGGCTCTAGCTTGAAATACCCGAAACCTCACAAAAAAAGGCACTAAGGTGGTGTGAACTCTCTGCACATGGCTATCAGCAACTCCACTAAAAAATATTCAGACAAAAGATACTCCTCAGCTAATGTACCCTACTCACTCTTAACAATAGCGGCTGCAGTCCCACCCTTCACCCCCAAGCATCTACTGATAGAGCGCGCAGGTCACCCGACTAATAATTTTACCATATGCACACTTGGGCCCATAAATTTTAATACACCATACCAAATATAATCGGGTAATCTACACTCTACTACCAGTAACCCTTGTTCATTCCTATTTATTTCCAATGTACCTGACTTACCAATCCTCATCACAGGTACCTATGATCATAATGGATCAGGGAGCTAGCTGTAAAAGATAAGCAGTCACCAAATACGATAACGTTTATTATATTTGCACTCTTTATAATAACCACAGACTCAGGAAGTTTTGAAAACCTTTATCTAGTCTTCATCAATAGTGGAAAGCATGAAATTCACAGTGAGTAAACTATCAATAACCAAGATCATGAAAATAGTATAACCATACAGAAAATAGATTATGCCAACCATTTACAAATATAAAGGGCGGGTAAGAACAGGGAACATGCTAGTATGACATTTTCAGGAATTTAGACTCGGTGTAGCGTGTCTAAAGGACGGGAAAGATAAGGAACATGCTAGAATGTCACAGTTGAATACCCCTCGAAGGTGGGTAAGGCAAAAGAACTTCAATTGGTACTAAAGGAATTTGGAGATACCATGTAGCTATAGGGAGGGTAAAAAATGAAACACGCTAATGATTCAGAGCAATTCGGCTAAGAGGAGGGTAAAGAAAGGGAACATCTATAGTTTATGAACAGTATTTCACAGCTTCCTTAAAGGATGGAGAAAAATGGAACATGCTAATAAAACAGCAAAAGTATACAACTTTATTATTGGTCAGAAAAGGGAGGGTAAGAAAAGGAACAAATACGCAAATAAGAATTTTAGCAGTTTCAGGAAGCAAGAAAGGACGTAAGTGTATTTCCCCGCACAGATTTATATTTACCTAGAACAGTGTGGAGACCAACCCTGCCCACGGGTCAGTTAAGGACAGTAGGAACCCAAGGAATGCAGTCGCCAGTAGGCCAGCAGGTGCAGAATGGAAACCCAGGACAGGAAAAATAGATTAGGATCAGGACAGGACCACCAAGGTAAGACCAGCACCCGCAGTTCAGTTGCAACGCCTGCACTACACCCTCTCTGCAGCTATCAGTCAGAACCCCGATTGGGTTTATCGAATTCCCCAGCAAAGTGCTTCGCCAGCACTTAAGGTTCTCAAAACCCCGAATGGGTTGGTGAGTCAGTCGGACAGAGTACTCCGCAGCACCTCTGTTTCAATCAGCTATTGAGTGCGTAGGGTCAGTGACAGGTCAGCTTTTCGGACAAGTCGGACAATTTCTCTTACTAACCTAGGCTAGTTATACTGTTTTCGGGTCAGTGTACCACGCCCCAAATGTTGCAAGTGTAAGGATCCCCAATTTTGGTTGGACAAAAGAAAGGACAGGTCATCACACCTCCTAGGATTTGACTTTCTCAAGCCCCCTATTTGCATTCTTCAGACCACCCCTTGAATTTCAGGTTCCCATGGTTTACACCAATACATGTTCTTTTCACTAATACAATGTATGCAACTAGGGTTCGCGAGGTGAGATTCCCGTGAGTATCTTCTCAGTCAGTCAGCTCCTTGGCAGAAAATCAAAGGTCATCTGCTTCAGGAGGCTTGCGGATCTCGCGCAGACTCAGTTTCGAGCAAAATGGAGTACAGCGGGGAAGGCAGGCCACATTTCGTAATGTACCATAAAATGGAAAAGAAACAGTTTTAGAACACAGAAAAATGAATGCACTGTATACCAGGAATCCCTATATTATTCCCATTATTTCATAATGACTATAGCATTAGGATTAATGCAAAACAAACAGCATAGCCAAAGCATCGATGCAAGCTTCAGGCATGTGAGAACTTAAAACAGCCATCTTAATTCTACTGCGCAAGTGCAAAAGGATTCTCACCAAGACTGCGAGTACGTCACATCACATGGTTATGACCGACGCATCCGCAGAAGAAATTACCGCGTAGCAGCAGCCATTTTGGTAGCAAGCGTATTAGGTTTAGTAAACACATAGGCAAGCGTCTCTGGGACACCCAAAATGTAAGAATAAAGGCAGATTAGTAAAACAAACAGGTTGATTAATACTATTAAGGTTATTTGAGGTTCATGAGTTCAAGCAAGTCGCTTTACGTGAAAATCCTTGCTCAATCAATCCCCTCTTTGATGATATTTTAAATCATCACTAATTAATAGAACCAGATGCCAACTTTTCACATTTTACCCAGTTCAATCTATTCAAACATTCTGTCCAGCTGTTTCTCAGTCTCTTTATTAGGGTGAGAATTTTTCACCCTTTTATAAATCTGATTATTTAGTTCTTCTAATTCAAGTTCATCAACATTTCGTTTCACTCCTCTCTTGTTCACAGTGTATTTCTTTTGGTGTTTTCGACATTTGCAGCAAATTACTATTATAAACACTACTAACCCTATTCCCGCAATTGGCATCAGTATTTTACTCAAAAGACTTTTACCTAGGTTAGAAAACCGATGACCCACAGCAGAGAGACCATCAATAAGTCTCTTCCATGCACTGTCAACCTCAAGTGGTTTGAGCTCGTTTTCCAAATTTGTAATGTTCCTCACGAACCCTTTAATTTCCTCACTTTTGTCAGGTATGTAAGTGCAACAATGTTGCGCTTTCAGCATTCTGCAGACTCCGACCTCTTTTGCCAATAACATATCAAGAGCAAGCCTGTTTTGTAAAACCATTGATCTGATCGCAACCATTTCGGTATTGACCATCAGGAAACCTCCAGCAGTGTCAGTTGATAACCGATCTACTACTGTTGACAATTTACAAATTCTGTGTGTATTCAGAGTCACTCCCACTCAGGTATCAATGCACTAAATACATCACCTACTATTTCACCAACGCTTTCACTTCTACTACGTGCTAATTCATTAGTTCTTTCAGTGCTTCCAGTGATTTTCCCCACAAGGTATATCTTTGGGAAGACAATACCAAAATAACAGCTTCCATATCAATGGTCGGGCAATTTGAAATAAGCCTTGTTTCCACATATAAAATAAATTCCAGGAAACACAGGCTCTGACCCATCTTTGAAACCCCAACCCCCAATTACCTTGTAATTGTGTTCGCATTCACTGGACCCAATGAAGATATTGTTATAATAACTAGTTTTCTCTCTTTTAAGACAAAGTTTCCCTTTCTTTTCGAAATCCAGCAACGTGTGAGCATTAGCCCCACCATTTGAGGTGCTTTCTATGCTTTCGGCCCATATAGGAATTTTCTGAATTTTATCCTTTGCTTTCTTTTGGAAACTATCTCTTCTTTTCTCTACCATATTTAAAAACATTTTCTCTTTTTCGTGTAATGAACAGGTCAAGTTATCTTTGTGTGCGTTATCTATGTCTATTTTACCTACAGTTAGAAAATAATCACTTATGTATTTTGCTACATCTCTAGTTGTATGTACAGGGTTTAGGTTTCTTCGGACAGGAAGTTCAGAAAATGTCACATCAAGGTTTGAGTAATAATACTGTAAAGGTCCTCTTCTATGATAAAATAGTTAGTATACTACAGGAGATTCCATAGGTTAAGGGCAAGTGGTGATACGTCACGCCTTCTGCAACCGAAGTAGGTAGCTTCATGCAGACATAACAGTCGTCTATTTCCATAGCTTCTACATAATGTACTAACAAGTTTGCGAAAACATTTAAATGGGTTTTGTTCTTGATCTTATTGTAATGTAATCCTTCCTCATCTGGTGCTTCTAAATCTAATTGCGTTTGCTTAAGGCTAAGTGGTTTTTCTGGTGCATCTACTCTTTGTGGTGTATTTCTAGTGTGTGATTCTACAGTGTCTTCTGGTAAGTGATTATTTGGGTACAGGTTCTGGTTTTTACTCATCTTAGAAGGAATGGCTATTGTTAGTCCTATCCAAAGTATCAGTACTATTGCTACACTACATAAACATACTTGGCAGCATGTTTTTAAACAACTTCGTCTCGGTCTCCCATTCACAGAGGAATCAGACATTTTGGCTTAAAAGAAGCTTCAACCCCTCTTTGTAACTCTACACAGCTTGCTTACTCGAGCAACTTTTCAGGTTGGTTTCGCTTCTCCTTCAGCCTTGTCAATAAACAACTCTTCCTCACTTTTGTCACTTATTTCCAAATTTTCAAATTCTTCCAGTACAAAGTAAGTCCACTCGGGGCTTGGATACTTGTTATTCAGTTTCTTTATACGAGCACTTCTTCTCTTTGGCTTTGTCACCGCTGGGTCAGTTTGACTTGAGACCTTATTTACCTGTTCAGACTCTTCGTTTATCGTTTTTAGTCGCAATCTCTGTCTTTTCACAAATCTGGGTACTGAGTCACCTTTTCTGAGTCTTTTAACTGGCACTGTGTCTTGGCCTTCTTCAAACTCTCTTTTGTTTTCGTTCAGTTGTGGCACATTCGGTTCAACTTCGTCGTCTGTTTTTTTCCCTAACTTGCTAGGTCCAGGTCTTTCAACAGTTTCTTCTGCCTGACCACTAAGCTGACCTTGTTCAGGTGGGTGCTGATTTTGGCTTTGATCTGTTTCTATTTCTTCTTCCTGAACACAATTGTCTAATCCTATCTGATCCTGTTTAAGCTCTTTGAACTCTTGATTTTCTTCTGCTTGAACTTCCGCCCTAATTTCTATCTATCCCTCTTCTGGCGCAGGTGTTTTTGGTGGAGTGTCAATTACCTGTTCTTTCCCTATTTGGTCCTCATCAGAATCAGATTTGACTTGGATTTCGATGATCTGAGTACCTTCTTCTATACCTGTCTCGTTCTCACTGTCCCACTTTCTATCTAAATAGATTTGTCTTCTGGTTCGTATAGGGTCGATAGTCAGGTCGATTATTGGGACCCAATCATCTTGACTGGAGCTCGGTTGTTCCTCTTCAGCTACTTCAGGACCAATATCCTGGATTCAGGTCATGTGCTGGAGTCGTCGGCCTGGCGACGGCGTCTCCCCCAACCTGATGAGAGATAGAACGCACTTGGTCAGCCAGCTCTTTACAGTATTCTAGTACCAAATCATCATATACGCTTATCAGTTTGTATCCTGGCACCCATGCTTGCCGCATTGCTCTTCCCATTAGTATCTCATGGGGGCTCAAGCCCGTGTTCTGGTCTGGAATACTTCTGAGTCCCATCAACACAAGTGGCAAAGCATCAGGCGATTCCAATTGAGTGTATTCACACATTTTTACCAATCTTGCTTTAATTGTGCCATTCAGTTGTTCTCTGGGCGATATGCACAGTGCAGTTTTTGCGTGATTTTGAATGCTTCACAAATCTGCTTAATTATTTCATTTTGGAAATGACTTCCTCTGTCAGATTCAATCGTGACTGGGAAACCGTAACGAGGTATAAGTTCCCTAAGTAATAGTTTAGCTACTGTAATGCTGTCATTCCTACGTGCAGGGTAAGCTTCCACCCACTTTGAAAATAGGCAGACAATGACAAGTAGGTACTTCGTTCCTCGACAAGGGGGTAACTGAATAACGTCTAGTTGTAGTCGAATAAAGGGGCCCTCTGCCTTTCCAATTGTTCCTGGTAATACCACAGTTTTCTTTCCAGGGTTAAATTGCTGACAAACCAGACACCTCTGGCAGAGTGCCTCTGCTACGTTTCTGAATTTCGAATTAAACCAGGTCTGGCGAAACATGCGAATCATCGCGTCTCTGCCTAAATGTGTGTCTCCATGTATCAACCTAGCCATAGGAGCAAGCAGACAGTCCGGCAACACAGGCATACCATCCGCATAAACAATGACACCATCGTCCACCCTCCTCTGGCAACCAAAGTTTCTCCACCTTTGTTTTTCCTGTGGCTCTGCTGTTTCCTGTAAGTCTCTCACTTTCTCCCATGTATTCACTCCCTCTAGCATCATAAGTTGGCAGCTTTATCCGTTTCCCTCAACCTTTATATTGATGGCTATTTGGTATCTTGCACAATGTTGGGCTAATTGGTCAGCATATTGATTACCTGATGTCACTTTGTCATCGCCAGATTTGTGAGCAGCACACTTGACCACAGCCAATTCTTTTGGTAACTGGATTGCTTCCAGTAAATCCTGTACATAATTTCCATTTCTGATAGGGGTGCCTGAAGAAGTCAGGAACTCCCTTTGCATCCATAACTGGCCAAAGTCATGCACAACCCCATAACCATATTGGCTATCAGTATATATGGTTATCTTTGAGTTCCTCCCAAATTTGCAGGCTTTTGTTAATGCAACCAATTCAGCTACTTGTGCAGACTTGACTCCATGTAAATAGGATGCTTCCACTGGACCTCCTAGAGTACACACTGAGTAGGCAGCGCTTAGGCCTCCTTCCTCATGTCTCATGCATGAGCCGTCTACATACAGCTCATAATCTTCATCAATTAAAGGATTTTCTTTTATGTCTGGGCGTGGTTTTGTACTAAACTCGGTCAAATCAATGCAGTCATGTTCAGTTTCCTCCCTTACTTCTGCTGCGAATGAGTTAGGCAGTAAGGTAGCTGGGTTCAGAATATTACATCTAGCAATAGTCACGTTTCCTGCACCTACAAGGATTCTCTCATACTTAGTCAGCCGACTAGGTGTGAGATACTGGGTTTTAGTTCTTGTCAGTAAAATCACAACAGAATGTGGAACATACACAGTTACTGGATGTCCCATAACAATGGACTCACTCTGTTCAAGACTCGTGCATGTTGCAGCTACAGCTTTCAAGCATCCAGGTAATCCAGCTGCTACTGGGTCCAAAGTGGAAGAAAAATATGCCACTGGACGTCGGGTCAAACCATGAATCTGGGTCAGGACTGAAAGTGCACAATTGTCTCGTGTGTCAAGGAAAAGTGCAAAATCTTTTGAATAGTCAGGCATTCCTAATGCAGGAGCAGTACACAGACATTCTCTCAATTTTACAAAACAGTCATGCTTTCGTCATCCCATTCCACAGGATCTTTTGCTCCTTTCTTTGTCATTTTTATCAATGGTCTGGCTAGGACTGCAAATCCCACAATCCACTGCCTACAATACCCTACTACTCCTAGAAACATTCTGATATCTTTCTGGGTGTTTGGCAATTCCATGCTTTGAATTATTCTAATTCTTTCTGTGGTAACTTCCCTGATACCTCTCTCTATCTGGTGCCCCAGATATTTTACTGAAGAGGTACAGAACTGCAGTTTTTCTGGCGATACTTTATGCCCGCCTTCACCTAAATGGTTCAGTAAGGCAATGGTGTCAGTCACACAGTCTTTTCTGCTCTTAGACGCCACCAAGAGGTCGTCTATATATTGCACCAGGACTGATTTTCCAGGCAATACTAGGGTTTGAAGGCACTTTTTTAGAATCTGATTAAAAATCGAAGGGCTTTCTGTGTACCCTTGAGGAACACGGTTCCAGACGTACACATGACTGTCAAATTCAAATGAGAAAAGAAATTTGCTGTCTGGATGTAATGGGATTGAAAAGAATGCATGACATAAGTCAATGACGGTAAACCATCCAGCATTCCACGGTATTTGGTATAGAATCACTGCAGGGTTTGGCACGACAGGACGCAAGGAACAACAGTCCTGTACGACCCTGTACTTACCACTAGGTTTCTTGATGTCAATTATCGGTGAGTTACAAGGACTGCTCAATACTTCTTGTAAAATGCCTGCTTCTAGCAATCTTTTTATTTCAATAGCAACTCCTGCTTTCACTTCTGCCCTCATTTTGTACTGCTTGGTGTTTGGGTAGACTGCATCTCCTTTTATGGCTATTTTTATTGGGTCAACATTTGCCATTAATCCTACATCTTTTCCAGTAAAATCCCATACCTCTGGTTTCACTGTTTCCTGGAGTTCTTCAGGTAAGTCTTGTATTGTCAGTCTTTTAATTTCTGAGTCGGGTCTTGCTAACATTAATTTGTATATTCCGTCTTCATCTGGGGTCTGGATTTCAACGCCATTTGGAGTGCAAAAGATGGTACAGTTCATTTTGTCACAACAAATCTCGTCCTAGTAGGTTCACAGGACTGGAATCACAAACAACAAATCTATGCATTTCTTTAAAATTCCCAATTTTAATCTCCATAGGTTCTGTAACTGGGGTACTAATTAGCTGATTAGAAATGCCCACTACTTGGATCGCTTCTCCCGAGAGGGGTAGGTTTGGAACGGTTTGGAACATCTGCTGTTCTCACAGTAGAACGGGTAGCACCAGTGTCCAACAGAAAGGTGATGTCATTTCCTTCAACCTTTCCTTCAATGTATGGCCCTGACTGGTCCACCGGCAAGGAGGCGCCAAGCATGCACTCCTCGTCCTCCCCCCTCCGGCACCGTCAGTAGGTGTCATTACAGAGAAACATGTAATTTAACAGAAATTGTGAAGTTGCTGCATTTCTATCCTCCCTTCCTTCCCAACCTTCAGTGTCTTCACTCTGTTGCGCTTTGCTCCTATAATTTGGCCTAGGTGCACGAGGCAACTGATTCTGTTTTACCTGCTGCTGGGTCTTCCGTGGAGTCTCATTCTGCGTCTGTGGATTTAAATCATTAATTTGCACATTACCATTCTGTACAGCCTTACACTCGTCTCTCCAGTGACCTATTTTTCCGTACCCGTGACAGGGAAACTTTTTCCTTGCCTCTTCTCTGCTCATTTTTACTCTAGGCTTTCCCCCACCCCCGGGACCTTGACTCTGATTATTAGTCATTTTGCTTAACTGCTGTTCCTGGTGCTCTGCTAATTTTACCTGTGCCCACATGACCTTTTCCTTTAGTTCTTTCCGTTTATCTGCCAGCTCATCTTCGCAGTATTTAGCATACTTCAGGACTTCATCAATTGGTTTAGCTTGCCAGCAGATTTTATTGTCTTTGATCCACTGAGAGATTTCAGGCCTTAACCCTAACACAAATCGATAAATAAAGTGGGTCATGTCCTTCATCTCAATGTTGTCCAGACCACTGTAAGTCTTGAACACCTGTAACAGTCGCTCATAATATGAATGCACAGTTTCATCTCGATTCTGGGTAGTTCTGTCTATTCGGGTCCAATCAGTTTCTTTTGCAGGTACCTTTCCTTTCAGATACAACATTACCTGATCATACTTCCTCATCACGTCCCCTGAAGGAGCCCCTGTCTTCGGGTCCCTCGGGAATTCCTCACTAGGCCAATCAACAGCAATTTTACATTCAGTCCATAAATCTACAGGAACTACAATGTCAAAGAAACCATCCAGCTCTTTCAGGAGGCATTTTTGAACTTTCACAAATCTCTCGACCTGTCTGTACCAGTCTACAGGTTTTTCGCGCAATTTTGGGAAGTCATTTGTAAAGGACACAATATCCTGTCGGGAGCATGGAACATGTACATATCCTCCACCTGGTACTTCTCTCATGGGATATAATTTTTCTACCTTTTCTGCTTCTTTTAAAACATATTCAGATGTCATTTGCTTTGATCAACTATCTTCTTTTTTCTTGGCCCATCTGGCTTTCCATTTTTCTAAATCTCCCCATTTTTGTAATAGATTTAACAATTCTCTAATCTGTACCTTTTTCCCTGACACATTCATGTTCTCCAAAGCTTTGTCTGAGAATTCTGCTCTGTAAGGTTTTTGCAACACTTTAGATCGGCTAATGTCTATTCCCATACTAGCTGCAGTGTCCATCAATTTCTCATGGTACACTCGGGTATTACGGGTAAGACTTTTACAAATGAATAACAATTCCTCCTCACTAAGGGTGTTTAGCCTGTCCAACCCCACATTCCCAGCCATCAGTTCCTCCAATTCTATTCTCAGTTTGTATATTGCCAATGGTTTTGGCTGAGGATTTGGTTTCTCTAATTCTCGGGCCCATCTGTCTATTTCTTCAGGAGTCACTACGGTAGCACTTCTAGTACCTGAAGATGACTCAATTTGAACTTCTCTCGAACTAAATGGAGTGTTTTACCTCTGTGAACTCCCTTCTGGTTCCCTTATTGGCAAATCCATCAAGGAAATCACAGATTCGCATTCACTTGCCTGATCATCTACTATCAATGGCTCTTTTCTCATCTGTACTACAGATCGGGTTATAATTGGAGTTTTCGGACTACCTTGCTTATCCCCGTACAAAGGAACAACTGGTCCAATAGTTACTGGGATTGTCAGAGCTTCAGGACTGGTATTCAATTGGGAGATTTTCTGAATTCATTCTGTTCTTTGCTTAATTAAAGCCTCTCGTTCTCTATCCTGCAGTACCTTTTCCATGGAGGTTTCATGTACTATCTGCGGAGTTAAGGTAGGATTATAATTCGGGGCAGTTGGGTGTGTCATACTCGGTCCCACACCATAATTAGGTTTCAGACAGGAGTTTCCCGTACTCAAGGATCTTGATTCCTCCTGATAAGAAGGTCTTAGACATGTATCTCTCGCACTTAAGGATCTTGGTCCTTCATTATAAGGTGGTGGATTTTTCATTAATAAATCCTCCAGATAATCATTGTCTGAATCACCACTGGTCATTAAATGCTTTGTCTTTTCTGTCCTTTTCCCTCCCATGGGCTCTTTTACTGTTATTACAGGGTACAGTCCTTCTACCATCATGTTCTGTCTCCATTCCTTCATTCTTTTTTCTCGGGTCTCTTTATTTACTTTCGGGTAAAATTTTGTTAACCCTTTGTCATTCCTGGGTCTGTCTCGTTCAAAAGCCTCTATTTCCCATTCTTCTAATGCTTCATATTGCGTTAGTCTAGGTCTGGGATGCAAATCATTCATTCGGGTTCTCAAATTGAACAGAATCCTGCCATTAAATGTACTTTCTAACGGAAATGCCACAATTCCGTCATCTTTAGCATATTCCACCCAATTTTCTAACCACACGAAAGCATGGTAGCCTCTGTCAAACATCATAAATGACGCGGGAGTATTAGGTGGTGGAATGATAACTCCTTCTCTAGTTTTGATAGGCTTGTCTGTCTTGAAATAATTCTTTACCTTGTCTACAAATGTCATTTTTCTCTTGCTCCCGTACATAATGTTATATCTAGCTGTTCTCCACTGATCTCTCACAAAACCTTGATATCTAGGATCCGGTCGGGACTCGGGATGATTCGAATACCACATATACTTCTTTTCTGCAAATACTTTTTGTTTACAAATTCACTTCCAATGCAAATGCGTCTTTTATTTTTCTGCAACCAACCAACTATGCAGTTTCAAATACTTTCAACCAATGGGTGCGCGGCGTTTCTCGTGAAACGAGTTCTCACGCTTCTGTGCTCACCCCTCCTTTACAATGCTATCTCAGCTACACTCCCGCTGTCTCAACCAATACCAGCGCGGCACTGAGTGACGTCAGAGCAGCTCCGCTACTGACTCCCTCCTTCACAAGGTAAGGAAAACTCAATTCTTTATTTAAAGTGCAAGTGCTCTGTTTATTTTACAACGCAAAAACATTCGCCACTGTACTCGAGTGTCTAGAAAGAAAAGATTTGTTTCACTGCAAGTAAATCCCTTCTGTTTACTTTTCATATACTGCGAGTAGATCCCTTCTGCCTACTCTTCACACAAGCATTAGAGAACCTGCTACTCCTTCGACTCACCCACTTAGGGATATATACTAAGCCAAAAGTTTCACCAATGAACCTCTTTGCTATCAAACAAGCTCGGACGAACCTGCTACTCCTTCCGTGTGACCCTTACTAGGTGATATCACAATAGAAGTTTTGCCAGCGAACTCTTTGCTATCATTTATTCATACACTTATACAGAAACCCTAATTAATGCTTCCAGTTCTGCCCAACCTGCACCAAAGTTTCCTCGAGCCACTGACCTCACTGCGAAGTGGATTCTCCTCACCACCCGCTATTCTGCCCCCGGGGATTCCAGACAAAACATATAACAGTCACTAACGACTTGGTTAGAACATTAAATCAATATAACAGCATTTCAGAATTTTTTTTTAACATTTCATAACATTTTAAAATAATTATATTTGATCGATCAATACTTTAGCAGCAAATAACATTTTCACAGTTAGCATCAGTTTTACCTATTTACCTATCTTAACTAGTCCTACCTACCTTTAGCTAGTCCCTAACCATCCCTCTGCTACCAGAAAATTACTGATAGAGCGCGCAGGTCACCCGACTAATAATTTTACCATATGCACACTTGGGCCCATAAATTTTATTACACCATACCAAATATAATCGGGTAACCTGCACTCTACTACCAGTAACCCTTGTTCATTCCTATTTATTTCCAATGTACCTGACTTACCAATCCTCGTCACAGGTACCTATGATCACAATGGATCAGGGAGCTAGCTGTAAAAGATAAGCAGTCACCAAATACGATAACGTTTATTATATTTGCACTCTTTATAATAACCACAGACTCAGGAAGTTTTGAAAACCTTTATCTAGTCTGCATCAATAGTGGAAAGCATGAAATTCACAGCGAGTAAACTATCAATAACCAAGATCATGAAAATAGTATAACCATACAGAAAATAGATTATGCCAACCATTTAAAAATATAAAGGGAAGGTAAGAACAGGGAACATGCTAGTATGACATTTTCAGGAATTTAGACTCGGTGTAGCGTATCTAAAGGACGGGAAAGATAAGGAATATGCTAGAATGTCACCGTTGAATACCCCTCGGAAGTGGGTAAGGCAAAAGAACTTCAATTGGTACTACTGGAATTTGGAGATACCATGTAGCTATAGGGAGATGGTAAAAAATGAAACACGCTAATGATTCAGAGCAATTCGGCTAAGAGGAGGGTAAAGAAAGGGAACATCTATAGTTTATGAACAGTATTTCACAGCTTCCTTAAAGGATGGAGAAAAATGGAACATGCTAATAAAACAGCAAAAGTATAAAACTTTATTATTGGTCAGAAAAGGGAGGGTAAGAAAAGGAACAAATACGCAAATAAGAATTTTAGCAGTTTCAGGAAGCAAGAAAGGACGTAAGTGTATTTCCCGCACAGATTTATATTTACCTAGAACAGTGTGGAGACCAACCCTGCCCACGGGTCAGTTAAGGACAGTAGGAACCCAAGGAATGCAGTCGCCAGTAGGCCAGCAGGTGCAGAATGGAAACCCAGGACAGGAAAAATAGATTAGGATCAGGACAGGACCACCAAGGTAAGACCAGCACCCGCAGTTCAGTTGTAACGCCTGCGCTATTCCCTCTCTGCAGCTATCAGTCAGAACCCCAATTGGGTTTATCGAATTCCCCAGCAAAGTGCTTCGCCAGCACTTAAGGTTCTCAAAACCCCAAATGAGTCAGTCGGACAGAGTGCTCGGCAGCACCTCTGTTTTAATCAGCTAGTGAGTGCTCTCTAACTAACCTAGGCTAGTTATGCTGTTTTCGGGTCAGTGTACCACCCACCAAATGTTGCAAGTGTAAGGATCCCCAATTTTGATTGGACAAAAGAAAGGACAGGTCATCACACCTCCTAGGACTTGACTTTCTCAAGCCCCCTATTTGCATTCTTCAGACCGCCCCTTGAATTTCAGGTTCCCATGGTTTACAACAATACATGTTCTTTTCACTAATACAATGTATGCAACTAGGATTCGCGAGGTGAGATTCCCATGAGTATCTTCTCAGTCAGTCAGCTCCTTGGCAGAAATTCAAAGGTCATCTGCTTCAGGAGGCTTGCGGATCTCGCGCAGACTCAGTTTCGAGCAAAATGGAGTACAGCGGGGAAGGCAGGCCACATTTCGTAATGTACCATAAAATGGAAAAGAAACAGTTTTAGAACACAGAAAAATGAATGCACTGTATACCAGGAATCCCTATATTATTCCCATTATTTCATAATGACTATAGCATTAGGATTAATGCAAAACAAACAGCATAGCCAAAGCATCGATGCAAGCTTGAGGCATGTGAGAACATAAAGCAGCCATCTTAATTCTACTGTGCAAGAGCAAAAGGATTCCCACCAAGACTGTCAGTACATCACATCACATAGTTATGACCGACGCATGCGCAGAAGAAATTCCCGCGTAGCAGCAGCCATTTTGGTAGCAAGCGTATTAGGTTTAGTAAACACATAGGCAAGCGTCTCTGGGACACCCAAAATGTAAGAATAAAGGCAGATTAGTAAAACACACAGGTTGATTAATACTATTAAGGTTATTTGAGATTCATGAGTTCAAGCAAGTCGCTTTACGTGCAAATCCTTGCTCCATCACTACCAAATGACATTACTCCGGAAGACTCAATCATTCTCAGCAGAAGGACCTAATAGTATCTCTGAGAGAGCCCTCGTTCCTCATGTTACTGTCTAGGTCTTCTCCCTCCAGTTTCAGTAATGTCAGCAGTAAACTTCAATTGTCTGGGAAAACATGTCACCTCCCTCTTGTGCACAAGAACAAGCCAGTGCTGTTCAAAATGCAACCTGCATGCCTCCATTAATCTGGTTCACTCATTCACACAATTTAAGTTCAACGCAGGTCATGCAAAAGCATAACATACACAAGGGATGTTAGTAATATGATCTGTTATAGCGCACAGAAGCTGAACTTTGCTTGAGTGGGCCAGCGGACATCCACTCCAGGGCATATCATACAGTTGATGCGCATTCGCACTTCCCTAGGTCAATATCCTTCTTCTTCGGTAACTTTTCTAGGCCTGTGTTTTATGAGGTTTGAATTGTGTATACAGACCACTGTTATGGTACATTATGAGGTTGGGAACTCAGAAAAGGAGGTAATTACCAACCCTGCAAATGCCCCACTCAGGCGTACGTGTAATTACTGGTTGCAGTAATTAACAACCAAATTCTTCACAATTAGCAATCAGGAACTTGGTTTACAAATCTATTATCTATTGTGCTTGTATCATGATGATGGTTTTAGAAGAAGCTCAGCAAGGAGGAAGATAAAGTGTTTGGTTACTAATGTCCAAAAAGAAAGATAGCCGTGACAAACCTTTGTTGCGGGTGTCTAACATTTGAAGTTTAAGTCGCACAATGGGATTAGAGATGGTGTCAAATGCAGCACTTAAATTTAACAGTTGAAGATCACCACTTCCACCCTGATCCAAAATAAATCTTAGGTTGCCTCCAACTGCAAGGACTGCTACCTCACTGCCATCCACTGCCATCAATTGAACAAACTCTTGCTTGAGACATCTGAATGATGTGCAACCTGAGGCAAACCTCCACTGCCTAAATAAAATACCTCCAAGATGTGTTATTTACAGTGCAAGACACACATAGAATGTGCATTAACCTATATCTTGTGTGTTTTCTCCCCGGTATGATGTTTATACATAGGCAGCATAGTGTACCTCCAGACCCCCTTATGTAGGCATTGCCTAGCTGCATCTTACCTCTTCAGACTAGATCACATTGGCAGCAGAATACATGTGGAGCCTTATTCTGCTGTCAGATTAAGCCTGGGGCAGAATTTATCTGATTTTGGTTTGAAGCATACTAGATCACCAATCCAAAAGCATTGTATAAGGAAGAGATCTTGCTTTTAGCTCCACCTGTTTCAATAGCAAAATCAGTGACCAAGTCATCTCCATGATATGTTTCTTGTTCCACATAGTTTGGTACCCATCTCTATACCCAGTCCAATGTGTATATCACACATTCTGTTGTAACTAGTGTAGAGTCTTAGAACAAAGCAAGACCATTTGGTTATGTTCTCTAAAGCGGCTTCAAGAAAATTAATAACAAAGTATGCATTTTATAAAGCACATTGCTCCTGTAAGATTTATGAAAATGTTGACATTTTGTAACATATTGCATACTTTGCATGCTGAGGGGTTCTGAACAGAATTGAAATAAAATCTCGGTTTGTGCTTTTATAATACGTTTCTGTTTGAGTGACCTCTTCACAAGCACTGGACAGTGGAAACAGATTAAACTTTCTATGGCTTGAAAACATGCTTCTACCGCTAGCATGTCAGTACACCATTCTTTGCAAAGCTATTTTCAACAACAGCCTTGTACCTTTTTGCAGGTATGTGGCTCAGTTGTACCATGTATATGAGAACTGTACATTATGGGGTTGACAGTGCAGGTGCTGCAAGACTGTATGCAGTCAATAGTAAAATAGCTTTCAAAAGCATTACTGAATGAGGGGCTTTTGCTTCACTCACATGTTGATTGGGCAGAAATTGTGTGCTTCCGCTAGAAAAAAAGAGCTTGTTTTGCACTTTTTGCCTTGACAGAAAATGTGTACTCAGTACAGCAGTATTGAGTTGGTTATTGTTAGAAATGGGGGTCTCAAGTTTGAAATGGTTTGCACATTTGTCCACATAGGGACCCTTGCTTCTAGTCAGGCTAGGGGAGTTATGCCCTTGGACAACCCCTGCTCACCCCCTTGGTAGCTTGGCAGGAGCAGATAGGCTAGATAACAAGACCAAAACAACAAAAGTCCAACATACAGTTATCAAGATATGACTAAAGGTAAAACAGTTCTGTCCATAGCAAACTATAGATGCAACACTTTTAACACAAAGTGTCACGGTCCCCCGGAGGCCTCTCAGGATCGGTTTGTTGCTCAATGGGGTCCACCTATTGACAACCTCAATTCCGAATTGCCATTAGGGCACGGAAGATTAAGGGGGTCAATCAGGGGAAGGAAAAGATGGGAACAGCGAGGAGGGAGACCTGTGAAAAGGAAAGGCTTATTAAAGACACACTGCCTAGCACCTAATTCCTAGCGTTTTACAACCATATCTAAACCAGATACCAGATCTACCTGTTGAGCAAAATAACCAGTTCTGGCAGCTGCAAGTAGAAGGACGATTTGGCATTCATCAAAGACCTTCTCTTGGCTACCTTGTCTTCTAAGGCTTGGAAGGAATGTATACAATAGTCAGGCGTAAGAATTGTGAACAAACAAACATGTATTTAGGCGATATCTCATAAACACCTCAAGACCATAGACACTGCTATTTGTGGTGTATAGTGCCCACCAGAAAAGGTGTGTGCATGGGCCTCACAAGGGAGGAAGGATTAGGGCTTACTTCAGCTACCTCTCACATTTCCCCTACTAGGAGACTAACAAAAACACACACTTCGAACATATAGATATATCAACAAATATCGGAGCAGCCAGTATCGCTTTTCATAGCCAAATTAACATATAACCAATGCAACCATTCCTTGTTGAGTTAAGCACTTTTGATATGGATAATATACCACCTGGCATAGGTAAAAATCAAAGCGTTGAGGTTTAAGGAGCTTGTTAGCAACCACGGGGATGCTAGTGAAATAGAACTGTGTTTCAACACAATCGCAAAGAACTTGCACTTTCAAAGATCAAATCACGGCATACTCGGCGGCTAAATAACAACGCTTATAGGAAATAAAGGCTCTTGGTGGTGTCACCGACACCCTCACCCCACCGGGCACTGTGGTAGTGAGGAATCCTTTGGTTTGTCTCTACAGCGTTCACAGGATAATCTGTGGTGTCTCTCCCTCTGGCTCCGGCTTACGTAGCCGCCAGGAAACCAATGCCGCGTCACTTCTGGTGCGCGTGCCCCGCACCGCACAGGCTGCTGGGAGCAGTAGTTCTGTAGCTCCGGTGGCGTTACTGCCCCTGAATGTTTCTTTTCTCCAGCCCGCCTGCATCTTCCGGAGAAGGACAGGGGCCTCCTCCCAGACGTCTGTCTGCATTGGCTGGTCGGAGGAGTGTGCAGCGGTCGGACCCTGGTACGTAACAGCACATCACTCTCCCGAAGACCGCTTACACGAACCAGGTTTGTTGGGATATTTGACATGGAATGACTGGACGCATTTTCAAGCATTCATCCAAGCTGCTGGCTCCCACAAGTTTTCTTCCATTCCGTAGCCCTTCCAAGGTACAAGATACCAGAGCCTTAATCCCCTCATTTTGGAATCCAGGATTGCCCAGACCTCATACTCCAGTTTGTTGTCAATCCATATAGGAGACGGTCACTTTTTGATCGGTGTGTAAGAGGGCTTCAGAAGGGACACATGGAACACAGGGTGTATTTTCAAGGATTTTGGAAGAGCCAGTAGCATTGCAAGAGGCGATATCCCCTTCTTTATCTTGTAAGGACCAATGAACTTGGGATTAAAAACACTGTACTTGCGGAACCGGATGTTTTTGGTTGATAACCACACTACATCCCCCACTTTGTAAACTGGATCTGGTTTGCAGTGTTTATTGGCCCTTTCTTTATAGATTCCTTTAGCCTCTGTCAGGTTCCTGTGGGTGTTTTTCAAGGTCTGTTGAATGTGACTTGTTCTAGCTTGTACTTCTGGCACCTCCTGTGTGGCCACTGGATGAATCAACGGTATGAATCGGGGATGAAGCCCATAGTTACTATAAAAAGGAGCTTTTTGTGTAGATTGATGTTTTGCGCTGTTGTAGGCCACTGCTGCCAGACATAGCAGTTTCAACCAAGCATCGGAATTTTCCTCAACGTAACACCTCAGGTACTGCTTGAGGGTTTGGTTCAGTCTCTCAGTCTGTCCGTCTGTCTGTGGGTGGAAACTGGTAGACTTGGAAGACTTCAGGTGCATAGCAGCACACCAAGTCCTCCTAAAAAAATCGGGCTGTAAACTAAGGGCCCCTATCAGAAACAATATGGCCTGGAAGACCATGTAACCTGATTACGTGCTGCATTAATAATTTGGCCAGTTATTCAGAGGTGGGTTCTTGGGCACAGGCAATGAAATGCCCCATCTTTGTGAGACTGTCCACCACCACTAGAATGGCGGTACAGCCCTTGTCCTTTGGTAGACCCACTATAAAGTCTAAAGAAATGGTTTCCCAAGGGATCAAAGGAGTTTGAAGTGGTTGTAATAAACCTTGGGGTTTTCCATGGTCTGTTTTGGCTTGCAAACATGTTTTACATCTGTGTACCATGTCTGTTGTGTCTTTTACCACAGAAGGCCAACAAAATTGTCGATAGATCATATCGAGGGTTTTCCTAATGCCATTATGTCCAGCGCTGTGAGTGCTGTGACACCATTGAAAAACCTCTTTACGTAAGGCCTGGTTCGGAACCAGCAGTTGTTTGTCTTTCATCAGGAGTCCATTGATCAATGACCATTGGGTATGTTCCTTTAGCCATTTCCTCCAATAGCGATGTTTTACCCCTTGAGCTACGTTTTGGAGGAAGGTATCAGTGGGAAGTAGTCCTATGGCTTTTTGTGAATACAGAATAGAATGGTGTTGTTCTATCTTGTTTCCTGAGGGGGTTTCTTCCCTGGACAATGCATCTGCCTTTTTATTATCTGCCCCAGGTCTATACGTTACGATATAGTGTAATTCCGAGAAGAAGAGCATCCAGCGCAATTTTTGTGGAGACAATATTCGGGTGGACCGCATAAACTGTAAGTTGCGGTGATCCGTATATACGGTCACCACATGTTTGGCTCCCATCAATAGATGTCTCCAATTGCTGAAGGCTTCCTTTATGGCCAGTAGCTCCTTTTCAGCTACGGTGTACCTTAGCTCTGCCTGGTTCAGTTTCCGTGACATGTAGGCTATAGGATGTAGCTGGCCCGTGGTTTTATGTCTTTGTGACAGCATGGCTCTTATTGCTACATCGGAGGCGTCCACCTCTACCACATACAGGCTTTCTGAGTCAGGGTGAGCCAAAATGGGGGCAGTAACAAAGGCCTTTTTCAAACTTTGGAAGGAATTCTCAGCTTTCTTTGTCCGGAGGAATGGCTCGGTTTTCTTTAACAGCTTGGTTATTGGAGCAACGACGTTTGAAAAATGGCTTATAAATCTGCGGTAAAAATGTGCAAAACCAAGAAAGCATTGTATGCTTCTAACGGTAGTAGTTTGTGGCTAATCTTTTACTGCCAAGATCTTTCTTTCTCATTATAATGTAGATGGCTTGTAGGGCCTCTAACTTGGTGCACACATTACTGTTGTAAATTCATGTTTTGAATGTGTTGAACTGTTGAAATTGTTTAATTTAGATTCTTGAGTGCATTCTAGCTGTATTTTTCCACTAGTGTTTTCTATTTCTGCTCTACAGCTATCTTTGCACCACTTGTTGTATTGTCATATTCTAAAAATGTCTTCTTTTGATGATATATTGCATCTTACTGAGAATAAAGCTCACACAAAAGTGTATTCAGCCGCCGAGGCGACTAATATATATGGGCTTATCAAAGAGGTTAGAACGTTCAACACCACGTCAGGTCCCATTCAACAACAGATTCGTCAACTTGAGTATCTTATGCGCAGGGAAATAAACCAACGTCTGCATGCCACCACCCTCCTTCAATATCATAAAGCCAGCCGGATTCCTAGGGGGTTGCGTTTAGCAAATAAACCAATGGTGTTAAAAATGAACAGGAAATTTATGGATAAATGGTACGCTATTTTGAATAAGTGTTCCCTAGACCTCATCCTCCTCATTGTCGAAGAATTATCACATGTCTTGGTTGGGTCAGAAACTGAAATAAAGGACCTTCAAGCAAATCTAGTACAACACATGGAAGCAGAATCTTGGACTTTGAATGATATCAATACTCGGCTTTATTCATATGCTAAGGATATCCATGAGCGTAGAGTGAGAAAATTTCGCCGAGATACGATAGACTATAAACTAGACGAAGTCTATTCGTGGGCTGAGGTGTATGCACAAGAGCGCAGCTGGCAAAAACAGGGCACAACTTCATCTGAAGGAAGTTTGGCATCAGTTACCGACACTCAGATGTCTCGCCCTCCTGTGCCATCTACTATTACACCACCCAGTAGTGAAGCAGCCACAGGCAGCTCAGGTACTCTTTTTTGGCGACAAGCCCGGCCGCCAACCAACCACCTACGCAGACAGTAACAGATGTAGCCAAACCCGCAGACACAACCGATTCGGGAAAACCCCGTCGCACAAAGAAACATTAGTAGTCAATATCTCGTCCAAAACACTGACCAACAACCAAATGGCTCTTTTGTACCTACCAACCCACCTAAGAGGTTAGATTCTCAGATTGCTTTATTCAGATTCACCAGAAAACTGAGGCTGCAACATTGTTTTTCTACTATAATGACTGAATCTGCAACCCCTTGTGATGAGGATGAGTATCTGGAATTTAAACCTAAAAGCACCTTTGTTTCACCTATTTCTCATAAGACCATTGAACTTTTTGAGAATTTGGTCAAATAAGATATAGCCAAATTACCTTCATCTTCATCTGTTTCATCTAACCTTACCAGAAGTGAAAGATTTGCATTGAAATCTTTGCAAATGGATACCTCCTTGCACTTTACTAAGGCAGACAAGGGTGGAGCCCTAGTTCTGATGGATTCGAAAAAGTAAGAGAATAAGATCAACATTATGTTGCAGGATTCCTCAACATATTTGCCTTTATCTCAAGATCCTACTAATGAATTTTCTGTTTACTTGAAAAAAGGTTGTCATATGCTCTTGAGATGAAATGGATCAACACTAAAACCAAAGAATTCCTGTACACTCGCTTTCCTCGCAGGCCACTACTTTACATGTTGCCTAAAATTCACAAAAGTTTAATAGATCCTCCGTTGACACCAATTGTCTCCGGTTGTGGATCTATCCACGATCCACTTGGGCGTTATTTAGACACCTTCCTTCAACCCATTGTGAAATCTTGTGCTTCTTACGTACAAGATACCACACACCTGTTAAACATTCTCAGGGATATTTGCATCCCTGATAGTGGTGAAATTTGGTTGTGGACGGTTGACGTAGTGTCTTTGTACACTTCAATTCCCCATACTGAAGGCATTGAAGCGATTGAATGGGCTTTGCGTAGACAAGATACGATCAGGGCCAATAAAGTGTTTCTTTTGGAAATCCTGAATTTTTGTCTATTTCATAGTTATTTTGCATGGAACGGACAATTCTTTTTGCAATGAAATGGGACATCGATGGGCTTTCCTGGAGCCCCTAGCTATGCTAATATCTTCATGCTAAAATTTGAAACAGAGTACATTCTTTCGAATCCGCAATGGTACACTAATCTCATTGTATATCGTCGATGTATTGGCGATACATTGATTATTTGGCATGGGCCACGCCGGGACCTTGAGTTATTGGTCCATGGGTTAAATGACATTAATCCAAGGATCCAATTCACCCACCAAATTGAATCCACTAGCATTGCTTTTCTAGATGTTTTGCCTACTGTTTCCCAGAATACCATTGAAACCACCATTAACAAACCGACAGATCGTAATAATGCTCTTTTATATCAGAGTTTCCACCCTTGGCCATTGAAACGCCACTTGCCTTTTTCTCAATTCGTGAGAATTAAGCGCATTTCTTCAAACCCAGAGGTTGGCATACAGACGATCAAAAATTCCAAACAAAAGTTCTTGCATAGAGGTTATCCTCAAACAGTTGTCGATCAGGCAGCTACTAGGACACTGGCATTATGCTGTGAGGACTTATTAAAAAAGAAAGTTAAACCAACCAGTTCAGCCAGGGAAGTTTTTGTTTCTACATATTCTACTCATTCTGATCTTGTGAAATCCAGTATACTTGACAGATGGGCTCTGCTTCAATCAGAGCCTGATTTTAAATGCATGTTTACAGATCCCCCACTCTTCGCGTACAAAAGGTCAAGTAACCTCAGAGAGATTCTGAATAAACCAGTGGAAAAATATGTAGTCTCTTTCAAAGGGATGTCTAAATGTATGAATTGTTCTCATTGTAACAATGTCATTACAGGTAATACTCTATCTCATCCCCGATCTGGCAAAAAGATTGTTTTACACTTCAATGCTAATTGTAACAGTCATCATGTCATTTATTTGATTAAATGTCCTTGCGACTTGTACTATGTAGGCAAGACGGAGAGAATTCTCCTGACTCGTATTACTGAGCACAAGAGTGGCATTAGAACTAACACTGCCAGCTCTCCTATCGCACAACATTGGCATTCCGCAAAACATAGCATTGCCAGTTAAGATTCGGGGTTCTTGAGCTGTTAGTAAATTGCCCAGATCGAGACTTGTCGAAATGTTTAATCGAAACGTGAAGCTTACTGGATTTGGCACATGCAAACATTGTCTCCCATTGGATTAAATGACAAATTCGAACTGTCTTGTTTTCTATAACATCTGAACCTGTGTTTGGATCACCATCATTTTTTCTTCTGTCAGTAATGTATATTTATTTTTGTTATGCTTGTTTTAACATTCATGCGGTTGTCATTACAGCCGTCTTTGCCTTGGTGTTTGTAAATTTGTGTATCTAGCCTGATTGAAACACACTTTTTGTTAAGGGACATTTGATGTAAGACATTTTTGTCATTATTTTTTCAAAAAAATATGTGTTATCTCTCTGTTTGTTGTTTTTACTACCATGCCTGTTTGCATTGTATTCTGTAAGTCTGGGTTGATATTTATTGTTTTCTGTGCTTTCCTCACTGTTCACATTTTAATTCTAGTTTTCTTATGATTTTTAGTTTTCTTACACTTTTTCTTGGTACTTTTTTCACACAGGTAGTGGCACAGATGTCTTTCTAGTTTTGTTTTTTTCATCACTTATGATTATGTGGATTTACATCACCTTTTATGCCATTGTCGATGTAAGATGGCCACCGTTCTTTTGTTGTATTTTTAGTCCTATTTTTATGGCAACTACAAGGAAGTTTATATCGCTCATACTCTGGGCGGCTCTTGCTGCTGCCTGCGTCTCGTGGTTTCTATGTTGGAATGAGCGGACACTCGTCTCGTTTGAGTGAAGACGACTCTTGTTTTTCGGTGAGTGCATACAGCCCCCCTTTTGCATTAGTGTAGACATACCGTTGGGTTGTAGGCAGGTGTAGTTTAAATTGTTGGCCTCATTTCAGTTTTTTATCTTCAGGTCCACAAAGTTAATATCTTCGCTTGTTTACACTGTCATCTCGACAGCTTGTAGAGGTAAGATGACTGCCTGCTTGTGATGGATGTTTTATTTGGCGGACGCTGGGTCTGTTTAACATCAGCCTCACTTTAGTTTCCTATCCTTAGGTTTTATTTGTTTCTTTTTATGTATATTCACTTCGAGAGTATGAAGAGGTAAGAAGGCTGCTCTTACTTGCTTCTTCACTTGGGTAGTATTGCATTTTTCGTTATTTCATCACCATTTTTCATACTGTTTTTTCAGTCTTTTATTTTGAAGCCGGCTTGTGTTTTTGGCCTCTGGAGGCCATTGTTATCTTCGTGTTGGGTACGTTTTGGCATTTTTAGTGCTGCAAGTTTTTTCATTGGGTTGACACTTGTGGTGGTGTTGGGTATTAGTATCTTGAGGTGCACGTTTGCACGTTTTATTGCATGCTCACGGTTTTTGTTGGGCTTATCATCACATTTTCATCACGTTTTCACTGTTTTTGTAACCTTTATTATCCATCAACCCGAGACTTACCTACTTGGCATGACAGTTCTGAATGTTCGTTCTTGCTTTTGTTTTGATTAAGCCTATGATATTGTGTAGAGAGTATTTACTCATAGTATGTATCAACATTTTGCAGATTGCCCTGATGAAGGGCTTTCCTTTATAGCCCGAAATGCATTGGGATATTTTATGACCAGTCAAGCTGATGTAAAGCATTCCTTCTTTTGATTTTGTGATAATCCTCTGCAACTATTGAGAATAAAATTAATCTACAACATTTCTACAATGGAAGTTATGAAGACTGGACTCTTTTGATTCAACGATTAATGCGGTTAATTTTTGGACTACAGTTTACAAATTGTTATTTGTAATTTTAGTCAAACTATTGGTTAATTTTGTTGCAACGCTTTTAGCGACACCCTTGTAGTGCACTGGGTATCCCCCAGATAGTTATCTGGGTTTTCTCCTCATTACAAGATCTTTCATTCAGACATTTCCTGGCCGGTGGGCGTCAGCATAATCCCCAGGAACTCTATTCACGTGAAACTCACATTTACTGAGTTTGCAGTATAGTCTGTTCCGCCGTAGTGCCTCCAACACCTGACAAACATGTGAACGGTGCTCTTTGACTGTGGAAGAGTAAATCAGAATATCATCGATGTATGCCACCACAAACCTGTCCAAAAACTCCTGCAACACTTTGATAACAAAATATTGAAATGCTGCGAGGGCATTGCTAAGGCCGAAGGGCATCACCGTGTATTCGTATAGCCTATATCTCGCTGTGAAGGCGGTCTTCCACTCGTCGCCTTCCCGCACGCGCACCAAGTGGTATGCCCCTTTCAAGTCCAGTCGAGTATAAATGGTAGCTGTTTTGACCTGTTCAAGAAGAACAGGTATCAGAGGCAAGGGATATCTGTTTTTTTATTGTTATATTGTTTAAGACTCGAAAGTCTATACAGGCTATTCTCTCTCCATTTGCTTTTGGTATGAAAATGAGAGGAGAGGCCGCAGGTGACCTTGAGGGGCGTATAAATCTGTTCTCTAGGTACTTATCCAGATATTCTCGCAAATGGGTATTTTCTGCTTCTGTTAAGGCATATAATCTCCCACAAGGAATTACCGCTCTAGGCAATAAATCAATCCAGCAGTCATAATGCTTATGAGGGGGTAAGGTATTCGCTTGTTTCTCACATAATATGTCTTGGTAGTCCAGATACAATGGGGGTAGTTTGACATCAGTTTCAGCAGCTGTTGCTACCCGATGTGACGTAACTAAACTGAGCACTGGAGTCACGGTTTTGGTAAAGCAATGTTCCTTACACCATGAACTGCTAAAGTTAACAGATGTTTCTTCCCAGTTGTTAACCTGGTTATGCAATCTCAACCAAGGAAGACCCAGAATGACACCGTACTGTGGAGCATGAATAATGTTGAAACGCAACCATTCCGTTTTTCCTCCCCCACAACACATCTCTAGGTTGTCTGTTTGGAATCTGATAGGACCTGTACTCAACTCCCTCCCATCGACAGTCAAAACCTCTTCGGGGCTATCTTTTGCAATCAACTCTAGGCATAGCCTCTGGCCATTCAAATGTCCATGAATCAAGTATTGCTTCTATGTTTTGCCATCCTTTATGGGTCTTTAATTTGACGGTGAGAAAGAAGTGTTCGGAAGATAACGACGCTTTATTTGTCAGGGAAGGTATATTCACACCATCCAAGCATTTCCCTTCTGATCTCCTTGAGCTTGTTAGTTTTCCTGTGGGCTATCGGGGTTGACCCCTGATTATCTTTTCACCCCGAAACTTGTTCATGGTTTGGCTAAACACTCCTTTACGAAGTGTCCTTTTTTGCCACAATACATGCAAAGTCCGTTTTCTCGTCTCTCTCTCTCTCTGCTTGGGTCAGTGAGGCTCGCACTGCACCTATATCCATAGGTTCAACTGGAGATCAAGTTGACCCCCCTGTACCTCTACTCTTGTCAAACCGCACGGGCGGTCGTTCCACTCTCTTCTTCTCCCCCCTGCGTTCCCCCATGCGATAATCTAATCACAGAGTGAGATTGATGAGATCTATACAAGTAGAAGGCTGAGGATCGATTTGAGCTAAAACGTCCTTCATTTTGTCCTTCAGCCCTTGATAAAACAGGGCAGCCCTTTTTTCTTCAGGCCACTGTGTTTCGGCCACTAGTTCTTGGAAAGTATTGATGTACACTACCAAATCCTTGTTTCCCTGCTTGAGTTCTAACAGCTCCCTGTCAGCCGAAAAGGAGGCAGCTCTATGATCAAACACGGTCTCAAACTCCTTCCTAAACTCATCCCAGTCGTACAACAGTGGATCATCTCTGCGTACAAAGGGCACCACCCATTGAGCCGCATCCCTGTTAAATAAGAAATCATAAAGGCTACTCTACCTGGTTCGTGGGAAAGGCTTTGGGTCTACAGGAGAAATGCAGTAAAACCTGTGTCATGAAGACCTGTACTTTGGATGCCTCTCCATGGAAGCGCTCAGGGGCCGCCAAATGTATGGGTGTGGGTAACTCTACTGTCAATGGTGTGTGAAAAGAGGGATTCCCAAACTGAAAGGGGCTCTCTCCGGTGCCTCGACCTGGCTGAGCATCAAAGGGGTTTCTCTGTAGCCTATCCACTGTGTCTTATAGGACTGCTGTCTCAGCCCTGGAAGCTGCTATTTCTTGTTGTAGGGTTCCTAACGTGGCTAGCACATCCTCTAGGGTGGCCAAAGTAAACAACATACCGACCGGGAGAGGTATATTACTTTTAAGCAGATTATTCTATCAGGGTCCCTCGGAGGCCTCTCAGGATCGGTCCGTTGCTCAATGGGGTCCACCTATTGACAACCTCAATTCCAAATTGCCATTAGGGCACAGAAGATTAAGGGGGTCAATCGGGGGAAGGAAAGGATGGGAACAGCGGGGAGGGAGACCTGTGAAAAGAAAAGACTTATTAAAGACACACTGCACTGAAACAGCTTAGCACCTAATTCCTAGCGTTTTACAACCATATCTAAACCAGATCTACCTGTAAAGCAAAATAACCAGTTCTGGCAGCTGCAAGTAGAAGGACAACTTGGCATTCATCAAAGACCTTCTCTTGGTTACCTTGTCTTCTAAGGCTTAGAAGGAACTTATACAATACTCAGGCGTAAGAACTGTGAACAAACAAACATATATTTAGGCGATATCTCATAAACACTTCAAGACCATAGATACTGCTATTTGTAGTGTATAGTACCCACCAGACAAGGTGCGTTCATGGACCTCACAAGGGAGGAAGGATTAGGGCTTACTTAAGCTACCTCTCACATTTCCCCTGCTAGGAGACGAACAAAAACTCACACTTAGAACATATAGATATATCAACGAATAGCGGAGCAGCCAGTATTGCTTTTCATAGCCAAATTAACATATAACCAATGCAACCATTCCTTGTTGAGTTAAGCACTTTTGATATGGATAATATACCACCTGGCATAGGTAAAAGTCAAAGCGTTGAGGTTTAAGGAGCTTGTTAGCAACCACGGTATGCTACAGAAATAGAACTGGGTTTCAACACAGTCGCAAGAACTTGCACTTTCAAAGATCCAATCGTGGCGTACTCGGCCGCTAAATAACAGTGCTTATAGGAAAGAAAGGCTCTAGGCGTTGTCACAGACACCCTTACCCAACCGGGCACTGTGGCAGTTAGGAATCCTTCGATCTGTCTCTACGGCGTTCACAGGATAATCTGCGTTGTCTCTCCCTCCGGCTCCGGCTTACGTAGCCGCCAGGAAACCAATGCTGCGTCACTTCCAGTGCGTGCGCACCGCACAGGCTGCTGGGAGCTGTAGTTTTGTTGCTCCGGTGATGATACTGCCCCTGAATGTTTTGTTTCTCCAGCCTGCCTGCATCTTCTGGAGAAGGACAGCGGCCTTCTTCCAGAAGCCTCTCCGAGTTGGCTGGTCGGAGGAGTGCACAGCGGTCAGTGACTGATACGTAACACAAAGTACCTTGGATGCATCAAAATCATAAGCAAAAACAGCCACAGGGAAGGTGATGTGTCGGTTTCTTACGCACAGAGAAGGTGATGCGTCAGTTCCTTTCTCCAGGGGAGGTGATGCATTGGTTCCTTACTGCCACACAGGGGGGGAGATGCTTTGGTTCCTTACTGAAGATGAGATGATGCGTCAGTTTCTTAATGTGCTGGGAAGTGATGCATTGGTTTCTTACTGCGGCCTCAGCGTTGGTGTAGACTTGGCACTCAAGTGCGATGCGTGGAGATTCGGGCAAGCACTAGTTCTCGATGCGGTGCTGCGTCAAACTCTCTGGCTGTGTTCCCATGAGGCGTCAGTTCTTGCAGCCGCACAGCAAGGCCTACGTCGGAGGTGGTGCGGTGATCTCAGACTTCAGAGAGTGGTGCACAAGACTCGGCGAGCTGCGATTTCTCCAGCCGCGGGCAGGCGCATCGTCATTTTCGTCAGCGGCACGGCAGCAATGTGTGGAAATTATTCCCGCACTGCAGTGTTGCGTCAGAAACAGGTGCGGATGAGCCACGCTTCTGTAGTTGCTTCAAGTTTTCTCAGCTCACAGCAGCAGGAACAACCTCCAGAGGCCCAACACAGCAACAGGCACCTCTTGGCAGGTCAGAACTCCCAGCAAGGGAGCTCAGGGGAGCAGATGGTGAAGTCTTTGTGTCCCTGAGACTTCAGAACAGGAGGCAAGCTCTACTGCAAGCCCTTGGAAATCTTCTTCAAGCAGGATAGACAGCACACAGCAAAGTCTTTGTCCTCTTCTTGGCAGAAACAGCCAATGCAGGCCAGCCCCAGACAGCACACAGCAAAGGGGCAGTACTACTCCTTCAGCTTTACCAGCTCTTCTCCTTGGCTCGTCTTCAGCCCAGAAGTATTCATATGTACTGGGGTCTGGTCCCCAATATTTATCCTCAATTTCTCTTTGTTCTCATGTGGCAGAGAGGATCTGTGTTCGGTCAAAACCAGTTCTGTCCTCTCTGGCCCAGCTTCCCGGCAGGAGGTGGAGACAGCATTGTCCAAGGCAGACTAGGCCTATTCAGGTGCGAGGAAATCTCCTCCCACCACTCTAGATGCAGTCAAGGTCTATTCAGCCCAGCCCTGACTCATCCAAGAAAGGCAAGACACACCTCAACCCCCCTAGTGGCTGTCTGAAAAGAATGCACATCCACAGCCTCTGTCACTCCAAATGCACACAGTCAATCCACAAACTAGAAAAGGCATAAAGGATGGCTAAGCAAGAAAATGTCCTCTTTCTAAAAGTGGTATTTTCAAACACACAATATTAAAGTCATCTTTACTAAAAGATGAATTTTCATATCCTGAGTTTAGGCAGACAAAACTCCACCCCTCTAGCTTGTCCCAATGGGAAGATATACTTATAAGAATGTTATAAATAAACTGGCATTCTATCCTATGGGACAGATAGTCTTTGCATAGTGAAAAACGAAACTCACTGTATTTCACCATCAGGACATGTCACACACATTAGTACATATCCTACTTTTCACATACACTGCACCCTGCCCAAAAGGGGTACTGTGGGCCTACCTTAGGGGTGACTCACATGTAATAACATGGAAGGTTAGGGCCTGGCAAGTGAGTGCACTTGCCAGGTCGACATTGCAGTAGAGACTGCGTACAGACACTGCATTAGCAGGCCTGAGACTCTCTTTGAAAGGCTGCTTGTGTGGGTAGCACAGTCAGTGTTGCAGGCCCACTAGCAGCATTTGACTTACAGGCCCTGGGCACACACAGTGCACTGTACTAGGGACTTAGTTGTAAGCCAACAAGCCAATCATGTAAACACCAATCCATATGCACAATTTACACAAGGAGCACTTGCACTTTGGCATTGATCAGCCGTGGCAAAGTGCCCAAAGCATCTAGACCAACAAAAACGAAATCCAACACACAGCAAAAATACAGGAGACAGAGGCAGAAAGACAGGAGAAATCGCACCAAAGATGCAGTTATTTTGTCATGTCAGCAACAAATGCTATAAACCTCATTGGTTCATAGATAAAAGTTAAGTCAGATACAAAAAGTCGGATCTGTTTACTATGAAAAATGACTACAAAAGCAGAGGGCCTAGCGTTTAGGTATTTATGGATGAATTATTACACTGAGTTAAGTAAAGAAGTGTTTTGTTGCATGGAATATCACAGATTACCATAGTTCACAAGGGTTTTGGTGTTGGTCATTCCCTTTGACAAACCCTGAGTGTAGAAAATGTTCACTGAAACTTCTTAAGACCGCCTAAAAGGGGTTGATTTATTGTTTTACAAAAGTAATTTTGTATCTATTTATAATTTTATGACTGCATGTCTGACGGTTGCTTTTTATGAAAAATGTATGTTGAATTTAGCAAGCCTGAGATGGGTAACGTGACAAGCCATTTTTAAAGGCTCTAGGCATGATTGGTTCACTGGCAAAATGTGTAAATTCCATTTGCTTGATGTGTCTATTATAAATATTTATAAGCAAGGCAATAGCCCTGATGTGCTTTATGAAAAGCACACAATAAATACAATAGACATTTAAAGATGGATTGTTGTGTCACCTTCTTAAAGCCTGTTGATAGGGATTTTGTTGCATGGAATCACAAAGATTACCTCAATAGGCTAGGGTTTTGGTATTTATTACCCACTTTGACAAACTGGGTGGTGTGGCGGGTTGAAGATAGGTGCTTTAATAATCCTTGCTTGACCCTCTCATGCGGCTCCCACAGATTTAGTTGTCTGCAAGACTCATGTAACAAAAAAAATATATATATATACATAGACATGTAATACCGTGCATGTACATACGAAGAGGGCCTTTGGGTCAGCCCTCTTTTGTCATTGGTCTGTATCAATCATACTCTGGTTCGGTCCACTGAGAGGTTTTTTAGGTTCTTCTAGGCCATGACCCAGAATCTGGGTATTCTCTATACCTTGGCACTAAGGGCTTGGGGGCAGATGTATCAACATCCTCATTTGCGATTCTCAAATAGCGATTTTTTAGAAATCGCTATTTGAGAATTGCAAAATGGGATGAGTGAAAAAACGCAATTTTTTAGCGATTTATTAATATTCCTTAACTGCGATTAGAAAATTGTGAATCGCAATTAAGGAATACTTTCCCATTCATTTCTATGGGCCAGGAGGCCCATAGGAACGAATGGGAAGTTATTCTCAATTTTCAATTCGCAATTTGAGAATCGCAAATTGAGAATAATTTCAAGGGTGCAAGGGTGTCATAAGGACACCCTGATGCACCCCTGAAATTTAGATGTGTGCGCATATGGTGCACATACATGCCCTAAGGGCATGTATGTGCGCCCCATGGCACCTTTACAAATGCCAAAAAGAGCATTTGTGAAAGAAATCGCAAATTACCACCAACTTCAAGTTGGTGGTAATTTGCGATTTCTTAATGAGAAATCGCACAACTTGGGTGCTTCATACATAGCATTTAAGTAATCGCAATTTGCAATTCCTTAAATGCTGACGCAAAATTAAGGAATCGCAAATTTTGTGATTCCTTAATTTTTGTTTTTTTGTTTGTCGCAAACGCTGCTTTTTTGCGAAATCGCAGCGTTTGCGACTAAAAAAAGGGATGATACATATGCCCCTTATTCACTATGCCAATATGAGACAGAAAATTAGTTGGACTGCAACCACTCCACAACCCACTGAGCAATATTTAAGTTAGATGTGTTTTAGGTAAGGGCCAATTCTATGAGATTTCATAGAGATAGTTAGTGAATTCACAACCTTCTTTCATTAAGGAAAGACACACTTAAAAACACTCGAAAACAATGGATACATTTTAAAGATGTACAATTTCCCTAAGAATCATGCATGCTTTAAAGAAAGTCTCTGTACCTTTAAATTGCAAAAACGTGGTTCCCTAAACACTCTGTTCCCTAATGTGTTCTTTCCAATATTCATATACTTGAATAGCAAGTGAATCAATGAACTATGCAGAATATAGCAACCTATGACTTGTGATCAGAATTTTAAAAGTCTTTCAGTTTTTTGGGAATAATAAAAGGTAGATGGGTCTGAATTGTCCTGTCGAAATAAGGGAACCTTTTATTAAAGCTTCTGGGACTAGTTATGGGTGGAATCCAGTAGGAGCCCGTGGAGGGAGTGCCGCGGGAGGTGGGGTGGGGTGGGGTGGGGGAGGGGCAGGGTGGGGGGTAGTAAACTCTGGCTCACGGCCAACTGGTGTAATGTAAACAAATAAATAAATAAAACGAATTTCATTGCGCGCGCTGAAACGCCAAATGCGTTTCAATGCGCGCAGTGAATTTTTTTTTTTTTACATTACTCCGGTCGGCTGTGAGCCGGAGTTTACTACCCCCCACCCTGCCATTCCCCCGCCCCACCACCCGCGGCACTCCTCCACGGGCCACTACCGGTGGAATCCTACAATGCACCCACTGTGTATAGTTATTTATTTCTTGAGAACAATTTGTTCTATGAATGTATATGTGTCCATAATGATGAAAACAAAATAGCTCTTGGTGATTTTTGGAATTAAAGTAGGGATTTTCATTGTCTAGAATGGCATAAGAATTTAAGTCAGATATCTTTTTTAAACAGAATTTATGTCGTATAAATTTGCAAAGCGGTCAGGAATTATAATATTATCTAGAGATATTTTCAAAACAAAAGGAATTTGAATAATTTCTGTCTGACCCATAACCTGATAAGGAACCTTTTCCTAAACAACACCGTCTAGCACAAGATACACAGTAGTGTTTACATCATGATGATTCTGGTGGGCTCTGTGAGAGGAAGAGTGTGACTTCAATTCCTGAACCACAGGAAATGGCACTATCTTATTACAAATATAATGCCCATGTACAAGAAGAACAATTATGACTAACATTATAATCCACATTAAAATGTAAACAACTCCAGTAGTGATCCAGATGTATGACGATAGTATTAAAATCCGTTTGTCTCAAAGCCAGCAAGCAAGAAGCCATCTGCAGCATTGATTAGCTGGAGAAGAGGTTATTATATCTCTCCTTTCAATATCTGTATCAGAATCATTCTCAAACAGTACAATTTCTTGTAGAAGAATTATTTCAATTGATTTTAGTTATGTTGGAGGCTCATAATAAACCAAAGCAGTACTTTCAATGGATGGAATGTTTGAAATCACAGCATTAGGTTCACTTGTAGAAAGTAGTACTTGATGTAATGCTAGAGACACAGCAGGCTCATCGTTCCCCAGCATAGGGTTCAGGACTTTAGCATAGCTGTACTCTTCTCAGATAGTTCTTTTAGAGTAGGGAGAGGATGTGCTGATGTACTCCAGAGGAACTTTAGTGTCAAAGGGGATCTACATAATGCTCCTTGATGTAGTCGTTCAACAACTTCCTGGTTTTCTTTGAATCAGGTAAGAGTGGCAAAATGACTTTCGGGTGTTTTATACCCCTGAACTGGGACAGGTGGCCTGTAAGATGGCCCAAATACTTGTATGTCAGGGATCTTTTATTGCACTAATTCTCCCACTGTAGGAAGCCACCCATCAGCACCTTTAGGAATATTATCTTTATAGGTGGTAGAGTCGGAATCATTCACATTAAATTTAGTTCTAGTTTCTTGAATGTTCTGTAACAGAGTGAACTGTATCAAACGGTCAGGTGTTTTTGACTCTGATACCTTTCCAGGGACATCAACATTAGGCACAAAGAGAATCTTGCCTGCACTGTGGCACTCCTCTAGGAAAGTTAATTAGTGCTCCCTGAACCCCATACATGTTATGCAGTTAGGTCAATCCTGTATCCAATAACCTACCAGTCAAGGGTTCTTTAAGTGCACTGTTGGTGCATTCTACGACCGTGTTAGTTTCCAGGCAGAAAGGGTGTAACTATAGTGGGTCATAGTTCAAGAGAAGACATAGCATCCATATACGCTGAACGTGAAAGCAGGCTAATGAAAGGTATGAAATGCTCCCATTCCTGGTAGGCACCACACGCCTTAGATTGACTGCACAGCATAGCAGTTTTTTGTGGCCAAACCTAAAGGAACCGAGAGCATGAATCAACAGCTACCAATATACTTTTATATTGGTTAACATTCAGGATTGAGCCAATATGGTCAGGAAAAAGAATCCTGAAGGGTTTATCAGATATAGTAGGGGGAATTGGTGCAGGTCTTATAACAGTTGAGTGTTTTATCTGTTGACAAATGGTGCATTGTTGCATATATTTGTTTGTTAGTTTTGGTAAATAGGGCCACCAGAATGGTTGCTGCAGCACTGATACAGTAGCACTAATGACAGCATGAGCAGAAGCTATCCCCTCCTGAGATCACTTCATTAGGTCTAACCTAGTTTGATCATGAGAAATCTATCTATCCCCTACTCTGGATATAAAACACATAAAAACATTATATTGAGTAGGGATTTGGGTGGATTTGGGAGGAAAACCATCAGGAGGCTTCTCCCCCTTTAAAGTTATTTGTATCACTACCAGAGTGCCCACATCATTCTTAGTTGGAGATCGAGTTACAGCAGATACCTTAGAGGTGCTGTTTTTGCAGCCAAGTCTACTCCACAGTTTCTTCACTTCGATGAGCCATATTGTGCTCTACATGGACTCAAAGAAGCTTGTCCTGTAGGCCTGCCAATCTTTCACAAAGTTGTTTAGTTCTTATTGACTTCCCTTTTGAATCTACAAATCTATTCAAGCATCAATGTGATAAGCCCACATTATATCCTTCGACACAGAATGCCAAATCAAACACAATAAGTGTAGGAATCGACAGATCAGCCTTTTTGTAGGGCAGGTAACAGGACATGTATTTCTGCACACTGTGCAGTGGAATCACTTAAAAATGTTTGTGCATAGCGATTTGAAATCGCAATCTTCAAAGATTCCCTACACTGCCAGTATTTTGTTTATTGCCAGGTGCAGAACATTCACGTCCATGTAGAACATGCTCTTATGCATGAGCAAATATTTGGAGTGAGTTTCTGGAATATTTTGTCTCTATTGCAACAATTCTTGCATGCAAAGCATAGGATTATATTCAAATTGTACACCAGTAGCATTTTTAAAAAGTGGCCCATTGTACCCAATACAGATGTAGAGTGTGAGCATTAGGAATAATACCTTTTGTTGATGTTTCTATTATCGAAGATAAAGGAGATACTCAATATTTCAACAGTTGTCTCTGCTTAATTGTAATACTTCATTTGTTAAGTGCATCATCTGAAATTACTAAAAGATCTAGAAAAAAAGCGTGCCCTGTGGCAGGGTGCCAAAATGATGAATCGGTTTTCTACATTCATCTAGAACACGTCCCCAAATTTTGTTTTTTTAGACCGCCTGACACTAAAGACTTATTCAATATGCCAACAAAAGACAGAAAACCAGTTGGACTGCAACACCTTCCCACAACCTACTAGACAATATTTGAGCGAGATGTGTTTCAGGTAATGATCAATCCTGTGAGTTGTCACAGAGATAGATAGATAAATCGCACTCAAGAACATTAGGAAACAATCAATATAATTCAAAGATGTCTTTTAAAATGAAAATGCTATCCTAGTAAATATGATATAAATTGTAACCAAAAAAAAAACAGAATGGTAGCAGCAACGTTTATCAAAAGTGTGAACAACAAAAAATACTCTAACCTGTTGGCAGTGTATCTTTATAACAATCCCACCTTAATTTCTTTACATACTAAGGTATTCTTAGCACCAAAAGAAGGCCTAATATGAGTTTCAGATGGTTCGTACTCCCATACCTGTTTGAACAATAATGCTTTATTTTCAACATAATAGCAAGGTCTGCTATGCTCGTCTGCGCTTGTGGCTGGGCTACTCAGCAAGTGATGGCTGAATGACCCCTTTATTCTTCAGCAAAAGTGGGTGATGCTATTCTGCATGGCCTGCCTCGTCTGCGTACACTGGCATGAAGTGTCTCTCTAACTCTTCACACCCAGTGCTTAGCTCATATAACACTATTTAGTCACAGTTTTTTTTAAACTTCTTTTTATTAAACAGTCGTCAGTATTATTGTACAGCATCACAAAAAGCAATGGTTGATAATACATACATGTCATCCTAATTCGCATTTCTTTGATTTATGGACATATGTAAAGTAACCAACAGCTCCAGCAGGTTCTCCATCCGATATACCCCTGGTCAATATTTAGTCATTGTTGAATCTTTCATGGTAAACAATTAGCAGAAATGGCCTGGTGCCCTTTTACTTATTTCATTCGGCAGACTTTGTTCTTTGGACAATAAATATGAAACAGTTTTTAGCTATGCATGAAACTTTGTTCACAACTTAATAACAATTATTTAGAACAGTCAATTCAGATTAATGACTGTAAATATATTTGAGCAGGCTTGATTATTACGTGGCAAAGAAAGATAAATGTGCATTCTGTATTAAGCATTTGCATCGACATCTAAGTGATTAACATGTGTGACCCACAAAGGCAATACCTAGAAAAAAACATGAAAACATCCTTCTGAGGCATAGTAAGCGCTATGTGAATACAAGTTATAATTACAGTTACAATAACCATAACACCATGACAGTATAAAGCATGAGATAATGGGTCAGCCTATTTCAGCTTCCTTTTTCAATTTTATTCTTTTAATGCTGCATACACTCTTGAGCTTGTATGTCTGTTTGATTGTGGATGGGTAAGTGAATAAATGCAAGAATGCGTCAGTGGGCAGATGAGATGAGGCATGTGTGTTTTATATCAATAATGCAAGTGTCACTTTCAGTTATATGTTGGACATACTGGCATTCCCAATGCTTGGTATTAAGCATAACACTGCAATTATGTGGCAGGAGACACACAAATTATACAGTGGGGTTAACTTAGTTATGAGGCATATTTGTAATTTTTATAATATTATTACTACTGTATGAGTGGAGTTTTTTACCACTGTAGTATCAGTCTACCACCTAAATGCAGCAATGAGAAAAGGAAAGGTAACCTACCAATGCACAGCAACATGTGTGGCAGTGTTGGCAGTAGCTATTGATCTGTTTGAGCTACAAAACATTTTTTCCCATTGCGACTCTGCTAAGTATACAGAAGAGTATGGATTTTGTAACAAATGTGGCAAATCCATAATCATGTGGCAATGGCAGAGGCAGCAGAATTGCATAATTCCAGTAGCCCTGATATATCACTGAATCCTGGCAGAGTAATTGAGAGTAATATTGCCAGATGATTGGCACTTAATCAATCTTGTATCTGCCAATGCTTGCCAATAACTTATCCAGTATCATGGGCATTGGAACCCACTATGCTCAATATTTTGAGACCTGTATAGGTGTGCAGCCTCTGACATGTATAAGTTTAAACGTCCAACTAGGCAGACTAAAACATAGCTTTGTTAAGCAATGGACCAGTAGAGGCTTTCTGATATTGAAATGATAACTATTCCTTGAGCACACTGTTCTGCCACAGAAGGAGTTGTGGGCAACCAGCACAAAAAGGTAATCATCCTAAAATAACTTTGCAAACCAAACACTGACTCTAAAGTGAGTTCTATTGAATCTGTAGAAACTGTTTTGTCAGTGCTTTCACTCCCTTTTTTCTGAGATTATTATAAATATGCTATAAGGAGCATCAAGTCTACAAAAACAAACGTATTTTAATAATTTCAGACTTGATAAATGTGTTTAAAATGCACAATTGTTCAGTCCATTTTCTCATATTGGCTCGAAGGCTATCCTATGAAATGTGACGCTCAGGCTCACTATTTAGTCTTAGTAACACCCCCTTGTTAAAGTTTCTCCTCTAACTTAACCTTGCTTTTTCAGTGAACTCCTGTGGTAACCCATGCTGTGCACACCCTTCGGCTGTGCGCAAGAGGGGGTTGCCCCAACCTCCTCACAGATGACCAACTGTGCCACTGTACACAGCCGTCCAGTCTTTGTGGCAGTAGCGTGCATGGGATGCTGGCCAACACAGAGACTGAAAAAATAATCTTGGGAAGCTCGAGATTTCTCAGAACCCAAAACCCTCATATTGCACTCATCTGAAAAAATTTCTTCCTACAGAGGGAAGACAAGACATTGACGTTTTATTTATTTATTTCTTTATTTGATTTATATAGTGCATCATAACCCAGGGGTCTCTAAGCGCTTTGTCAGGGTCTGCATGGCGATTCAGAAAGATACAGCTGGTCACGAATCAGGGGCAACCCCACACTTGCTGAAAGAGCACAGTTTTTAATTTCTTTCGAAAGGGCAGCAGCTTGGTTTCTTTCCGCAGTTCCAGTGGCAATTTATTCCAAAGAGCTGGGAGTGTGTAAGAGAAAGCACGACCTCCCACACTGGCTAGTCTACAGCGTGGTTGAACAAGGAGGGTAGCTTCTGCAGATCTTAACGCCCTACCCGGCCTGTAGAGAGTCAGGCATGATTTCATGTAGCTTGGTGCCCTACCATAAAGGGCCTTATGGACTATGCACAGCCCCTTGAACATTAGCCTTTGCTTGACTGGCAGCCAGTGTAGTTCACGCAAGAGGGGGGATGCATGCGTGTTCCTCGGCTTTTTAAAGATGAGTCTGGCCGCGTCATTCATGACAACCTGCATTTTATTAAGGAGTCTTTGCGGTAATCCTATATACAACAAGTTGCCATAATCCAGCCTGGCTAGAATCATAGCAGAGACCGCACTCCTCAAGGTGGAGAAAGATAACACCGAGGAGACTTTCCTGAGTTGTCGGAGGAGGCCGACACAGGTGCCGACTACAGCCGTAACTTGTTTTTTCATGGACAATTTACCGTCCACATGGATGCCCAGGCTTTTGACCACTGCCGCCGATTCCGGGGGCATACCCAGCTTCCTAGGCCAAAATTGATCATTCCATGGGTTGCCAGCGATGGTAATAGGCAACACCTCGGTCTTATCCGGATTGATCTTTAGGGAATTCCTGGACATCCAGTTGGCTGTGCTTCTCAGAATGTTTTGCAGTCTTGCGAAGGCATCCTGGCCATCATCCAGTTGGATGATGATTTGGGTGTCATCCGCATAGTTATACACCTGGCAGTCCATTTGGTTGAGCATTAGAATCAGAGGCTGTAGGTAGATATTGAACAGAAGGGGTGACAGAGCAGACCCTTGCGGTACTCCGCAGGTGATCGATGTTGCGGTGGAAAACAGGTCACCAAGTTGCACTCTCTGCATCCTCCCTTGAAGAAAGGATGTGAACCATGCAAGTGCTGTGCCCTGAATGCCGAACTCCCTCATCCGCGACAATAGTTGTTTATGACACACGGTGTCAAATGCCGCGGAGAGGTCCAACAGCACTAGGGCACCCGGAGTTTTCTTGTCTGCTCTGTTCCTCAGTTCATCTACAATCGACAGCATGACAAGCTCTGTGCTGTGATTCGCACGAAAGCCTGCCTGATTCGGCTCTAACAGGACGTTACTTTCCAGGTGCTCCGACAGAGTAGTGAGAACGTGTTGCTCCAGCACTTTCGCCAGGAATGGTAGCTGGGAGATTGGTCTGAAATTTTTCAGACATTTCACGTCCGCCCCCATTTTTTTCAGCAGCGGGATCAGCCGGGCTTCTTTGAAGGAAAGAGGCACTTGTCCTACCTGTAAAGATAGGTTTAGGAGGCTCAGCACATCTTCCTCTATACCAGGGAGTGCCAGTTTGAACACTTCAGGTGGGCACGGATCAGACCTGGAGCCCGACTTGACCCGCCCCATAAGAGAAGACAGCCTCTCCCTAGTAATCAAGGGTAAGGCAGTTAATGGGGTTATCACTGGCATTCTAGCTGGCATAACCTGCGGCGGGCAGTCAATCTGGGTGGTCACCGTGATTTCAGCCACAAGGTCGGTAATTTTGTTAGTAAAAAAGTCCTGGAATTTTTGGCAGTCTTCCTGAATAAACTCCGGAGTCTGTTCCTTATTTTTCCTAAGCTCCGTGGGGACTCGGAAGACTTCTTTCTGGGGATTCGTGGCAGTTGCAATCCTCTCCTCAAAAAACTCGGACTTCCTAGCTATGATCGCCTGCTTATAGCTAGTGAGTGCCTGTATATATCGTCTCCGGGAGTCGGCACTGTAGTCCTTGCGCCAGGCTCTTTCCAATTTCGTAGCCCCCGTTTCTTCTCTCTAAGTGGTTCATTTTACCATGGGGCCCCTAGGCCTCTATCCACTAGGTTCAGCCTACGGATTGGTACCACCCGATCCACGGCCTTCGTACGTTTATCCATAAGTTCCCTACAGAGGACCTCTGGATTATTCGTCCGGTTATTGAAAGGGGGATTAGTTCGAAGTAGATTTACCATTTTCCACACAAGTTAGGTAATGCGGAGGAAATGAGCATTTTGTTTCCGCACTCTACAGGTTAATGCATGTAAATTCCCAGAAAGAACAACTCAGAAGAAAAAGTACTGAAGATGTGGCTTCCCAAATTATCTGGTGTGCTTCCAACAGCTACACAGGGGCAAAGATCTAATAGGAGCACGATATAGATCATGGTGGCCATTTCCTCTTTCAAACATAAAGACAATTATACCTGACCTCCTGTCACCTACCTCCACGATCCTCTGTATTTACTCTCCACCCTACCCGCACCATTACTGAAAAGCAACCCAGTGTCCTTCCAACCACCCACATCACCCTTGCTTCAACCTGCTCAACCTCTCTGTCCAAATATTTAAAAAAAATACCTGGCCTCCTGCCACCCACTTCCAATTATCTTCTGTACTACCCCTCTCTATCCAAAGTTCCACTCCTCCCTTTTGCAAGAACTAGCTCTGCGCTGACAGCAACTCTTTGAGAGCTACTGATCAGCAGGTATGTTTTTCCCATCAGGAGAGACACTCATCAACAGGGGAATGTGGTGCTTCTTTGACTGCCTTCTACCATACTACCGATTCCAAATATAATCTGGCTATACTATCACAGTCAAAATATCGTGGACAAAAATGCAAAGGTAAGTATATAATTTTATAAATATACCTCAATTTAAAATTGTATCATTCCTTATTCTTTATTGTTTAGGGTATTGCATTGTACTATAATTTGTTTAATTATTTTATTGTGGCATTTAGATTTAACAATGATTAATTTTTGGAGGGTTTTTGGGTTTATTGTGGACTAGGTTTTTTTTTTTTAAACGCGAATAATTAAAGTTAGTTCAATAATATGTTAATTTATGTAATTGTGATTGTTACTTATTTGTTCATATGTTTATTTTTTTAGTTTTTATTTCATTATATTTCAGGATGTGTTGCTCATTGGGGTGTAGTAATTTGCATACATAATAACTGATGTTAATTGACTGTTATATTATGAAAGTTTTTAAAGTAGTAATAATTTTTTGTTTAATTACATATCAAATTATTGTTTTCATTTTGGGTTGTGGGGTTTGTTGAGGGAATGAATAGGCATTATTCTAATTAAACTATATATTATATAATAATAAATGTTTATTATAATAATGAGTCAATTTTCTAATTATTATTTCATTTTGGGTCGTGTGGTTAATTGGGGTGCATTCATATTTAAAATAAATATTCATTACTTTAAAAAAATGTGACTGTATTAAATTATTTTTGTAGTGTAACTAATTTTAAATGATTATAACCATTTCTATTGATATTGCACTTTCCACAATGTTCGCTGGGCCTCAATTTGAAAGAGTAAATACAACCACCTGCCCCTAACACATGTACTTTCAACAATGTTGGTTGGAACTGGATTTAGAAAAGCAAATCTGGACCCTTCCCCCACAATATGCTTTATCCCCAATGTTTTTAGTTGAATTTATAGTAGTAAACCTTATGCTCCCATATAAATGTACTTTCCCAATGTTTGTTGGACTGGAGTTGAAATAGGAAATATGACCCCCCAAAATATATGCACTTTCTCCAATGTTTGCTGGATTGCAGTTAGTATAGTATTTTTGATTCCCCAAATATGTGCTTTTTGCCTTAATATTACTTTAAATGGAGTAGGAAAAGTAACTCTGGGGGCAACGATTCTCCTGGCCTCGGTGGTCGTCCTCCCCAAAACTTGCAAAGATAGCCAGCTCTGTGATTCGTATCGGCCAATCTCCCTTATAAATAGTGATCTAAATTTATTTACGGGAATCCTGGCCACTAGACTGGGACCACTGATGCTGGGCCTGATAGACCCGGACTAAGCCGGGTTGTGGCGACCAGGCAATGTGTCGACAACACTCAGAGATTACTTCACCTCCTGTGTAAATCCCATCACCAGTCAGAGGAGCGGGTGTTGTTGTCTGTCGATGCTGAAAAAGCGTTCAACAGAGTGCACTGGCCATTTCTGGAGGCTGTCCTGGAGGGGTTTGGAGCCGGAAGCCGCTTCCGCAAATGGGTATCTAGCGGCTACAGCTGCCCATCACAGTCCGGTCAACTGAACCACCTCGGAGCCCTTTCCGATAGCACAAGGAACGACGCAAGGCTGCCCTCTCTCCCCATTGCGATTGGCCTTATAAATGGAGTCTTTTGCTCAGAGGGTACAGGAAAATAACCAGATTGTAGGGATCCGGTTTGGAGGAGAGCACCATACCATCAGCTTGTACGCGCATGATGTTATCGACACACCTGAAGCCCCTGCGACATCAGTACCAACCTTCCTCACAGAATTAGAGTCATTTGCTGCTGCGTCAGGCTTTCGGGTCAAAGTATCCAAGTGACTGGCCCTGGGGTTCTCTTTTTTGCTGTCCACCATGGACGCCCTCAAACAGGTATGCTCAATTCAATGGGATCGAAAAGCTATACCATACTTGGGCATACAGCTTGTGACTTCCATCCAAGACACAGTCTCTTTAAATTATACCCAACTCTTGGCGCAGACCCGGAGGGACCTGCACTGATGGAGACCTTTTGGCCTCTCTTGGCTGGGCAGGGTGGCAGCACTCAAAATGAGCGAACTTCCAAAGTTATTATATCTTTTTGAAATATTGCTTGTTGAACAGCCCACTGGCACTTTGAAACTATTTCAAAGAGTTTCTCTCCTTTGTTTGGGTAGAGAAGAAGCCCAGGATGAACAGGGAATTGAGCTATAGACCCCCGCGAGAGGGAGGCCTTGGGATCCCCAATATAGATTGCTACTACCGGGCCACTCAGCTGCGGGCCCTGTTGGAGTGGTCTCAGGGCAAGTCCAAGAAGCCCTGGCTTTCATGAAGTGGGCTCTGGTGGGTCAGTCCCTGTAGAAGATCCCCTTTATCCGTAGGATCCATCCCCCCCCGGGGCTTTACAGGTCACTGGTCACACGGGCTACCCTAAAGGCCTGGGATGCGTCAGCTGTGTGTGTGTTGCAGCCTTACTACCTTCCTATCACCAATCACACCCATAATCAACAACCCCAACTTTACTCCAGGTCTTGACCTAGCAGCTTTTAAACATTGGGAAGGGGAGAGGCACAGATCGATTGGCCACTTCTTCAATGTGGAGGGTCCTTTGAAGATTTCCGCTCCAACTGTGCGCTGCCAGAGACTGAGCACTACCGTTACCAGCAGATTCGTCATTGGGTTATGCAGCCCTCGACACGCCAAGGGGCGGAGAGATTGCTCACCCCTTACGAAAGGTGGTTACTCTCCAAACAGTCGAGCAAACGTCTCATCACAGAGATAAACTACCTCTTGCGACATCCGGAACCATTGGCTAAGACTGCAGGGCAGAGGTGAAGGGAGACAGAACTGGGACGAACACTATCGCAGGAGGAGTGGGGGGACATTTTCTATCGGGCTAGACACTCGGCGCGCAACATTTCCAGCACAGAAATGGCCATCAAGATAGTGTCATATTGGTATCTCACTCCTCTCAGACTTCACAGGGGCATCCCCGGCTGCCCTTCAGCTGATGGAGAGGCTGCAGATCCAAGGGCACACTGATACACCTGCAATAGGAATGCCCAACACTCACGCTGTATTGGAAACAGATTCTCGACAAGTTCGACAAACACTTTGACACTGAACTCCCCCACTTCCCGGCGGATGTACTCCTGGGCCTGCCCAACGCTCTTACTTTTCCCCTTAAGTCACGCAGAGGTAGGCAGATGGGAATTGCCCTGGGTGCGGCCTTGCAGAATATTCAGTCCCACTGCGGCATGGCGGTGATCCCCACGTTCCAGGGGTGTCTTCATAGGTTGCGGCACGTGCTAGGCCTTTAGTGCATCTCCTTGTCACTTCAGGGGGATGGGACTTCTTTTGAGGAACTGTGGTACTCTTTCAATTCTATGTTGAGCTCCGATTTTCGGGAACTCACCTGCCCCAGATATTTGCGCTTACTGCGACTTCCCACACTGACGCAGCACCTACCCCAGCCTTTACCAACATGAAGACCTGTTGCGATGTCCCATGTTTCCCTTTGGATGACTCCCAGAGCTGGGGGGATGTGAGCTAGGGCAGGGGGGTACGGGGGAGTTCCTTTCCGTCTCTATCTCATTTTTGGCAGTCTTCCTGAATAAACTCCGGAGTCTGTTCCTTATTTTTCCTAAGCTCCGTGAGGACTCGGAAGACTTCTTTCTGGGGATTCGTGGCAGTTGCAATCCTCTCCTCAAAAAACTCGGACTTCCTAGCTATGATCGCCTGCTTATAGCTAGTGAGTGCCTGTATATATTGGCTCCGGGAGTCGGCACTGTAGTCCTTGCGCCAGGCTCTTTCCAATTTCCGTAGCCCCCGTTTCTTCTCTCTAAGTGGTTCATTATACCATGGGGCCCCTAGGCCTCTATCCACTAGGTTCAGCCTACGGATTGGTACCACCCGATCCACGGCCTTCGTACGTTTATCCATAAGTTCCCTACAGAGGACCTCTGGATTATCCATCCGGTTATTGAAAGGGGGATTAGTTCGAAGTAGATTTACCATTTTCCACACAAGTTAGGTAATGCGGAGGAAATGAGCATTTTGTTTCCGCACTCTACAGGTTAATGTTTTTTTTTTTTTTTAAGACCAACGGTCCCAAACTTTATTTAGTTTCACAGATAAGTTGGTAATTATTCACACAATATCATAACAATGAAGTACTATTACAATTGGTACTCAACGAGTAGCACATATTGACAAGCCAGTTATACATGAGTGAAAAGAAACAGTAGCCAGAGGAGATGCATTAGTCCGCAAGTGGCAGCGCCAGGAAATGTCTCGTGTTGCAGTGTACGCGGTCCGCAACACTGCAAGAGGACCAACGTGGTCATGAAGACCAGCAACCAGTGACTTGAGTCGTGTTCCTCGGTTAGCACAGCAGCAGTCAAGGGCAGGATCATATCCCACATAGGCACATGGGACGCTGGGTTGCAGTCTCCTGTTCATGGCAGTGTCCAACCAGTGTTGTGCGAAACATAAACAAGGAGGGGAAATCGAAGATTACCATGAGTACAGCATAAACAGTCTCGTTATCAACCAAGAGATTCAACTGGGAAGTAAAAGAAGAAGAGGGGAAGGGAGAAACTTTTCACCAACCGTTAGACTAGCATTTGCGTGTGTAGCAGTGTATCTAAATCTCTAGCCGTGCGTGGTGTACTCCATGTGGGCCGTGTGGGGGCGGGGATAGCTGAGGATGTGATGTCGCCGCAACTGCAGGGCGGGGGGGGGGAAGGGGGGGGGGGCGGGGGCGGGCGGCGGCAGGGGACATCTCCCGGTGGGCAAGGGCCTGGCGGTCTGGGAAAGCGGCAGGGGGGGGGGAAGGGGGCGGGGGGAGGGGGGGGGAGCCCGCGTCAAGTCCGGACAGTAGTCAATTGGGTCCCCTCTATTCCACGTCGGGATGGCACTCTATACCGGCCTGCGCGCACGCCCGATGGTACGCATTCAGGGCAGAGTCCCAGTCCTGGGCGATCGGGTACTTCCGTAGGCCCGCAGTCTCTTCCCTGTGCAGAGACACACTCTCCGCGCATGCCCAGTTGCCCAGAGAGCGACGCCAGTCTGCAGGGCGCGGTGGGATGGCGCCTTTCCACCGTTTCGTGATAAGGCGCTTGGCCGTGATGAGGCCCAAGTCCCAGAAACGCGCCCGTAGCTTGGTCTGCTTGGTTCTTTTGTAGAGTCCCAGCAGGCATACCTCCCACGTCTTGGGGAGGGTATCGCCTGTGGCCGCCGTCAGTGTGTCTGTGACCGCCGACCAGTACGAGGTGAGGTGGGCGCAACTCCAGAGTGCGTGCAGGAAGTCCGAGTCCAGGAGGCCGCATCTGGGACACGCCGACGATGTGAGTCCGAATTGGCGATTCAGTTTGTCTGGAGACAGATACGCACGATGGATGATATAATATTGGATGGTCTTAAAGCGCGCGTTGCGAGGAATATTCCTGGCGCCCGCTAATACCGCGGCCCACTGCTTGTCTGTCCAGTCGGAACCTCGGTCGGTCGCCCACTTCTCCCTCAATCTGTGGGAGGAGAATTGGGTATGACTGTGCAGTGCTTGTGCCAACCAGTGCACTATATGGGAGCCATCGCCCATCACATGTAGGTACTGGATGAGCAAATGAGTGGGTGGCTCGTGGCTCATGTCACCCCATGCCTTCGTTAGCTCACGGAGGAGTCTGGCGTGCGCCAGAAATTGTCCCGCTGGCAGATCCGTATCCGCAGCCAAGGTCTCAAAGGACAACAACTCTCCGTCGCTGTACAGGCCGCCCAGTTCGTCCAAGTCCGCCGCAGTCCAACTGCGCAGCTCGGCCGAGGACAGCACGCCAGCGCCCAAGGGAGCTCCTAGTAGAGGTAGGTTCGGAGCATAGGGTACCGTACTTTTGGTGAGTTTGAGGCTCCGCACAAAGCACCGCCTCGCGACTGCTACATGGACCTGAGTGGGGAGCCGGCCCCTCGTTAGGGGGTGGAAGAGTGTCAGCACCTGCACGGGGGACAGGGTAGTGTCAATCGTGGCCGTGTCCGTCAGGTTCTTGCCACTCAGCCAGTAAGCGACCCATTGCAGCTGGGCTGCTAAGTAATATAGCTCCTGATTGGGAACCGCCAGGCCTCCAGCGTCTGTGGCCGCGTACAGGGTCTTCAATGCTACCCGGGGTCTCCCTTTATTCCAGACGAGGCGCCTGGTGAGGGTTTCCAGCTCTTTGAATATGCGCACCGGTACATACACTGGCAGGTTAGTATAATAATAGAGGAGCCGGGGGAGCATTATCATCTTGGTTAGCGACACTCTGGCCGGCACGTTCAGCGGAAGGGAATTCCAGAACGTGACCTGGGCCGAGAGCGAGGATATAGCCCTCACCAGGTTGCCCTCCAGGAGGTCCACAGGGTCTCGATATATCAAGATCCCCAGGTACCTGAATACCGTCGGGTGCCACCGGAGTGTCTCCCCCATCATGCACACATCACATTGTGGCATCTCGCTACTGAATGCATAGGCTCCCGATTTGGCCCAGTTGACGCGGAGCCCCGACATGTCCCCAAACGTTTGGAAGATGTCCGCTATTGCCGTAGGTATACAGGTGAGGTCTCTGATATATAACAATAAGTCGTCGGCGTACAGAGACACCGAGTGAATGCCATCAGCCAGCGGGATGCCCCAGATGTCGCCGGAGTTGCGGAGCAGTTCCGCCAACGGCTCCATCGCCAGGGCGAATAATAGAGGGGAGAGGGGGCAGCCCTGCCTGGTACCCCTCCCAATGCGGATCCTATTAGAGAACAACTGCCCAGTCCGGACTCGTATCTCGGGCTCTTGATAGAGAAGCCCTACCATCTGTACATAGGCATCACCCAGGTCATATTTCTCTAGGACTCGGAGGAGATATGGCCACTCCACCGAGTCGAACGCTTTTTCCAGGTCGAGTATGATGCATCCCGAGCGTGGCCAGGCGGGGGTCGCATACCGTTGGATTCTGAAAAAGCGGCGTAAATTATATGACGTGCTCCGGGTGGGCACGAAGCCGTTCTGATCGGAGTGCACTAGTGTGGGGACCAGTGGCGCAAGTCTCCGAGCCAGCGTCGCTGCTAAGATTTTGTAATCGGTGTTGAGGAGTGCCAATGGTCTGTAAGAGCCTAGTTCATTCGCTTCTCTACCCGGTTTTAGTAGGGAGATCACGTTAGCTTCATTCAGGGACGCCGGGAGTTCAGCATCCTCCAATGCCGCCGTATACACCTTCAACAGTTCCGGTATGAGCACCAGTGAGTAGGCTTTGTAGAACTCAGCCGGGAGTCCGTCAGGGCCCGGTGCCTTGCTATTGGAGAGGGAGAAGATCACCTCCCGTAGTTCCTCACCGGTGAGTGCAGCACCTAGCTCTGTCTGGTGGGCAGCAGTAGCTGTCGGGAGCTGCAGTGTCGCCAGGTAGTCCGCGATCTCCACCACCGTGGCCCGTAGCCGTGAGCTGTATAAGGACTTGTAATGCGACGTGAACGCTTCGTGAATCTGTGCCTGGGTGTAGACCTCAACGCCCTGGGCCGTGCGGATCGACAGAACCGACGCGGACTGTGAGTCCTGTCGTACCAGCCACGATAGAAGCCTACCAGGTTTGTCACCTGCACTGTGGGTGCGCGCGGAGTGTGCTGCGAAATTAATGTTCTTCAGGCGCTCCATCAAAACAGCATGATCCGCCCTGGCTGAGATCAGCTGGGAGTCATCGCCCTCCGCTGCTTCCCGTTCTTTATCCAGTAGTGCCTCTTCCGCCCGTATCAGATCTCTCTCCACCTGGCCTCGCAGGCTCGCCTGTATACTGAGGCAGCTACCCCTGGTCACCGCCTTGAAGGCGTCCCACTCGGTCCTCGGGGAGGGGGTCGAGTCACTATTGTCCTCGAAATACTGTATGATCCTCCTGGATATCTCCTCTCAGAATGGGGTGTCGAGCAGGAGATCCGGTTGCAAGCGCCACGTGGGTATAGGCGGGCGCGGGCGCCTCCATCCATATACCAGAGTGTGTGGGTTATGGTCCGAGTGCGTCCGTCCTAGGTAGTCAGCGTCTGTCACGGAGGGAAGCAGGTCGCGGGACAGCATGTACCTGTCAAGCATGACATGCAATGAGTGTGCTCCCGAGTAGTAGGAATACACTCGGGCGGCGGGATTTCTGACTCGCCAGGCATCCTGTAAGTTCCACTGTGTTGCCCAATCAAGTAGGGCCCTGGAGGCCGTCCGCACTGGGGCGACTGCCACTGGGGGGGACGAGCGGTCAAGGGAGACGTCCAGTACACAATTGTAATCCCCACCCAACAACAGGGGTACATCTGGCCAAGGCGCTACTACTGCCGATAATCGCGTGAAGAATTTCCCCTGCTCTACATTAGGTGCATAGATGGAGGCTATGACAATCTGCTGCCCGTCCAGTCTGCCCTGTATGAAGACATAGCGCCCCTCGGAGTCGACATTACTGTGTGTCAGTGCAAACGGAACTCCGGGCCGAACCCAGATCAGGGTCCCTCGCGCATACGCTGAAAAGGTCGTGGCGAATATCTGCCCCCTCCACCTACGGCGGAGCGCGGCTACCTCAGCGGCGACCAGGTGTGTCTCCTGCAGTAGTGCAATCTGGATCTGATGTCTTTTAAGATAGGAGTACACCTGATATCTACGTGAGGGTGTGTGCATGCCCCTGACATTCCAGGTACAAAATTTAACTGTAGCCATCACAGTATTCATTTCGCCCAAGCACCCGCCCCCCCCCCCCCAGCCCCCAGCCCGCCCCGCCCACACGACCACAGCAGCAGCCAACAATGACCATCTTTCCCCCCCCCCGTCTCCACCCACCGACCCAAGGATGCACGCTGCAACACTTCAGTGCCAACACTAGTCTCAAAAAGAGGAACTTGAACAGAAACATAATACCAAAAGGGCAACTACAAAACAAGTCGTCGCCCAAACGCTCTATCGAGCTCAATCAATCCGTGAGTTCAATGGGGGGATGTCAAAGTACAGCACTAAGGTAGAACAGGGTAGTGTGGTATGCCAAGAGAGCCGTGGTGGCTCCCCTCCACGGGCAGTGGGTCAAAGGGCACCAAAAAGTCAGTGGCAGTGCCCGCAGATGGGCCAGAGTTCCCAATGTCACTGGGCTCAGATGATTAGTCCCAGGGTGGATCTCAACCGTTAGGGGCACTCACCTCTAGGGGTCCGTCCACCCCACCAAAACTGTGATACCGATGGTGCTCCCGTGGAACCGCTCCAGCACCTCTCCCGGCAGCCGCGGCGGCTCCACGACCGGCCGGCAGGTGGGAGGGTTCGGGAAGAGAGAATAGACCCCAGGGACGAGGCCGGTCGTGGCCACCGGGGCCTCCAGGTGCGTCGGTGTGGACCCTTGATCGGGTCAGCCTCGGAAGTGAGCAAGCTGCTCCATGATGACAGTGGCAGTGGCCTAGCCAGGGCTAGGTCGAGGAGGGTTGCCTATGCTATTAGGTCCGATGTTTGGGGTGTGACATCCGGTAGGCCCTCTGCGTTCGGATCATCAGGCAGTCCGTACATGTAATCGTCGTCTTCGCTCCCGCGTGACCGAGGGCTGGCGTTGGAGATCAGGATAGGTGATTGTGATCCGCTGATCTCAGCTGTTATCCGGAGGGCCTCTCGATGTTCGTTCTGAATTTGCTCCGGAGTGGGGCCGATTGTTGCGTCCACGGCCGGTGATCCGGCTCTCGAGACGCGCCGCTGCCTCCTCCTGCGGATGCCCCGGTTTCGGCGTTGCTCCATCGGTGCGGGCCCGTGGTTCGCGTCCACTCCCGAATCCAGCCAGGTCGCCGCTGCCTCCGGAGAATCGAAGAAGTGGGTCTTGTCCTGTGCCACCACTCTGAGGCGTGCCGGGAACAGCAGTGAGTACTTGAGAGCCAGGCGCCTGAGCCGCTGCTTGACCGCGAGGAACGATTGACGCTGTCGTTGAACCTGTATGGTGTAATCAGGGAAGAACATCACCTTGGCGTTGTCCACCCGTATGTCCGACAGTTTCCGCGTTTCGCGGAGGATGGCGTCCCGGTCACGGTAGTTCAGCACCCGCATAAGCATTGGTCTCGGGTTAGAGCCCTCTGGTGGTGGGCGGGATGGTACTCTGTGTGCTCTTTCCACCACAAAGTGTGGCGACAGCGTGCCCTCCGGTAGCAGCTCTCTGAGCCAGGTCTCCATGTGTTCCGCCGTCTCCCTCCGCTCCCATCGTTCCGGCAGGCCTACTATGCGTACATTGTTCCTTCTGGCCCGTCCTTCTGCATCCTCCGCCCTATCTTCGAGGAACTCCACCCGGTTGAGCAGGTCGAGGACGTGCTTATCTGTCTGTGCCAACTTGGGCGAGGTCTCCGCTATCGTATGTTCCAGGGCCGTGGTGCGGTCGGATAGTTTCCTGTGGTCCGCCCGGAGAAGTGTCAGGTCCACTGCTACCTTATCGATCCTGTTCTCTAGTGACGTACGGGTCAGCTGCATGGATTCCTCCAGTCGCTCCATGGCCGCTAGCATAGTGTCCAGTTTGGAGGCGGTGTGGTCTGTCTCCGAGTTCTTCGCCATCTTTCCTTTGTTCAGAGTCCCACCGGTGCCGCTCTTAGCTCTGGTCCCCCCTGACATGTGGCTGGTCGGCGCAGCGAGGCGGCCGGTTGGGCTGGCTCCCGCAATGAACACTGTTTGGGCCTGTGCGCGTGGGCCTCCTGGTGAGGTACTCTGCTCCACTCGTGCCGGGCGGTGCGTGGTCCGCGGGGAGGGGGGGACCGCTATACCGCAGATCTTCAGGGTTTGGCGCTATGATCCCGTCTGGGGATGACAAGATGGCTGTGTTGTGACTGGTATGGGACCTCCCAAGTGTGCCGGGAGCCTCTGCGAGCGTCTTTTTTGCAAGTCACCTCCCAGCCGTGCCTCGTGGCGGTCCGCCAGGCCGGGCCGCTTGGTCTCTCCGATCGCGCCCGCCTCTGGGTCTGGGAAGGTACGCTCTGCCGGGCGATTCCGGGCGCCGCCAAGCGCCACGTGGGGTTCCGCGCAGCTCAGCGGAAGGCAGTAGAGGTGAGGAGTGCGGGGCCACGTTGGTTCCCCGCCCGTTCAGGCTTGGGCAATCCTCCCAACGTAGGGCCGGCTGCCAGTGGGGTCGCTCCTTTGTGGTCGCAGTCTGCGCGCCGTGCGGGCCGGGCCCCCGAACGTTGGACGGGTCCGGCGCCGGTTAGTGTCTATGTCAAGGCGGTGTGCGGGCACGGGGGTCTAGAAGATAGGACCTTGCAGCCTCCGTCGCTGGTTGTTCGGGCCCAGGGGTAATATCGTCCGCGTGGGTCCCCAAACAGCCGAGTCCGATCTCCCTCCTGTGTACGCTAAGCTTGGCGGGGCGTCCCCAGGGACGGCGAGTAAGGTGGTCCGATGTTACAGCTCGTCACGAGCCAGCGCGGAGTGTCCGCCTACAGCGTCCGGGGCCCCCGAGTAGCTGGGTCGCCAGGGGCAGCAGGTGCTGCGGCGAGAACTCTCTCTCCTTGCTGGGTCAGGCTCAGGGCGGGGGGCAGGTGAGGAGGGCCCAGGGGACAGGGCCGGTCAGCGTCTGTTGTTGTTTGCCGGGATCCTAGAGCTATTGCATCACTGCGGTTCCCCAAGCAGCTGGGTGTGATCTTCCCCCGGTGTCCACAAGGCTCGACGGGGCTCCCCCAGCGTCGGCAGGCAGGGAGGGTCGGCGTCGCAGTTCGCCACGGGCCAGGGTGGTGTGCCCACCGTCAATGTCTGGGGCCCCGGAGCGGCTGGGCCGCCGGGGGGGGTATCAGGTGTCGCGGCGTGATCTCTTACCACCACTGGATCGCGTTGGGGAATACGCTCGTGCCGCGGCCTACCTCGTAGGGCCGGATCCCCGGTCTCCAGTGGGTAAGGTCGCCGACCGGAAGTGAGCCCGGGCGGGCAGGTGCCGAGGCTGTCGCCGGTCGGAGGGTCAGGCACTCCGATACGTCTACAAATTTTTCTGGTGGCGGTTTGGGCTCCCGGGTGCACTCGGTTCGAGTGTGGGCTCGTCACCGCTGGAAATTAAGGAGAAATGGCCCGTGGTAGGGGAGCTTTACTCGGAGCTCAGCCCGGGCACGTCCGCTCACATCGCGTGCTTAGCCACGCCCCCTCCGCACTCTACAGGTTAATGCATGTAAATTCCCAGAAAGAACAACTCAGAAGAAAAAGTACTGAAGATGTGGCTTCCCAAATTATCTGGTGTGCTTCCAACAGCTACACAGGGGCAAAGATCAAATAGGGGCACGATATAGATCATGGTGTCCATTTCCTCTATCAAACATAAAGACAATTATACCTGACCTCCTGTCACCTACCTCCACGATCCTCTGTATTTACTCTCCACCCTACCCGCACCATTACTGAAAAGCAACCCAGTGTCCTTCCAACCACCCACATCACCCTTGCTTCAACCTGGTCATCCTCTCTGTCCAAATATTTAAAAAAAATACCTGGCCTCCTGCCACCCACTTCCAATTATCTTCTGTACTACCCCTCTCTATCCAAAGTTCCACTCCTCCCTTTTGCAAGAACTAGCTCTGCGCTGACAGCAACTCTTTGAGAGCTACTGATCAGCAGGTATGTTTTTCCCATCAGGAGAGACACTCGTCAACAGGGGAATGTGGTGCTTCTTTGACTGCCTTCTACCATACTACCGATTCCAAATATAATCTGGCTATACTATCACAGTCAAAATATTGTGGACAAAAATGCAAAGGTAAGTATATAATTTTATAAATATACCTCAATTTAAAATTGTATCATTCCTTATTCTTTATTGTTTAGGGTATTGCATTGTACTATAATTTGTTTAATTATTTTATTGTGGCATTTAGATTTAACAATGATTAATTTTTGGAGGGTTTTTGGGTTTATTGTGGACTAGGTGTTTTTTTTTAAACGCGAATAATTAAAGTTAGTTCAATAATATGTTAATTTATGTAATTGTGATTGTTACTTATTTGTTCATATGTTTATTTTTTTTGTTTTTATTTCATTTTATTTCAGGATGTGTTGCTCATTGGGGTGTAGTAATTTGCATACATAATAACTGATGTTAATTGACTGTTATATTATGAAAGTTTTTATGTGTTGCTCATTGGGGTGTAGTAATTTGCATACATAATAACTGATGTTAATTGACTGTTATATTATGAAAGTTTTTAAAGTAGTAATAATTTTTTGTTTAATTACATATCAAATTATTGTTTTCATTTTGGGTTGTGGGGTTTGTTGAGGGAATGAATAGGCAGTATTCTAATTAAACTATATATTATATAATAATAAATGTTTATTATATTAATGAGTCAATTTTCTAATTATTATTTCATTTTGGGTCGTGTGGTTAATTGGGGTGCATTCATATTTAAAATAAATATTCATTACTTTAAAAAAATGTGACTGTATTAAATTATTTTTGTAGTGTAACTAATTTTAAATGATTATAACCATTTCTATTGATATTGCACTTTCCACAATGTTCGCTGGGCCTCAATTTGAAAGAGTAAATACAACCACCTGCCCCTAACACATGTACTTTCACCAATGTTGGTTGGAACTGGATTTAGAAGAGCAAATCTGGACCCTTCCCCCACAATATGCTTTATCCCCAATGTTTTTAGTTGAATTTATAGTAGTAAACCTTATGCTCCCATATAAATGTACTTTCCCAATGTTTGTTGGACTGGAGTTGAAATAGGAAATATGACCCCCCAAAATATATGCACTTTCCCCAATGTTTGCTGGATTGCAGTTAGTATAGTATTTTTGATTCCCCAAATATGTGCTTTTTGCCTTAATATTACTTTAAATGGAGTAGGAAAAGTAACTCTGGGGGCAACGATTCTCCTGGCCTCGGTGGTCGTCCTCCCCAAAACTTGCAAAGATAGCCAGCTCTGTGATTCATATCGGCCAATCTCCCTTATAAATAGTGATCTAAATTTATTTACGGGAATCCTGGCCACTAGACTGGGACCACTGATGCTGGGCCTGATAGACCCGGACTAAGCGGGGTTGTGGCGACCAGGCAATGTGTCGACAACACTCAGAGATTACTTCACCTCCTGTGTAAATCCCATCACCAGTCAGAGGAGCGGGTGTTGTTGTCTGTCGATGCTGAAAAAGCGTTCAACAGAGTGCACTGGCCATTTCTGGAGGCTGTCCTGGAGAGGTTTGGAGCCGGAAGCCGCTTCCGCAAATGGGTATCCAGCGGCTACAGCTGCCCATCACAGTCCGGTCAACTGAACCACCTCGGAGCCCTTTCCGATAGCACAGGGAACGACGCAAGGCTGCCCTCTCTCCCCATTGCGATTTGCCTTATAAATGGAGTCTTTTGCTCAGAGGGTACAGGAAAATAACCAGATTGTAGGGATCCGGTTTGGAGGAGAGCACCATACCATCAGCTTGTACGCGCATGATGTTATCGACACACCTGAAGCCCCTGCGACATCAGTACCAACCTTCCTCACAGAATTAGAGTCATTTGCCGCTGCGTCAGGCTTTCGGGTCAAAGTATCCAAGTGACTGGCCCTGGGGTTCTCTTTTTTGCTGTCCACCATGGACGCCCTCAAACAGGTATGCTCAATTCAATGGGATCGAAAAGCTATACCATACTTGGGCATACAGCTTGTGACTTCCATCCAAGACACAGTCTCTTTAAATTATACCCAACTCTTGGCGCAGACCCGGAGGGATCTGCACTGATGGAGACCTTTTGGCCTCTCTTGGCTGGGCAGGGTGGCAGCACTCAAAATGAGCGAACTTCCAAAGTTATTATATCTTTTTGAAATATTGCTTGTTGAACAGCCCACTGGCACTTTGAAACTATTTCAAAGAGTTTCTCTCCTTTGTTTGGGTAGAGAAGAAGCCCAGGATGAACAGGGAATTGAGCTATAGACCCCCGCGAGAGGGAGGCCTTGGGATCCCCAATATAGATTGCTACTACCGGGCCACTCAGCTGCGTGCCCTGTTGGAGTGGTCTCAGGGCAAGTCCAAGAAGCCCTGGCTTTCATGAAGTGGGCTCTGGTGGGTCAGTCCCTGTGGAAGATCCCCTTTATCCGTAGTATCCATCCCCCCCCCCCCCCGGGGCTTTACAGGTCACTGGTCACACGGGCTACCCTAAAGGCCTGGGATGCGTCAGCTGTGTGTTGCAGCCTTACTACCTTCCTATCACCATTCACACCCATAATCAACAACCCCAACTTTACTCCAGGTCTTGACCTAGCAGCTTTTAAACATTGGGAAGGGGAGAGGCACAGATCGATTGGCCACTTCTTCAATGTGGAGGGTCCTTTGAAGATTTCCGTTCCAACTGTGCGCTGCCAGAGACTGAGCACTACCGTTACCAGCAGATTCGTCATTGGGTTATGCAGCCCTCGACACGCCAAGGGGCGGAGAGATTGCTCACCCCTTACGAAAGGTGGTTACTCTCCAAACAGTCGAGCAAACGTCTCATCACGGAGATAAACTCCCTCTTGCGACCTCCGGAACCATTGGCTAAGACTGCAGGGCAGAGGTGAAGGGAGACAGAACTGGGACAAACACTATCGCAGGAGGAGTGGGGGGACATTTTCTATCGGGCTAGACACTTGGCGCGCAACATTTCCAGCACAGAAATGGCCATCAAGATAGTGTCATATTGGTATCTCACTCCTCTCAGACTTCACAGGGGCATCCCCGGCTGCCCTTCAGCTGATGGAGAGGCTGCAGATCCGAGGGCACACTGATACACCTGCAATAGGAATGCCCAACACTCACGCTGTATTGGAAACAGATTCTCGACAAGTTCGACAAACACTTTGACACTGAACTCCCCCACTTCCCGGCGGATGTACTCCTGGGCCTGCCCAACGCTCTTACTTTTCCCCTTAAGTCACGCAGAGGTAGGCAGGTGGGAATTGCCCTGGGTGCGGCCTTGCAGAATATTCAGTCCCACTGCGGCACGGCGGTGATCCCCACGTTCCAGGGGTGTCTTCATAGGTTGCGGCACGTGCTAGGCATTTAGTGCATCTCCTTGTCACTTCAGGGGGATGGGGCTTCTTTTGAGGAACTGTGGTACCCTTTCAATTCTATGTTGAGCTCCGATTTTCGGGAACTCACCTGCCCCAGATATTTGCGCTTACTGCGACTTCCCACACTGACGCAGCACCTACCCCAGCCTTTACCAACATGAAGACCTGTTGCGATGTCCCGTGTTTCCCTTTGGATGACTCCCAGAGCTGGGGGGGATGTGAGCTAGGGCAGGGGGGTACGGGGGAGTTGGGACTTTGTTCCTTTCCATCTCTATCTCATGCCATGTAGTTTCGCATACGTGCTGGCTCCTGCAGAGAGCACTGTATTGGTCTTTGCTTTCTGTTTCGATAAATGAATAAAATGATTTAAACCTTGAATAGTAACTCTCACCGCCTAAGCATATGCACTATGTTTGTTGTAGTGAAGCTAGAATAGTTAATTTTATCCCCTCTACCCTTCAAGTATACGTACTTTCCGCAATGTTTGTTTGACTGGAGTTAGAATAGTAAATATGAACATCTGACCTCCCACACAAATATATGCACTTTTCCCAATGTTAGTTGACTCGAGTTAGAAGAGTAAATCTGTGATTTGGCAATATTAGTTAGAATGGAGTTGGAATAGCAAATCTGACCCCCAACCTCCAGATATATATGCACTTTCTCAAATATTTATTGAATTTGAAATATTAAATCTGACCCACCTAGATATATGTACTTTGCCCAATGTTTGTTGTACTGGAGTTAGAATAATAAATCTGATCCCTCAGATGTATGCAATTTCCTCAATGTTAGTTGGAGTGATGTTAGAATAGTAAAACTCACCCCCCACCTAAATATTTGCACTTTCCACAATGTTTGTGAGACTAAAATTAGAATAGTAAATCTTTTCCGCAAATATATGTAGTTTCCCCAATTTTTATTGCATTTGCATTAAAATACCAACTCTGCATCCACCCTCCCAATGTATGAATATTCCTTACTGTTTGTTGGATTGGAGTCATAAAAGTGCATTTTAAAATACTTTATAAATACTCTTTTAACATATATTTTAGATTGGAGTTGCATTATTAAATAGTACCTATCTTTGTATTTTTAACATAGTTTCAGCATATTAAATCTTAATGTATATTTTTAAGTTTACTTTATAAAGTATTTTCTGTTTTTATGTTATTTTAATAATTAGTTATTTATATACACGTATTAAATAGTAATTTTGTTATATTACTTTTATTGTTTCATAATTGTGATAATGTGTACGTAAACGGGCAGGGAACGCTCCTAACATCACACCATGCCCTATAGTATCCATCAGGAAATACCACTCACACCTCATTTTTGCAGCAATCTGGGATTCATTTTTCAAAGTGGCTACATTACCCAAGGTGTTTCGGCAAAAGCCTTGTTCATGGGTCGTTAGTGAGCCATTTGAGCATGCGTATATGACCCAAGTGAAATGAACATTAGTGATGGACAAAAACCTGAAGTCACACCAATTGCCACAACTGACATCTTGGAATGGTGTAAGTTGCCATATTAAACACATTAGATGAAAAGACTATAGTTGTTATTTAACAGTGATACAGATTTAATAGTTGAATTTATAGCAAATGCATTGACTGTGTGAGAAATCATTTGAAACTCTCTATTAAATACTGGCAGACTAAAATCAGCAGGACATTTGGTGTTTGGTAGTGTGGTAACCTCCTAGTCTTGGTTACAGTTAAGAAATGTTCCCTCTTAATGATTGCAAACGGCTGAGTTTAAACTTTATGTTGTACGTCATGTTACTGAAATACTACTGTAATTGTGTTATTGCAGTGCTATACTATTGTTGACATGACTGCTTACTCAATAATAAATACGATGTATCTACCAGACCCTTGGAGTCTTATAGAGGAGAACACTGCACGGATATCAGAGAACAACCTTTCTGGTATTTCCTAATGCGTTGCGGTGTTACGTCCACCCTTTGATGTCTTTTTTACCCATTTACCATATTTGTCTGCCTGCTAGTGTTCTCCAGACTAATACTATATATAACACCTGTGCGCCAATAATGAACTACACGCTGCCAATTATGCTGGTGTTCAATCCTAACAGTGTTTTCCTATTTGTGAGGTGCTGATAAACTCAAAATGTCTGGGAAAATCCTAGATTGTAGTGAGTACGATAAATGGGTAAGTGTGGAATCTCTGACACCTTGCTCCTCTCTAAGTCACCCATGGGCATCCAGAGAGTTCTGGATAGCTTTGTAACATTCTGTACATCAAGAGAGTTGGAGATAAACACGCTAAAAACTAAATTTATGGTGTTTAATCCACCTAAAATCTACAGCCCTAGCCCTTCCTTGAATGGCACCCTGTTAGAGAGGGTGACCGTTTTTGATTATTTAGCTGTCACACTGTCAGAAAACTTTGAGTGGGGTCCTCGAATTGCAAAAGCAAGCCTTAAACTAGCCCAGACAGTGGGGGGATTATTAAAAAACTATAGGAACTCCTTTGTAAACTGGCTGCCTCGGTGGCTGAGATATAAAAAAAAGTCCAAATCAGGAGTGCGGTATTGTATGGGGCTGAGTTGTGGGGCCACTGTCCCTCTGGTGGTCTGTCCAAAATAGAGAACAATTTTATGAGACAGTTGTTGGGTCTCCCATCAAGTACCCCTCTCATCCCATTACGCATAGGCCTGGGTATTAGACCTATAGCTGAGGAGTATGGCCACTGTCCTTCAATCTTTTGGAGGAAATTTTGTAGGTGACCCCGGAACTTGCTGCCTACCAGGTAGAACTTAAGGCGATCTTGGGCCTTCCGAAGGTGGGCACCCTTCCGTGGCTATCATATACAAGGGATATGTGTTATAAGCTAGGTCTCCCAAATATATGGATCCATCCTGAGACTGAGTGCCTAGTTACCCCACGCATAGCATTGGTTAGAACTTATAGATCGTACAACCTAGATGCAGTCCAGGGGGATTCACAACTTGGTCATCTAACAGCTGATTTTTTAAATATTAAAGCGGACTATTTTTTGAGTATTTTATGGACGTTATTCAACTGATTATGGCAAGGAAACTATACTTCCAGTTTAGAATAGGGACCTTGCCGTTCCGTGCTTTTACCAATAAATGGTCAAATGCTCCCCCGGGGTGTGTCCTGCTTGTAACTGGGCTGAGGAGACTGATGTACATGTTCTTTTTTTCTGCCCAGGGTATAAAATTGCAAGACAAACCTGGCTAATCCCACTATGTAAAAACATGGGGTGTAGGCAGCATGTGAAGGCGTTTAGAATATTGCAAACGGTTACCCATTTACCTACTGTTTTTGCCGTCTCCCGTTTCCTGAACTCCATGTGGCACAAACGGAAAACATGGATAAAAGTAGCATTACAAGTATAATTTATCCTTTGTCTCCCCATTGCCACAATCCATTCATTTTAATCCTTTTTCTGTTTTAAAAAAAATAATTTGTATCTATTTTTAATATTCCACATCCTAGAGTCCATAATTTTAGACAAAAACAACATTGACAATGCCAATTGATTTGGGGGTAACTCCTGGTCTTGATTACTTGCATTTTAAACCTATTAATGTAATTAAGTGTTGTTTTTAATATATTGATATTCATTGACTTTTGTATGTACTTTCTTGTAATTGTCTGTACTGTTCACTGTTTAAGGTCTACATTGACCGAAATAAAGTTTGTTGGAATGGAATGGAATCTCTTATACCCAATCAAGGCCAAGTGGACAGGGACATTCAATTTCGAAAATAAGGCTGACTGTATGATCATTAGTGCTTGTGTTGACTCAGTCAATGTAAGCAAAATTGTCTGATGCAAATACTGGGTAGCTTACACAAAAAATATAAGAATACATATGTCTACTAAATTAGTGGTATTAAACCAGGTCCTGGCGCCACAAGGGAAAGTTCACCTTTCTAAGATTCTTTGATAGGTCTTTTATGTTAGGTTACGGTGCTATAAGGAGAAGAGAACCACTTCCCTCTTCTAGTACGGCTGAGCCTTAGAATAGATAAATACTCCTTAGCACTCGTTTATAGTTAAAGTTTCCACAGTGTACAAGTGATTCCACCATACATCATTCATTCACCGGAGTTTCGGTTATTAGTTCAGACAGCTTTCTGCTGGATACTTCGTGTTCAAAGTTCCGTCCCCGCTGCTGTTTCCATGTAGCACCGAAACTCCGGTTACAAGAATAAAAGAACGCACAATCCACGTATTGAGTCCCCGATAAGAACCCCTCTGAGGGTTGGAATTATCACCTCAGATAACAAAGAAAAACATCTCGGAGAATAGCCTAGAGAAAGTCGTGGGTTACATTCCCTGAACGACGAAACACGTGTCGGCTGTGACGTCTCCAGAAATAAACTACATCAACCACAACCCTGACTATGAGGAAATGCGATTTTTATGACTGAATGAATGATGTATGGTGGAATCACTTGTACACTGTGGAAACTTTAACTATAAACGAGTGCTAAGGAGTATTTATACATATGTCTACTAAGTTCTGAAAAATACAGCTTTAGCCATAACACCAGTTTCAAAGTCAATCTCTGGAAAACAGTCTGACTCCAATCCACAACGGTGATCAACCAGGTGCGCCTTTGAAGAAAAATGAAAGAGATTAAAGCAATTAAAAAATTCCAAAGCAGCTTAAACAAAACTTTCATTATTTATTTTATTTTATTTTATAACAGCATTTATAAAGCGCGAACGAAGGCCCTTGGGCATCTCGGCGCTAAGTAACTGCAATGTTTAGCCAACAAGGGGAGCTGGAGTTCATTGATTAAAAAGCCATGTTTTGAGGTTCTTGCGGAAAGACCAGAGGGAAGTGCTGGTCTTGATTGAGTGAGGCAGTGTGTTCCACAGCTTCGGAGCGGCTACGAGAAATCTGCGGTCACCCCAGTTGACAGATTTGGTTCGGGGGACCACCAGTTCAAAGGAACTGGAGGAGCGCAGTGTTCTAGAAGGGCAGTAGGGGGTAAGGTTCTGAGTGAAGAACACTGGTCCGGCATTGTGTAAAGCCTTGTATACCAAACACAGGGACTTGAACTTAATCCTCATCTTCACCGGTAGCCAGTGAAGTTGTCTTATGGTGGGTGACACCGGTTGGTATTTGGGAATTCGCCCTAGGAGCCTGGCGGCCGCGTTCTGCATTTTCAATAGCACTCTCTCCTGGGCACCTAGAAACAAAGCGTTACAGTAGTCATGGGTGGAGAGTACCAGGGAGCTCACCAATGTTTTGGCGGCATTTTCGGGTAGAAAGGGCAGAATTTTCTTAATGAGCCTTAATTTATAAAAGGCTGAGGAGGAAATCTGGTTAGCATGTGGTAAAAAGTTCAGACGATTGTCGAACAAGACTCCCAGGTTCCTCACCTTGTTAACCGGGTCTGGGGGCAGGCCCATGGGTGAAGGCCACCAAAGGGGGGACCACTCCGGGGAAAGATTGCCAAAAATTACAACTTCCGATTTATCGGAGTTTAATTTCAGGCAGTTGTGGGCCATCCAGTTCCCAATTGCCAGCATGCCCTGATTGAACATGTTGGCTTTTTGAGGCCCGTCATTCTTGACGGCGAGGACCAATTGAGTGTCGTCTGCATAGGACGTGAGGCTCATCCCATGTGCCCTGATGACTTTGGCAAGGTCCGACACATAAATGTTGAATAGTGTCGGACTGAGGGATGAGCCTTGGGGAACTCCACATGGCAGTGACAGGGGGGAGGATTCAAAAGGTCCAACAGTGACGACCTGGGTCCTATTAGCCAGGAAGGAGGCAAGGAGATTTTTGGCGTTGCCTCGGATGCCTATGCCTTTGACACGGTCGACCAAGTTGATATGGTCGACCGTGTCGAAGGCCGCCGATAGATCCAATAGTATCAGGACAGCTGTGCCTCCCGCATCCCGAATGGATCTGATATTGTCCGCCGCTTTGACCAAGGCGGTCTCCGTTCCATGGAATCGGCGGAAGCCAAACTGCGATTCGTCCAGACATTTGTTTTCCTCAATAAATAAAGAGAGTTGGGCATTCATAATTTTTTCCACTATTTTCGCTAGTAGTGGAAGACTGGCGATGGGGCGATAACTTTTGAGTTCTTCCTTATCAAGGGTGGGTTTTTTGAGGAGCGGTTTAATAAGAGTTTTCTTTAATGTCTCAGGGTAAGTACCTGTGCCAAACATGGAGTTGCAGATATCGGTTATGGCCGGGAGAACTGCATCCATGATTGGCCGCAGAACCTTCAGGGGACAAGGGTCTAGGGCCGAGCCTGATTTAATGGAGGATACGATGTTTAGCACCTGAGAACAGGTCACCTCTCTGAACTGAGGAAAGATAGGTCCGTCAAGGTGAATTGAAGGCCTGTGGGAAGGGGTTGCGTTGTTGGCGAAGACCCGATGGATATCGTCAACTTTGCTGAAGAAAAACTTGGACAAAGCATCACAGAGAGCTTGGGACGGGGAAGGTGTGAGATCAACAGAGAGACCTGCTAATTGTTTAGTGGTCTCATATAGAGATTTGTTCGAGTTTTGTGCAGTTTCTATTTTGTTGCAGTAATACTTTTTCTTAGCATCAAAAATGAGATTTTTGTATTTTGCTACTGACTCTTTGTACAGAGATTTGGCTTCGGGAGTGTAATCCTTCCGCCAGTGTCTCTCTCTGTTACGACACTGTTGCTTTTGTGTACGTAATTCCTCCGTGTACCACGGGGCCGACGGGGTAGATCTGTTACGTGACCGTTGTTTGACTTGAACCAAGTCTTTGGCTGCTGAGCTAACCCAGTTGTGGAATTGGGAAGTAGCAGTGTTAGGGTCGGGAGATAGGGTGGGGAAGGTGTCTTTAAGCAGGGTTTCCAGCCTGCATTCATCTATGTCATCCCAAGCCAGGTAGGGTTGGCGGGGATTGGGGTTTGATTTGTGACGGGCAGACTGTCTGAATCTTATTAAAATATGCTTTAGAAACCAGAGATACATGCTTAACGTAAATGCACCATAATTTCCTCATCTGAAGTAAGCCCTGCTGGTAGCGGGTGTCAAAATCAATGATGTACCCGGATTATAATCTGAGAAGGTCAAGTGTCGTATTGCCTCCACTAATACTGTTAGGTATTAAATCAAAGGTAAAGAATCACAATAAATCTGTGTTCTGCTTATATACCCCAAACAAATGCCATGCCCCCAGATAGTGAATATTATGCTTTTTGATGGATCATAAATCCTCTAAAATCTATTTCCTTACAGGGGGCATTGTAGTACCTATGTGCATTTTGCTGCAAGGGCACATGAGACAATTAACACAATAACCAGAATTGAAGGGCAATTATTTATAGTGGTGTAAAGTCCTCTCACTATTGGGGATGCAGAAATTCAAAATAGTCGTACTGAATTTGCAAGCTTTGCAGGTATTACATTTGATACATTTTCTCCTGACATCAGAATCTTTTTGAGTAGAATATTTGGTTATCATGTTTTTGCTCAGTAGATCCCTTAAATATCTAATTTTGCTGCATGTAATGCTGGGCTATTCTTCTACATTTTATTTTTTTATTTTAAGGTTTTATAGAGAGCGAACCAGACCCGTGAGGGTATCGGAGAGATTAACAAGCTTGAAGGGTGGTATACAATAGATTTAGGAGGGGAGGGAACTATTGGGGTAAAAGTAGGTAAATACAAAATATAAGCAAAAACAGGCAGTACAAAGTCCGGGATACTTTTGGGATAAAAGAGATAGGTAGATACATTATACAAGAAGGCACGCAGTCTCAAACTCTTGGGTGGGATGCCCAGGAGGGCAGGGTAGGTATCAACCGTAAAAGCCATGGATAATGCCGAAGTGGTGGGAGGAACAGATTGTTGAGTTGATTGTAATATGTTCGTTATGCGAGGAATTTGCCCATTAAGAAAGTTTTGGTCTCCTTTTTAAAGAGGGCCAAAGCTGGAAGTCTTCTGATGGCGGGTGGGAGAGAGTTCCAAATTCTTGGAGCGGCCCCAGAGAAGGTCCGATTGTAGGTTTTCTTTTTTCAGAAGCGTGCTGGTTGGAGCAAAAGGTCTCTGGCAGATCGAGTGCTTTTGGCTCCTCCGGATATCACAAGTTTCTGTGCGAGAAATGAAGGGGAATTAGAGTAAAGAGCCTTGTAAGTAATGCAGGCCAGTTTAAGTTGGATTCTGGTCTCAAGGAGAAGCCAGTTCTGAGCTTTAAGATGCGGAGGAATGTGGTTGAATTTCTTTGAGCCAGTTAGGAGTCTGGCGGCGGCGTTAAGGCAGGCTTTCAAAGGGCCCAGAGAGTTCTTGGGTAGCCCTGCGAGAGTAGGGCATCCATATTCGAGTCGTGCCTGGATTGCCGTTTTTAGGTCGGAAGTGTCGAGGAAGGGTTTCAGGTTTCTTAGGTAACTCAGGTGAAATCTGGCAGTTTTGGCCATTGAATTGATATGGCCCGCATGTTCAAGCTGCCGTCAAGGGTTATTCCAAGGTATTTTGCAAAGTCCACAATGGTAGGAGTCCACATACTTGGCCAAGATGTTGTATTTGTTCAGTGTGTTACAATGTTTTTCAAGAATGTTTCTTATGTGATGTGCCTTGTTGCTGAATCCGGTGATAAGTCTAATTGGCCAATCTGTTTGTTCTTATCTCTAACTGGTCTCAACAAGTTCTGTCTCTCTACTGCCAGTAGTTTCCGAACAGCTGTTGAAATAGTTTTGCGGCTATAGCCGCATTCTAACAACCTGGCAATCATGATTTCCTTCTCTGCCTCATATGTTTTTTCAGAGCTACAATTTTTCTTTTCTCACAAAAGCTCTCCATAAGGGATACTGTTTATCAAATTAGTAGGATGTACACTGGAGGCATGGAATAAACTGTTACCTGCTGTTTTTTGATTATACAACTTTGAGTGCAGTTTGTCATCCAGTACAAATACTTTCAAGTTCAGATATTCTATTGATCTGTTATTAATGTTACACATAAATTTAGTGTTTTTACAAAGTTCTTGATTGAACTTTCTGATCCTTTCCAAATGACAAACAAATCATCTATGTACCTTATCTAGAGTACCACATGGGCATTGTATGCGGTGATGTTGCTGGTGACCTACGCTTCTCATTGGTCCATGAATAAATGTGCATACCTGGGCGCAAAGCAGCTCTCCATTGCAGCACCCTGGATCTGTTTGTGATGTTGGTAATCAAAGATTAAGACGTTTTTAGTCAGACAAAGCCACATCATGTATTGTCTTAATTTGGTATGCATTAACATGGATAAAGACCTTGCACACAAAAATTGACAGGATGCCTTAATGCCTTTAACTGTGTCTTGGAATGGAGTTAGAATAGTAACTCTCACCACCTAAGCATATGCACTATGTTTATTGTAGTGGGACCAGAGTAGTAAATCTTATCCCCCCTTCAAATATAAGTTCTTTCCTCAGTGTTTGTTAGACTGGAGTTAGAATAGTAAATCTGAACATCTGTCCTCCCACACAAATAAAGGCACTTTCCCAATGTGAGTTGACTTCAGTTAGAAGAGCAAATCTGCTCCTGTCGCAATATATGTAATTTGCTAATATTAGTTGGACTGGAGTTAGAATAGCAAATCTGACCCCTCATCCTCCCAGATATATATGCATGTTCTCTAATGTATACTGGTATACAGATTATAAACATCTAATGTTAACATTGTGTTGCCAACCTCCCAGTAAACACCATCAATTATCCTTAAGAAATCTGTGCTGTCTTGGCTATATGATGATAAGGTTTCCAAAAAGGACCTAAAAAAGTAATCAATATACCTTAATGCATTGTTTACTAAACACCCAATGGATGATACTACAGCCTGAGGGATTTACTTGATATTTGTGGATTATTGGAATTTAGTACAAGATTAGTGTCTTGGGTGGTTGCATTTTAAAAATGTATACTGCCCCCACTCTATGAGGCTGTGGTCTTTCCAGCTTTCTAGTTTATCCTAATATTGCTTGTTGGCATGTATGAATGCAGATTTGCCCATTTTTTCCATAGCAGGCTACATCGTTTAACTGTCTATATGCTTCCTCTGGGTACTGATCCTGGGACAATACCACAATGTTATCTCCCTTATCTGATTGTTGTATAAATATACTGTCCTCTTTTTGTAACTCCTAAGGTGCTCGTTGCTGGTCAAGAGTAACATTGAAGTTATTGTGGTGCTTGAAAAACCTTAATTTCTTTGAATCCTTAATGACTCCCTTTTCGAACACATCAATTGCCATGTGTGGCAATGCTGGCAGGAATGAAGATTTGGGTCTATATACACTAGGACAACTTAAAACCAAAGGAATATCCCTATTAGCCAAATTAAGAATTGGTTCTTCTCTGACCTCGATTTCTGGATCTAGGTCTGGCAATGTATGTAACATTTCTATATCACTAATGAGTCATTTGCTGGGAGTAGGTGATGTTGATACATTAGTGATCTCTTTGTCAAGTTTGGTGGAAAACCGCTTCTTCAATTTCAATTGTCTTGTAAAATTGAACAAATCAATCCTGCTTTGTGTGTAATTAAAGCCGTGAGTGGGGCAAAAAGAAAATCTAATGACAACAGTACTATCTTAGTTTCACTTAAAATAAGTCAGCATACATTTACCACATTCATCTGTGTGCAGTTCATTTTGTCTGCTTTTGCCTCGTCTTCCTTCTGACTGGGGTGGCTTAATCTGTTCCTTCTCTTATGCTTTGCTTTGTTGTTCCATTTTTGCCCCTTCCACTTTCTTTTAGACAGCCAGTTCCTGCCCATGGTTCTGGCCTGCCTCTGTTTAGTAATGTGAACTCCTGTGAATTATTGCTTCTAAACACAAAGGTGCTTGATCTCATGCAGCTTTCGACTACCATCCAAGACACAACTCGTTTCAGATGGATCACTGACAAAGTAATCTCTTTTGGGTGTTCCCCCGATTTGTTATTCTTTTTTTAAAAAACATATTTTATTACTCTAAAGCACGTAGAGAGCGGAGCTCTGTGACACAGAGACTTCCGTAGCATCAATATACATTATCATGACTTTTACACTTTTCTCGTATACATAAAAGAATGCTAAAAGGAATTGCAGTTAAATCAAAATAAAAAGGAAAAACATACAACACCCCTCCCAAACGCCTCCCTCATCGCACGGTCAACCATGCAAGATCAATATGTGCAGTCAAAGCCACAATCCTACGCTCACTACGGTACACTTCCAAGACGCTTCAATCCCACCAAGTGCACACAAAGGACGCCTCAGAGAAAAGGGTAGAGATTAGAGCCGGTGCGAGCGCTGGGCTGGAACATAGTATAGGCCTTACTTCCAGGCAGATACAGATGGCGCCACTGTCGCCTTCCAGGTCCTAGCAATGTCACGTTTGGCCAAGGTAAAACCCAAGAGCATAAGATGATGTTCGTAGACATTGCCCTCGATATCGTCCATAACGTGCAGGAGAACCAGCTTAGGTGAACAAGGGAGATCCCAACACAGAACCTCTGACAGGCAAGTCATTACTCCCCGCCAGAACCGTGCCAGCGCGAAACAGTCCTATAAGGTATGAAGCAAGGTGCCCTCTTCATGCATGCAGCGAAGACACACCGGGGAAGCAACCAAACTCGCCCTGTACAGCCTGACTCTAGTAAAATACAACCTGTGGAGGTATTTAAACTGGATAAGTCAAAGCCTCATTGCAATGGCCGCCCCACAGGGGGAAGCTAGGGCTTCTGCCCAATCTTCTTACTCTAGCAAGCCCGCATCCCTCCCAGGCTTCTCGGAGATGCTGCAAGGCGGGGGAACTATGTGTGACGAGGGATTGATACATTTTGGAGATCTTGTGATTCTGCAAATCTCCCATGAACACTTTCGCTTCCACCGGACTGAAGTCAGCCAGCACCTCTAGTTCCACCAAGCTGGGGGAAATAGCATGCCGAAATTGCAGATATTTAAAAAAATTGGGTACGTGGCATTTGAAAAACCTTTTGCAACTCCTGTAAGGATTTCAAGACGGGTCCCAGCATAACATCCCCCAAGGTAGAGATCCCGATTGCATCCCAGTCGCCGAATCCAGGCAAGGCCGCCAGCTGCGACAGGAGTCCATTATGCCACAAAGGGGTCTCCCAGGTCAAGCGGTTTCACCAACCCATCCTCCACAACGCCTGTCTCCAGATCTGAAAGACAAGCTGTGTAGCAGTCGGTAAAGAGCACTGCAGAGGCGTGGAGTATAGGAGCGTATGTAGCGGGTGATCACCCATACACCGTCGCTCCACAGCATACGCTGGATCAGACCTATCTCCATACCACCATTCATTAAGGACCAACAGGTGCGAAGCCATATAATACGAAAGAATATCAGCAGTCGCAAGCCCCCCACAATATGTGGACTGGAAAAAGGTACGTAGGGCCACCCTAGATGCCCTGCCACCCCATTAAAACTGGCCCAAGGCCCTATTAACCTGACGGAACAACCTAGGGGAAATAGGATATGTGTGATTCTGCAGCTGGTATAGTAGACGCGGAAGCGAGACCATCTTGAAGATGGCTGAGCGACCATAAATAGACAAAGGCATGTGGGACCAAGCCTTAACATCCTCCCGCACCCTATCCCACACTTGCACCAGGTTTCTGTCCCATGAAGTTGGCTGCGAGTTGGATAAGAACACGCCCAGATATTTCATCCCCCCATGCACCACCTGCACTGTGGAGGCCCATGTACCAAGATCACCCCCCTTGCCCAAGACCCAAAGGGTAGACTTCCGCTCGTTCATGTAGAGGCGGGAGGTCTCGCAGAATACATGCATGATGCGCAACAGCCGCGGGCCAGTCCTGTCTAAGTTGGTGAAAAAACCAACACGTCGTTGCGTACAGGGCAATGCGATCTGACAACTATCAGCCCATTCTAGACCGGTCACTTGAGCGTCAATCTGCACCCAGGCAGCCAGGGGCTCCATGGCCAAGGTAAACAAATATGAAGACAGTGGACACCCTTATCTGGTGCCCCGACCAATGGAGAAACCCAATGAGACAGAACCCGCCACAGGTACAGACGCCGTTATGTCAGTATACAGTAGAGTAAGATAAGACAGGAAGTGAGGCCCTAAGTTCAACCTGTGCAGAAGGCCAAATACATTCTCCCAACTCAATGAATCAAAGGCACGGTCCATATCTGTAAGCAGAAGCACCGCACGCACCCCCAGGCCCCTGACTTTCGCAATAGCTATGCGTGACCAGCGAATATTATGACGGGTCGCCTGCTGAGGCATGAACCCTGCTTGACCCAGATATACTAGGGAGTAAATGTGAGGCTGGAGGCGGTTGGCCAGTGTCTTGGCCAGGACCTTGGCTTTGGCGTTAAATAGGGAAAAAGGGCGATAGGACGCGTGGTGTTCGGGAGGTCTACCAGGCTTGTGAAAGGCCACCACCTCTGCATGCCTCCAATCACTGGCCAGACGACCCCGCTCTCTGGCTTCCTCCACCACCTTATGGAAATGACGGCCGAGCTGTAGGAAATACCGTTTAAAAAATGAGTCCGGGAAACCATTGGGACCCAGAGCCCTCCTGGGATGTAACTCCCCAAGGGCGGCACCCAATTCGTCCTCCGTAAGTGGACGGTCTAACTCCTCACTGACATCGTCCGACAGGCAGACCCCCCAGGATATAGCGGCATGGATTAGCAAATTTAGCGGCACAAATATGGAAATTTAGCTGCACAAATATGGCAATTTAGCAGTATTTTTGCTGCACTTTAATTTACTCATAATCATTCATTTTCAGCCTTAAATCAATGCAAAGTGTTTTAGCAGAGTATTCCGCTTTGAAATAAGCAACCTGGGATATGAACAGAGGAAGCAGCCCACAGGTGAAGGCTGTTATCCCTTGGAAATGCAATCCTCCATTTGCTTTAGTATAGGTTCTGAGAAGCCCATCAAAGATGGCCTGGTAGCATCCCATAGGAGATGGCATTCCAGAACCTACCTTAGTGAAATTAAATATTTGCCTAAGATCACACAATTTCAGCCTGGAAGCCACGATTTTATCCAGATTTTCTGGTTTCACTCTGTACAAATCAGCAAGTAAGTGGGTATCTATTTGTCTTTCCTTATGTTAAGACTTTGTTTTTAGTTTTAAACTCCTAGTGCATTCTTCTGTAGTTTTTTTTAATTATAGCTCCAACTTGACCCGAAGGTATTGAAGCTCTTCACATGCGCCCCAGTCACACTACACAATTACAGGTCTTCACATGCGCACCAGTCACACTACACAATTACAACACAAACACATGCATTGTTTATAGGCTTAGGGAGATTAAGTGACTTGCCCAGAATCACAGGATGAAGAGCCACAGTTTCCAAGTGTATTAAAGCAAATCTAACTCAGCAACTGTCTAAACTGGTTAACATCCTGGAAGATATGCTCTCTGCCCTGTCAGCCACACAGGGAGGTCTAATACCTCCTCTGACACAAGTGGTTCCAGCACACCTGCCCCTATTCTTCCTTGTACCTCCATTCCAGCCTATGACCTCATTCCACCACCTGACCCCACTCAAAGCACACACACTGTCCTAAAGTCCACCCAATGTCTTCTTGTGACCCAATTCTTCCACCTCCTACAACTATTCCACATCTCCCTAAATTATCCCATACCTCTAAATCTCACCATTTCCATAAATATTCCTACCCAGTAGACCCATGCTCTGCCTCCATAAAAGTCTTCAAAAGTACTACAAAGGTGTGGAGGCAAGCTGAAGTCCTGGAGCCAAAATAAAAGACTGTGATAGGACACTGTTTTCCTTCCCCAACCCTGGACTTTGAGTTGAATTTTATTTTTCTGCCACCTACATATGCACATCCACACAAAACCACCAAAATCTCCGAAGATAATGTTAAATTACACAGTACCTGAGCTGTGAGCACAATGGGAGCGGTGCTTTAGTTGCATACCATTTATAGTTTTGTAGGGCTTACCCCAGAAACATTTCTCCATACTGAAATTCTGCTCCTATAATGTCATGAAGAGACAAACTTTATAAAAGATCCAGATTTAGCGCCTGCTTTCATCTCTAATTGCATCGTGACTTTAGAACAAACTCATAAAACATATTTTCTCCATGTTTGAACACCTGTCATTCCAAAACCTATGCCACTTCCACCTCCATTCAATCTCCTCTCAGGTCGTCTTCAACCTTCCTTGGAGGTGCAGCCCTTGATTTCTGTTGGTGTTCCTTTCTCTGGAGCAGGTGTAATTCTTTACTCCTTTAGAACTAATCTGTGTTGTGAAAAAGAATATTATTTTGGTGCCTGATTTGTGGACATAAGTAGTGTTATGTAAGGGTGATGTGTGCATCCTTCATATACCATCCCACACAGACGTCTCCGTATCAAGAATAAAGGGCCACCACTTTGAATTACAAATAAGAAAAACATTGAAAATTCAATAAACCGTACACATGAATATCTCGAGTGGCAATCACATCTTTATAGGAGTATGTTCTGTACAAAAGAAACAAACTTCAGCTAATCAGTGCATTAATTTCAGTGGAATATTGGATAAGTCTCATTTGGGTTACCTGCAAACCCAAGTCACTCTACTTAAACTCTAACAATAATAAAGATTTAAAAATGCCTATTTACATGAAGCCCTTATGACCCCTCATAAACCTTTTCCCTGCATTCCTTCAATTACGTGGGCACTTTTGTAAAAATCGGGGCATTTTTACAAAAGTGCAGATTTCGCGACAGGCTCCAGGCGGGAAGTCATCCAGGAAACGGCCTATCACATCTGCCGGCAGGCATTCCTTAGGAGCGTACAGGTCTGCATAGTATGCCGCAAAACTCTCTGTAATGGCCGATGGGTCCAATATAGGTGATCCATCCGGTCCCATAATGCCTGGGAGAACTAAGGAGCCTGACAATCCCTGACACAATCTATGCAGTAGTTGCTCGACTTGTCTCCCCACTGGTAGATCCTGCTCCGGGTTGTCAACCAAGCCTGGCAGGCGTCATCAAGCATAAGAGATGAGTAGCCCTGTTGCACGAGCAGTAGTTGGCGGCGGACCAGCCGCCTCCCCCTCCTCCCTGCTATGCCTCTCCAGCTCCAGAAGTGCAGCTTCAGCCTGAATAAGAGACTCCCTACGCACCCTGCGGGCTGCAGCACAGGAGATTCCACCCCGCGGAGGTTGGGCTTCATTGCCTCCCAAAGAGATTCTGCTGCACGCACCGACCCAACATTACATGATAAATATTGATCAATGGCCTCCTCCATGTGTTCCCTGTAGTCTTCATTCTGGATGTTCCAGGTCGAGAGGTGCCACAGAAATGGCCCACTTCTCAATCTGGCGCGCAGGATAATAGCCACCAGCGAGTGGTCCGAAAGTCCATGGGGGGGAGAATATCCGCAGCCACCACCCTGCTGGTGCTGGTGACCCACTGAGAAACAAAGGTGCAGTTAATGCAGGAGAAGGAGTCATGGACCGCCGAAAGATATGTGTAGCCCTGAGTCGTATCATGCAACCTGCGCCAGAGGTCAGCCCAGCCTAGGCCCATCACCAGGGAATGGAGTTTGGTGGGGTGATGAGCCTCAGGGGCCCCACCAGGCCTCCACCGGTCTTGGACTCTATCACATCATTCCAGTCCCCACCCACCACCACCAGGCCCTCTGGAATGTCTGCCCATAATGTCACACGTTTCTCCACCAGTCCCCAGGACAATGGCGGTGGGGCATAGACACTTCCCAAAATCACAGTCTCGCCACCAACCGTGCCCTGAAGGAAAAGGTGCCTGCCCTGCGTGTCGCCCCACATCTTGATGTGAGTGTAGGGAACTCGGCGGTGTATCAGGACTGCGACTCCCCAGGACCCTCGTACACAACACGAGTGAAACACATGTATGTAGCCAAAGCCCAGTGCCTTCGTCCCCATGAGGTGTGTCTCCTGCAGCACTAAAATATCGGTGCTGGCTTGCTTGAGGATTGCTCCACGTTTGATCTTGTCTAGCACCCCCCTAACGTTCCAGCTCAGTATCTGCAGGGACCCCGCAGAATCTGACAGTCTACCCGACATAGCAGCCATTTAGGGGCTTCGTAAATATGGAGGACACCGATGGCACAAGAAAAGGAGCGCAGCAAGGCCCCGACATGTAATGGAACAGTGCGATTAAGAACAAATCCCCAGAACAACCCAACCAGTCCCCCCCCTATACCTCAAAAACAGTGAAGTATCTGTCGTGGCAGGCAGAGCAGGCTGACCCCAGCAGGAGGTACCACCCCTCACCCGCCAATGGATCCCCAACTTACAGCCCAACGTCCACTGGCCCTATCCCTGTCCGTGAATGTCCAGCAGAGATACCGGACGTCTTCAGTCTCCTCCCGCCAATTCGAAGAACCTGGGGTCTTTAAGTGTTCGATACTAGTGTTAATTAATCAGCTGGTGCAGCCTGTCGTGAGGCAGATCCCGCATGTGACGGGGCATCGCCGGAAATGGATCGCCGTCTGGACCTGGAGCGCCTGGAATCCTTCCCCTTGACCTTAGGCAAGTTCCGAGCCACCCGACACGAGGATGAGTCAGAGTCTCTCCTGGGCGGCAAATGAGGGCGCAGCTGCACCGTCTCATCCGTCCACGGAAACACCTCCTCTGGGGAATTAAAAAAGTGGGTACGAGAAAGATAGACGACCCACAACCGGGCCGGGTAAAGCAAGGCATATGGAAGCTTGAGCTCTCGAATGCGGGCCTTAGCCGCTAGAAATGATTGCCGCTGCTGTTAAACCAACTTGGTATAGTCAGGAAAAATCAGAATGCGGGCATTGTCATACAGCAGAGGTTTTTTGGCCCTGACCTGTTTCAGGCTAGCGTCTCGGTCGTGATAGTTACGTAATTTTGCAATCATGGGCCTCGGGCGAGCCCCCGCCGGGGGTTTCTGCATCAGGGCCCTGTGAGCACGTTCAACGACAAAGTTTTGGGAGATGGATTCCCGGGGTAGCCAGCTCTCCAGCCACTGGTTAAGGAACCACTTCATATCTCCAGACTCACATCCCTCCGGAAAACCAACAAAGCGGAGATTATTGCATTGCGCCCGTCCCTCAGCATCCTCCACTCTTGACGCCAGGCCCCGCAGGGCGCTCTCCAAGGAGGTCACTCGCTGTTGCAGAGTGGTAACTACGTCCTCCACCCCAGAGATTCTTGTTTCGGTCTCGGTGATGCGCACCACAGCATTCCGCAGGTCTTGGCACAGTAGCATAACATCGGATCCTACCACCTGATCTTGGCATCAAGGGCGTCCCTGGACTGTGTAATACTTGCCAGGAGGGGGCATTGTCAGGCACATCTCCTGGGGTCCCCCCTGATGCTGCCGTGGAGGCCTCAGGGCCGGCGAACTCATCCAGCATGTTCTGCTTGGATGAGCCCCCACCTGTCCTATCCCTCGTCATGGCTGGCCAAATGTTCTCTTGCAGCACAGATAACAATCGGTCGGACACCAGCGATCCCGCTCTTTGAAGGTGGGGTCGATACGGACGTTGCAGATGTAGCAACGGTGCCGGGCAGCGGCCCACGTGGCACGATCTGGCCGCCGAAGCGACCACCGTTGAGACAGGGCCCAGGGCTGGACACACACTACAGGGCCACCACTATGGACCCAAGCGGCAATGCCCGCCCCAAAGGAGGGACCCCCCTGTCCCGACTGGCCATTTATAGTGGGCAGGAGAGCCCCACTGGCCCCCCGCAAGTGACGAGACACGCAGGTGGGCACGCCCATGTGTCCGGGCCCCAAAATGTCAAGCATCGCCGCTCCGCACTCCCAGGCAGCGTCTTCAAGGCAGGTGAGCCCCCGTATCCAACCCGTGTGGGAGGGAGGCTGGGGTGTCCAGAGAACAAGGTACTAGGCCGAAACTCTAGGCCCCGCGACCCAAGGGCCGCTGACTGCAGGCCGAGCGGGGGGGACAGGGAGTCTCCACTAGTGTCTGCAGGCCCACTAGGAGGCACCCCCAAGACTACCGGGGGAAGCAGAATACCGATCCAACTGGGGTCACCAGTCCACTCCCCCGTGCAGCCCGAAAATGGCACCGAGCCCCCGTACAGGCCTATGGGGGGGGGAGGAGACCCACACACACAGAAAGTCACAGGCCCCAGAGGGCTCCAGATGCCACTCGCAGGGCCCTAGGCCACCAGAGAAGAGTCTACTACGCTGGAGGGAGGCCAATCACTCCACGGCCTGGGGCACCACAGAAATGGCAGTGACTCACCAGAGCTTCTCTCTGGCCTCCTACACACTTCCCTCATGGTCAGATCTGAGGAGGATCAGCCCCGTGGGTTGCGAGGTGTGAGGGAAAGGACAGGCACCGGCAGGTATGTGGGAATCCCTCACAGCACTCCTCAGAAGGGCAGACCAGCCACTGCAGCTCCGCCCCCCCCCCCCACCGGGGAACGCCAACAAAGCTGCACGCGAGAGCACAGCTTCCACACTATCTCCAGGCCTCAGTGGCAATCGTCGCCGCCTCAGGACATGGCGCGAGTCCAGAATCGCCCTGGTGTGCAGCTCCAGGTTGCTACACCTCAGGAGCAGCTGCATGGAGGGTATTGCGGCTGGAGGAGCAGGATCAATGAAGGATAAAGATTAGGGCTGGACGGAGCTCACTCAGCACACGTCCAACATGCTGGCTTGCCAAGCCACGCCTCCCCCGCCCCCCTCCACGCCTCCCCCGATATGCTATTCTGATCTTTTTTTAGTTGTCTTCCCTGTGAGGGTGATCATACTTCTTGTTAAATGTCAAGATTTCCCCTGACTTGTAATCATTGTAATCACGTAGAAGGTTTATTTGTTTCTTTGTTCTATCTCTTCTTCAGGCTTGTCTAAGCGTAATTGCATTTTGTATATGAAATCATCAAATAATTCTGCAGAGTTAAGTTCCTTCAATTTCACACTTAGTTGTTCTATTTCTTCAAGGATTTCTTTTCTGTTTTACAGGCATATTTGTTTAGGATGGCCTACATTCCCATTGAACAGTTGCTTGAATTATCTGCCCATTCTTGGACCATATTTGGATCCTGTTCTCAAAGAGTGGAACTGTAAAGATATGAAGACCCCATCAGAACCACCCACAAGCAATATATTTCTGAAGGAGAGACTGCCACCCACCACTTTGCCTTTTCTTTCCTGTGTAGTCTTTCTGTTCTCTCATACTTGTGTTGTATATTCTCTGCCATTTGAATGCTCATGCTTGCCTCTCCACTCTCAATTTGTAACAGGAAACTTAAGAGGGTATTCATTTATCACAGGTTTTTAAGTGGCGCTCGCCAAATAGCGTGGAGTTTGCACAGTTACGGACATTGAATGAGGTACTGCAGGTGAGGGAAAAACCCCTAAACCCTCAATTATGGCCCAAGGTCCGTCAATGAACAACAACAATATGAGTGGAAAACAATACAGTAAGTTATTGTTTGAACAAGGATAAAGGACAAAGGTATTCTTTCTTGAAGTGTTGATTTCTAATGGTGTATTGATTTGCGAGCCAGTCAATACGTGTTTCGTCAATGGGGTATGAAACCCTTAACTTATTCAGGGCTGTAATTGAGTAGATTGAGAACTGGACCTTGCAACTGGTGATAATTCTGACCCAGTGGGTCCTAAAGTCTGTCTGCTATGGGGAAATTTCTTCTATTCAAGGCTCTGTGTACCTTACGAGTAAGGTGATGTAATTATATTCTGGATGGTGAGTCTCTATCCTGGTATTGCAAAAGTCACATTCTTTCTCTTTGCACCGCGTCTGACCTTCCAGTCAGACGTGGTCCCGGACACACAAGAGCAACAAGGCATACTCGCCCCAGCTACGGTCACAGTGGATGGTGCCGTATTAAATCAGTCTTGCCAACACGAGGCGTATGGAAGTTTGAAAAGAGAAATAACGTGACTTTTGTAATACCAGGATAGAAACTCACCGTCCAGAATATAATTACATCCCTTACTCGTAACGTACACAGAGCCTTGAATAAAAGACATTTCCCCCTCGCAGACAGACTTTAGGAGCCTGGAGATTAGCTGGTATTTTTTTTGTTCGCTGCAATCGGTGGAGGGTTTTTTCAGTAGTGGACTGACTTTGGTGTGTTTCCAGGCATTGGGAAATGGTGCAGTGGTGATAGAGGTGTTGAGTAGGGTGGGAAGTTCCTAGGCAATCCTTTAGTTTCCGAGGTTGAAGATGTGATGCGGGCATGGAGCTGTGGGAGGTCTGGGGTGGATGGCTTTGATTTTGGAGGTTGTGTCCTGGGTTGAGATTATAGTCCAGGTGGTCAGTGTGTGGTTTGTGTCAGTCACGGTGGTGGCATATCTGTCGAGGAAAGCCACAGATGTGGTTTGGGGTTCAAAGTTTCTGTATATGGTTGTGATCTTGTTGTGGAAGAAGTAGGCGAGGTTATCGCACAGCTCATGTGAGTGTGTGATGTTGTTTTCGCTGGTAGACAGGTTAGAGTATTCCTTAATGATGTTAAAAAGCTCCTTAGTGTTGTTGCCACTGGTTTCGATATGTGGAGTAAGGGCTGTCTTCTTTGTTGCCATCGGCAGGAGGTGGTAGAGGTTGAGGCAAGTCTTGAAGGCTGCCCTGTCGGTGGTGTCCTTGCTGGTGTGCCGCATCCTCTCCAACTGTTTGCTGTCTTGTTTTTCTGTTCTGAGGTCTTGGGTGTACCAGCTGGCCTTTTTGTAGGATTTTCTCTGGATGTTGTTCTTGATGGGGACAATGCTGTCTGAACAATTGGTGATCTAGGCACTAAAATGTTTCACTCTCTGTTCGAAGTTGGTGGTGGTAGCAGGGTTAGGGTTGTTAAGGGTGTTCACCAAGCTGGTCTCTGAGATTCTGTTCCACCTCCGGTGGGGCGTGTTGGTCATCTAGTGGGTGGCGGTGTGAGAGCTGGAGATACTGAAGTGGACGATGGAGTGATTGGTCCAAGTGAGTTCTGTGACATGGCTGTATTTGAAGAGGTTTCTGGAGGTGAAAATGGGGTCCAGCATGTGTCCTGCGGTGTGTGTAGGGTCATGGGGGATCTGGTTAAATCTGAGGCTGCTTATACTGTCGAGGAGGTGTGCAGTGCTTTTGTCGTTGAGGTTGTTGATGTGGAAATGTAGGTCGCAAAGGAAGTTGAGGGCCTTTGAGGCTAAGACTAGGGGTGCAATGAAGTATGCAATGGTGTTGCAGAAGCTGGAGTGCGGGCCTGGGGGGCGATATGCAAAGGTGCCTCTGATGGTTGTCTTGTCATCTGTGTGGAGCTTGAAGTTGAGATGTTATTTGGGGGGGTGGTATTGTTGGTAGCAGTGGTACACTCTATAGTCAATCAATCAATCAGAGTACTTGTAAAGCGCGTTACTTACCCGTGAGGGTCTCAAGGCGCTGAGGGGAGGGGGGCGCCGCTACTGCTCGAAGAGCCAGGTCTTGAGGAGTCTTCAGAAGGCGAGTAGGTCTTGGGGCTGCCGTTGGTGGATAGGGAGTGTGTTCCAGGTCTTGGCGGCGAGGTAGGAGAAGGATCTGCGGCCGGAGGTTGTTCATTGGATGCGGGGAACAGTGGTGAGGGCGAGGCTGGCGGAGCGGAGCTGGCAGGTGGGGGTGTAGAAGCTGAGTCTGCTGTTCAGGTAGGCTGGTCCGGCGTGGTGGAGTGCTTTGTGTGCGTGGGTAAGGAGCTTGAGGGTGATCCTCTTGTCAACGGGGAGCCAGTGTAGGTCTCTCAGGTGGGGGGGTGATGTGGCTGCGGCGGGGGACGTTGACGATCAGTCGGGCGGAGGCGTTTTGGATGTGTTGTAGTTGTCATAGGTGTTTGGCTGGGATTCCTGTGTAGAGTGCGTTGCCATAGTCCAGTCTGCTACTGACGAGCGCCTGTGTCACCGTTCTTCTTGTTTCGGACGGGATCCACTTGTAGATCCTGCGGAGCATGCAGAGGGTGTTGTAGCAGGAGGAGGAGACGGCGTTGACCTGTTTAGACATGGAGAGGGAGGAGTCAAGGATGAATCCTAGGTTGCATGCATGGTCGGTGGGTGTCGGTGCTGTTCCCAGTGTGGTTGGCCACCAGGAGTCGACCCAGGCTGAGGGGGTGGGTTCGAAGATGAGTACCTCCGTCTTGTCCGAGTACAGCTTCAGACGGCTGTTCCTCATCCAGTCTGTGACGGCCTTCATTCCATCGTGGAGGTTGGTTTTGGTGGTGTGCGGGTCCTTGGTGAGGGAGAGGATGAGCTTGGTGTCATCAGCGTAGGAGATGATATTGAGGTCATGTTGGGGGGCGACTTGTGCGAGGGGGGCCATGTAGACGTTGAACAGCATCGGGCTGAGGGATGAGCCCTGGGGGATGCCGTAGATAATGTTGGTGGCCTCGGATCGGAAGGGCGGGAGGCGGACGCTCTGGGTTCTGCCGGAGAGGAAGGACGTGGTCCAGTCAAGGGCCTTCTCTTGGATTCCGGCTTCTAGGAGGCGTGTCTTTAGAGTGCGATGGCAGAGCGTGTCGAAGGCGGCTGACAGGTGCAGGAGGATGAGGGCTGATGTTTCGCCATTGTCTAGTTGGTGCCTGATGTCGTCTGTGGCGGCGATGAGGGCTGTGGTTTCGTCTGAACCCGGACTAGGACTGGTCCAAGATGTTGTTGTCTTCCAGGTGGCAGGCCAGTTTCATGTTGACGATTTTCTCGATGACCCTTGCCGGGAACGGGAGCAGGGAGATGGCCCGGAAGTTCTTGAGGTCCTTGGGGTTCGCCTTGGGCTTCTTGAGGAGGGCGTTGGTTTTGGCGTGTTTCCATCTTTCCGGGAATGTCGCTGTTTCGAAGGAGATGTTGATGACCTTCCGTAGTTGGGGTGCGATGGCAGCGTCTGCTTTGTTGAATACGTGGTGTGGGCACGGGTATGACGGAGATCCTGAGTGGATGGAGTTCATGACCTTGCGTGTCTCGTCGTCATTGACGTTGGACCAGGAGGTCAGGCGGATGACGCTGGTGATGTTCACAGGGGAGGTGGGGTCTGGCGTAGTCGGGGCAGTCATGGTGTTGAAGCTGTCATGGATGTCAGCGATCTTGCGGTGGAAGAAGATGGCCAGTGAGTTGCACAGTTCTTGTGAGGGCGGTATGTTATTGGCGTTGGCGCTGGGGTTGGAGAGTTCCTTTTCGATGCTGAAAAGCTCTTTGCTGTCATGTGCGTTGTGGTTCCAGACCAGGGGTCTTTGAAGGAGGATCTCTTGGCTAATCTGATGAGGTGGTGATGTCTGCGGGTGGCGTCCTTGTGGGCTGCGTGGTTGTCCGGAGTGCACTCGTGGAGCCATATCTTCTCCAGTTTCCGGCATGCACATTTGGAGATCTGCAGCTCGTCGGTGAACCAGGTGACTCTCTTGCTGGTGTGGTTGTTGAAGGGTTTCTTGAGTGGGGCGAGGGTGTTGGCGCAGTATTCGATCCACTGTCTGAGGTTGTGGGCTGCGGTGTCTGGGTTGGTGGGGTCAGTGGTTGGGTTTTGGGCGAGGGTGGTGATCAGCTGGTCTTCGGTGACTTTGCTCCAGCAACGGCGAGGTAGCTGTTGGGTGCGGTGGTGCGTGGTTGGTTTATTGAAGGTGAAATGGATGCAGCGGTGGTCGGTCCAGTGGAGTTCGGTGGTGTGGTCGAAGGTGACGTGGGTGCCTGTGGAGAAGACGGGGTCCAGCGTGTGGCCAGCGGTGTGGGTGTTTGCGGTGATGAGTTGTCTGAGGCCGAGGTTGGTGAGGTTGTCGATCAGGGTGGCAGAGTTGGCGTCGTTGTTGTTCTCGAGGTAGAAATTCAGGTCTCCGAGGAGGATGTAGTCCGTGGAGGCGAGTGCGTGGGTGCTGGCGAGGTCGGCGATGGAGTCGCTGAATTGAGCTCAGGGTCTGGGGGGTCTGTAGATGAGTGTTCCTCTGAGGGTGATGTTGGGGTCGGTGTGGATCCGGAAGTGCAGGTGTTCGTCAGTGTTGAGGGTGTCATCTGCGTGGGTGGCGACCTTGAGGGTGGACTTGTGGACAATGGCTATTCCTCCTCCGATTCCGTTGGCGCGATCCCCGCGGGTGATCTTGTAGCGTCCGGGATGGGTATGGCGATGTCGGGCACCAAGGAGTCGTTCCACCAGGTCTCAGTCAGGAAGGCCACATCTAGGGCGGAGGTGTCGAGCAGATCCCAGAGCTCGACGGCGTGTTTGCGTGCGGAGCGGGTGTTGAGGAGTATGCAGTGGAGGTGGTTGGGTCCAGTGCTTGGAGGTTTGGTGACTCTGTCGCAGGTGAAGCTGCAGGTGTGGCAGGAGAAAGGTCCGTGAGTCCGTTTCGGGGCGGCTTGAAGCAGGTGTGGTTTTGGCCGGCGTTGAGTGCGTAGAGGGTGCTGGCGTCGTAGCGGAGTCTGGTGTTGTGGCGTTCGCGGGGTCCAGGGGTTCTGGCGCAGTCCAGGCGCGGACGGGCGCAGACGGGCTTGCCTTTGATGCACCTTCGGCACGCGTCTGCTGCGCGGCCTCCATAAGAGGGGGATAGGGAGGGAGAAGCAGCTGGGAGGCGGGAGCGGGGTGGCCAATGGGGAGCAGGGGGGCGTGGCCACAGGGACGCAGTGGCGGGAAGGAGCGGGAAACAGCGGGAAAACAGGCAGGCGGCAGGGAGCAGGTATGAGGCAGCTGGCGGCCGTGTGGTGGCGTGGGGAGTGACCTGCCTGCGAGCAGGGTCAGAGGTCGCTCCTACGCCACTGAGCGGCCTCCTTAAGAGGGGGATAGGGAGGGAGGAGCAGCTGGGAGGCGGGAGCGGGGTGGCCAATGGGGAGCAGGGGGGCGGGTCCGCAGGGACGCAGCGGCGGGAAAACAGGTGGGCGGCAGGTAGGAGGCAGCTGGTGGTCGTGTGGTGGTCTGGGGAGTGACCTGCCTGCGAGCAGGGTCTCTTTGTGGATTATGGCTGTTCCTCCTCCTGGCTTGTTGGTGCACTCATCACGAGTGATTTTATATCCATCAGGGGTCGCTGTGGCAATGTCTCGGGAGGATGTGGATTTGAGGCAGGTCTCAGTGAGGAAGACGATGTCGGATGCGAGGGTGGCAATGACTGAGGTCCTATAATTCAGTGGAATGGTTGCCTAGTGAGTGAGTGTTGAGAAGGGCACGTGTGAGTTGTTTTTTTTTGTTCAGATGGGGTCTGAGGTGTGTTCATGGTGGAACTGGTTGGTGGGGTAGTGTGTGCGCAGTGGAAGGTGAACTGGCAGTGGGTGCAGGTGAAAGGTCCTACTGTGGAGCCTGGGTCAGCATGGTGGCATTGTTTGTTGCGGCATCTGGGAGTTGAGGATGTAGAGCTCTACAATTGAGTATGTTTGGGGGGCAAGAGGGCCAGGGGTCGTGGTGCTTGGCGCGGTCCAGGCGCAGATGGGTGCAGACTGACTTGTTCAAGTTTCAAAGCTTTATTCGACATTTGTCATAAAAGCATCAATCCCTAACCTATACAATAAATACTCTAGCTAAAAAACTTTTTTTTTTTTTAAACATATTAAACAATGACAGTCGAATACTTTACACATATAAAATTTATGCTCGATTCATAAAAAGTTTAAAAAATATATATATATTTCAGATGTAAGAGCGTTTGGAACATAGCAGCCATACTTTGTTATGTTACATTTAGCAATATTGAGCGGGAACGGATTACCCAGGCCCAGGCAAGAAATTTTGCTACCGCAATCGCTAATGGTGTAGAGCAGTCAGATTCTAATATTCTAAGTGCGATCGATTGACTACGAGTGCCAATATTTAAACAAGCTGGCTTTAGCCATTTGCGCCTTGGACTGGCATATAAAGGGCAACAAAACAATAAATGGGAGGTGTGCTCTATTTGGTCCTTGCAATGATGACAATGTTCATCCCGCGGGGGGTTCCAGTGTTTCTTGAAAGCATTCACTGGGAGTGTTCCAACACGAAATTGGAAATATAGTTTCCTATCGTGCGGGCGTTCAATTATGTCCCAGTAATCTTCACACGATGGTAACATCTTAATGTCCAAGAAGCGAGATGACAAATTAGGTAAGGATCCTTTGTGATACATTGTTGAGTACACCATCTCCCAATACAATTCTTTCAATTTTGTTTTCGATGGGAAGCAAGCCACATCCCTGTTACCCCACAGATGTTCCAACTTTAACTTCACAAGAGTGTCCCACAGTTCTTTTAACCATACAATGCAATGGAATCGATCACACTTAACCACGTCTAATAATGCTGCTACATAGTGGCTTAGCTCTCGGGTCACCATCAAACGCCTCCAATACAACAGAGGCCGTAGCCGAGCTATGTCCTCTACATTTTTCCTGCCAAGGTCCAGCTTCAAGGGGATTGTGGGCGTGCTCTGTGGGGCCATTACAAGCCCTCGAAGAAATCTATTTTCTGCTCGCCCCAATTCTCCCAAATTAGAGAAACCCCGGAGTTCGGAGCCATATAAACAGGCGCTCAGTACTTTCATGTTATAAATTTCAAGAGCACAGTTTACTGGTTTTGTCAGAGAAGCCCTGTGTTTAAGGGCAACCACCCCTGCTAGTTGGCTAAACTTTAGTACTACCGTATTGATGTGCGATTTCCATTTCATGTCGCCCTGCAGGATGATTCCTAGATAGGAAAAAGCATCAACTTTCTCAAGTGGGGTGCCCTTGTATGTTATCACCCCTCTAAACGTAGACTGATAATTGAGGCACATGAATTTGGTCTTAGATGTATTCAATTCAAGGCCCCTACTATCACAAAATTCACCAAAGGCATCAACCACTTTTTGGAGACCACTCGGTGTACGCGAAAGTAGAAGCGTATCATCCGCAAACATTAATACGGGTACATGTGAACCTGCTATAATTGGCGCGTCACTTGGGAATTTCTTCAAGTGATCAACAATGCCATTTATATAGATTGAAAACAATGTTGGGGCCAGGACACACCCTTGCCTAACCCCTCGCTCCACCGGAAAGGGCTCAGTCACTTCTCCCTGCTTGCCCCATCTGATTTTAGCGAAGTTGTTTTCATGGAGGCACACTAGCAGTGTGAGCAATTCTTGACTTATGCCTACATCAGCCAGGGTCTGCCACAGTTTTTCTCTTGGGACCAGGTCAAAGGCTGCTTTTAAGTCTACAAAGACAGCATATAGTGTGCCCTTTTTTAAGATAACATTTCTCCAATAAATTGTTATGAAGTAGAAGACTTGGTCGACACTACTAGTCAAGGGGCGGAACCCTGCTTGGTAAGGTGACAATATGTTTTTTTCATCAATCCATTGTTGCAGCTTATTCTGGACTAAACGCCCCTTTATTTTTTTTTTGCTGTATCAATGAGACTGATGGGTCTATAGTTTTTTGCCTGTGTTTTGTCACCTTTTTTAAATATGGGGATGATTTCCGCTCCCTTCCAAGAAGCGGGCACTTCCCCACCCATAGCCACTGCATTTGCCAACCATGTGAAGTAAATGCACCATGAGTTCCTGTCAGATAGAAACACATCTGCCGGGATTCCATCCATGCCCGGTGCTTTTTCCCCCTGATACACAATCCAAGGCCATACTAACGTCTTTTTCATTGAATATTTGATGTTTAAAAAAGACACTTGGAGGGGGGGATTTGAGGTGTGCATTGGATTGCGGGCATACTGTGGTTTGAAAAACTCAATCCAATCATTTTTAGCAACATGGTTATGTGGTTGTGCAGCTATCCCACCCCTGTCCCATTTTACTGTGGCCCAAAATAGCTTGGAATCCTTGGCTGCGCAAGCCTGTTTCAGCTCGCACCAGCGTTCTTCGTCCCAACGTTTCCTAGCTTGTTTTTGTGTCAATCTATAGGTATCTCTTGCCTTCCTAACTGTTGTGGAGTTACCTGTTCTCAATTCAATACTTAAGTTATGTCGTGCCAGTCTACAGCTCTTGTCGTACCAACCCTGCCTTGGTTGTTCCTTTTTAACTCTTCTTGGATCTACAGTTTTGGTAAAGAAGCTTTGAAGTTTGGAGAAAAGGTTTTTATGTGCCTCCATCATGTAGACCTGGAAGTTAAGATTCCCGCAATGGGACTTGATGTTGTTTACTTCCTCTATCACTACTTTTTTGAGGTCCTCTAGTCTCGTTATATCTTCAATCAGCATTCTCCATTTCAAATGGCGCTGGTTGTTTGAACACACAACATCTTGAGTTACCCACTCAATTTTGTTGACACAATCTGTGGTCTTATGGTAAGCGTGGAAGGTCATACACAAAGGATTGTGATCACTTTCCATTCTCGCTTCCACAGACATGTCTACCAATTTGCTCCATGCCCTTATATCTATTAAAAAATAATCAATTCTGCTTGAGGCGCGTCCATTATCAAATGTATTGTTCCCTTTTAGGTCAGAGGGCGTGCGCCCATTTGCCGCTCTCAGTCCTCTTGCTAAGCAGAGACTCTTTAGCTGAATTGCCACTGTGCTCCATCTTTTGATGGCAGGCACCTCCAACTGCGGTATTCCCCACTTAGTGTCCTCCTCCTCGGACAGAGTTCTGTCCTCTTCGCCCATGGGTTCAAAAGTCGAATTAAAATCCCCACCCATGATAATGTGGAATTGAGGTTCCAACAATTCAAGATCATGTTCTAGAGCAGTTACTACTTCTGAGGATTTGCCTCCGCCAACCCCCCTGGCATAGACATTGAACAGAGCCAATTCTTGGCCGCTGTCCCATCTAATAATTACTGATAAAATGTCATTTGATGGAGATGATCTTTCTGTTATTGAGCAATTCAGCGACTGGTTAATCCAAATTAGTAGACCTCCAGACGGACGTCCTATATGATTTCTAATTGCTGGTATATAATAGTTTAGATACCCATGACGAAAGACTGGATTTAGAGACCAAGTTTCTTGTAACATGATAATATCATGTTGGTCAATAAAATCACCCCACTCAGGCGAAGATATCTTGTTTGTTATACCTGCTATATTCCATGAGATGAGGGTCAAGGGAGGTTTTCCTAAATTTGGCCCTAAATAACACGTGTCCTCAACATTTTCAACAGGGTCAATACTCATTGTTTTTCCACCCTCCATTTCTACCTCACTTTCTGCCCTTGCCTTATTTTTACCATGCTGGTCTTTATCTAACTCCCCAGAATTTGAATCTTGAATTTCCCTTGACTCTATTGACTGCTTGCACAGTTTTGTGCGTGCCAGGTTAACTACCATTCCCTTGGTTTGCCTTCTCTGTAATGTAGCTGGCGAATATTTATGCCTTGCAAGTCAATCGCACTCATTTAGGTTGGATATGGCTGAAAATCTATTTTCCAGGTGTAGCTCCCAATCACATCTTGGACTATCCCTAGCACTTCTGCTACCCACAACAGACCACTTGGTCCTTAAAACACTAGGCTTTGCCACTAGTCCTCTTCTACTATAGAAGAAGTCTAGCGTAAGTGGTATTAATTTTGCCGTTCTTCGTTGTGGTGGGAATAGATTAAGCAGGATTTCCGGTAGTACTTCTGGGCCCTTCAAATTCAGTACCACACAGTCCCCCGCAAATTTCTTGGGTTTATTCCCTATCCACTTCACTCGTCTTGCTGTAATCAGGTCATCTGTCAACTTTTCTTTTCCCCAAGGAGAAATGTGCATATTGTTGCTCAACCAGTTTAGTGCTTTGTTTAGCAATAATTCAGGTGGCTCGATCTGGCCTACATTCAGGGGTGGCACATTTGCGAGAACAAGAATCAGAGGTGACGCTTCTATGATTAGCCCTACGGGACCTGTCTCTAGATTTGGGCCTGGCTCTGTGGTTTTGCCTGGGGTAAGGGATGGGCCAGCGGCAGCAGGGTTAGTTGGTTGTATACCTGGATTTAATCTTGTTATCTGAATGGGAGCTAAAACATCTACTGCTCCCCCAGATGTAATTTCTATAGATTGCTTTTCGTTGATTTTATCCAATAGCAAATTCGGTATTTCCCCCACATTATCATTGGTAGTTTTTAAAAGAGTCTCCAATTTATTAACTTTATCAGTGAGGTGATCAATTTTAGATAACAATGGTTTAATTAACCTGTTTAGTTTATTATCCAACATACCCATGAGTTTCTTTATAATGGCAACATCCCAACCTGTACTCTCATTTTCTTCTCCCACTTTTCCTTCTATAGCACTCTTGCTAGGGGGAGTTGCTGGTCTTTTCCTATTTGACCTCAACCCTTCTCTTCTGGGGAGAGTCTTAGTGCCCCCTCTGGCTACTCTTGGAGCGGGGACAGGAGCCAATGGAGGCAAATAACCCTCGACTGGCTCTAGATCATATTGGAAGGCATCTATGTCATCCCCCACTATAATATCAGTGTTTGTTTCTGGAATTGAAGCCTCGGAAACATTCAGCGCTAGACCATCGGAAAAATGCTGAGTAGGAGGATCTATGACATTTCCTGCATCCATATCTGTCAAATTCATACATAAGTTTCCCACTTCCGAAGATGTTGGTGAGGCGCTAAGACCCAAGGAAGACCTCCTCTCATTGTTTATTTTTGCCACCACCTGCACCAAATAATTATCCATGGTGTTGGTGGGAGCAATTGGGGTCTTCTGTTTAGACATTATGGGTCTAATAACGACTAAGTAATTATAAGGAATGTATTAAAGACCGTAACCAATATAGATGTACAAACACTTCAACCCACTTCCCCCAGGTACAGTCAAAACAGAAAGGAGGCAGAAATATCTAAGTACCTCACCACGCAATTAGTTTTTTCTCTCAGGAGGTATGGCCCAGTCCAGTCGTGGCCAGTCTTGGACTGTCTTAGACTGTCCGCCCTTAGTCCGGGCTTCGTCCGGCGCGTCCCGCGTGCGTCCTCGCGGGACGAGGGACCTGCAGGCGTTTTATGATGCGCCGCCTGGCGCACTGTTTGTTGGCGTCGCAGCCCCCCTAGGGATGCTGGGGGCTGTAGTCCGGCCGGCGGAGCCAAGCCCGGCCGGTCGGTTTTCCTGGCAAGTTCTGGCGGAGCCAAGCCCGGCCGCAGCACGTCAAGGTGGGGAGCTTTCAGGTAGGGCAGCAGGAGTAGACAAAAGAAAGACTGACTTGCCTTTGGCATGCCAGTGGCACGCCCATTGCAGGCGTCTGCTGCACGGTAGGTCCTGGGATAGGCGAGCTTCCATTGGTGGAAAGAACAGTGAGTGGAAAAACCCAGTAGGGAACACCCCAGCGGGCAAACCCAGGCAGCTTTAGTGTCACTGGACCTGGCTGGGACAAGCAGGAACTCGAGGCCACGGGCAAGTGGCAATCTAGGTGTTCAGGTGTCATTTTCCTCTTACGACTACTCTCCATTTGCCCTTCCTCACAGTCTGTTCAAGCCCTGACAACCTGGCTGGATTCTGCCGAATCCACTCTTCTGAAAGGCTGTCACACAAATCTTCAACTTTGTGATCTTCAACTTTGTGATTGGTGCCAATCATACATACCTCTTAAGTATTCTCACTCTTCCAGACCTCCCAGGAATATTGGACTTTCCAACCACCTCACCAAGCAAGCTGTACTCACCACGCCACATATTACTGGAAACATACTCAGTGGTTCTTCGCTGTGGCGGCTCGCCGAGGAAATGCTGTGGGGCGGTGGGGCAAGCCAAGGGAGGCGCAGGGTGGTAGTGGAGTCTGACATACGACGGACAGGAGTAAGGTAAGTAATTAAATGAATAAAACAATTTACCGTGCGCGTGCTGCTTCGCTGAGTTCGCGATGCAGCGCGTGCAAGGTAAATTGTTTCATTTATTTAATTACTTACCATACTCCTGTCCTACGTATGTCGGACTCCACTACCCCTTCACTCTGCCCCGCCACACCGCCAGGCAGCACTCCCTCGGCGAGCCGCCACTGGTTCTTCAGCTATGCCTCTAGTCACTCTATCTCTGTATCCAGATGCTCTTAGCTTTTAGCCGACTTCAAGGCTAAGTCCAGGTTAGTCGTTCTCTTCTCCCTCCACAGCATCACCCTGTGTGTCACAATCTCCATCTCTGCTTTGACTATCACATAGCCATAGTTGGAGGCTTTTACTAACTCACGTTTAACTCCTTCAAAGACTTAAATCATCTCTTTCCCTGCATTTTATACTCCCACTGCCATGGATACTGCTATCCCCTTTGTCCTTGGCATACTTACACCCCCTCTCTCCATCAGGAACCTCAGGAATCGAGTCAGGACATTTTTTGAAAATCTGCAGTCGCAGGTTTACATGCATGCATTTCATGGGTGTAGCTTTTCAAATTTAAAAAAATCATCAAGGTCTACAATAGAACCATCAGAAACCTTCAACAGTCATAGAATTCCATACAAAGTCCTTAAGAAATATTGTGATTTCATTTATTAGGTAATTTGGATGTTTTTTCACATACACAGATATGAAAATGCCTTTACATCTGTGCAACTCTGCATTTTTTTCTATTTTTTTGTCTCCTTGGAAAAATATTTTCCCAATGAAGGTTTCACTGTGCCAACAACCCAATTAATTTTTGGGATGGCCTAGTTCCTTTTATTGTAGAAATTGATTTACTGAACTTGATTGGAGTAGATCTTTGTTTCTCAGGAGGGGAAATTTAAGAAAGAAGCTTGTTTGTATGGGTTCCCTAACATTCCAGACCACCTCTGCGATGGAATGCCTACACTCTGCACTTTATGAATTGCAAATCTAGATTTGCCCATATAAATAAAGTCATTTGGTGCATAAGTTAAATTTCCTCACACAAATGGTTTTGCTAATTGGTCCCTAAATTGTGTACTCTTGCTCCAGCTTGAGGCTTGTGTCCGTCATCTCCTCTACTGCAGCCAAGTTCCATCCACTCAATGTCTGGAAACCTGGTCCATACTTTCCAATCCACATTGGATTTTTCCTGATCAACACCAAGAGACGAGGTATCTTAATTACTAAGGCAGCTTAAAGTCGACCTTCTGGGGACTTGGGTCCAGCTGTACTAACGCATTTTCTTGTTGCACACCCTGCAATTTTGTAAATCGTAGGGTTTCTGACAAGAAATTGTGGATTTAGTATGTACTAAATAGATTTAGGAAATCATAAGGAATCCCTCTTTGGACGGGGCGTGTTTAGCGTGCCCCTTCCTAATAGCGATTCCTTATTGTGTGTATTAATGTTTTGCAACTAAAATATGAAACATTAATATTTTACCAAAAGAGGGTGGAACACCCGATGGCCCCGTTGAGACTGGGTAGATACGTTTATATAAGGCAACAATGTCTCAACCGGAATTCTCATAAAAAGACAAGTACACTATATGACAGATCAATGTTAAGTGCACAGAGAAGGGAGACCACAAGTACTTAAGGAAGGACTAAGGCATTGGTCAGTATATTTGGTGGGAACAGTAGTTGTATCAGCACTACATTACATTACATTACATTACTTAAATGGTAACCCAAAATACACTCTGCACAATAGTGCTCGTGGAGAAGTGAACGGCGCGGGGTGATAAGTGTATTAGTATGTTTTCCATGGTTTCAATTGAAACATCACCATTGCCCGATTCAAACCAGCTATCCAGTGACTATTCCTCGCCTCTCTCCTGCCCTCTCACCTGGCTAACACCCTTCCTTTATCCCTTGTACAGCACCTTCCTTCGTAAAGTAACCCAGTCCTGATGATGACCCTTATTCGTTCGGGTCAAAACGCTGTTGACCATTCAACGCCTGTTTAGGCGTCATCTTGGTTCCAAAAAAACCAAAACAATACCTTGAAAAAAACCTAGTATAAAGTCATATCTACTGTTTTTGTAACCAATTTTTATCTTTTGCGCCGTTACTCGCTGTTTTTTCACTATTTACGCTTGTCATCCTGCGCCATTCACTTCTCCACGAGCACTATTGTGCACCGTTTTTTTGGGTTACCATTTAAATAATGTACTATAATGTAGTGCTGATACAACTACTGTTCCCTCCAAATATACTAACCAATACCTTGGTCCTTCTTAAATACTTGTGGTCCTCCATCTCTGTACACTTGACATTGATCTGTCATGTATTGTACTTGACATTTTACGTGAATTCTGGTTGAAACATTAATATTTTACCAACACATATCAAAGGAGGTGGTAACCTGTTTGCTTATGGAAATAGGTCAACAGGAGACCTCTTCACCCTTGATGAATGGTCCCAAAAATTTTTTTTAGGAGAAGGCAGTTATCCAACAGACCACTGCCTGTTCTTAAAAAATAGTTTTACAAACGTTTCTTATTTATAAACGCATCCTATTTTCCTTTAAGGGAAATGGGATGCATTAAAAAAAATATTGCTTTATTTAAAAGCACTCATAGACATGGTGGTCTGCTGAGTTCCAGCAGGCCACCATCCTCGTGATAGCCAATGGTAGTGAGTCGCAATTAGCGACCTATCTCATTAATATTCATGAGGTAGGTCAAATTGCGAACCATTGCTGTTTGGTATTTTGTGAACATAGGTTAGTTCGCAAAATTCCATTGGATTCGCTAAAATTCATCGTGCAAATTGCAGCCACTGTTATCTAATCCAATGCATGTACTTCTGGCTCTTAATTATTAACTTTGCCACCCATACACTTGTCAACTATGCCAGATATAAGCCCAGGCAGTGTCATGCAGAGTCTCATATCAGGCAGTAATTAAAAACTGACTTTGAAACGGGTCCCTCTTGGGCCCTATATTCATATCTTTAACTTTGTAGGCAAAAAATGATCGTTTTCTGAGCAATTAATGTAGAAACCTGTAAGGTAAACATGTCAGAGAGGCATCCCATGCTTACATTTAACATTTTCCACCTCATCTTATATTGTATTGTAATTACATTTATATAGCACTTACTACCCCTGACGAGACGTCGAAGAGCTTTTTCGGCGAGTAGCACGCTACTCCGGAATCCATAAAGGATTAGTGATGAAATAGTATAGTGAAATATGAAAGTAATTTGAGTGGTGGATAGGTTAGTCGGGTATTTGGATTCAGAACGACAGTGGAGGTATAGAAGAGGGAAGGTTTGTATTTATATAGCGCTTATTACCCCTGATGGGGTGTTCTCTTAGAGTATTTGCTTTTTCCAGACGTTGTGTTTCTGTAATGCAGCATGTCTCCAGGTTTCTAGATGAGTTCATTTTGTGGGTGGGCCTGTATGAAGCAGTGCAATTGAAAGCTCTGGAGCTAAGGCTGAAAGCAGTCATAGATTCCCACAGTGTTAGTACATGGTAATAAAGGTGTTCAGATTACATGTACATTCATTGAAGAGGGCATGAAGAAATGGCAACATATGTGCCAATTTTTACTGTGCATTTATGGGAAAGTGTGTGAAGGAGGGACACAGCTTTCAAAATATGGTCAGCACATAAACAATTTGATGTCTGCAGGTGAGTGGGTGGGTTTCGTGTATGGGGCAGTGGTGAAGTGGAGGGAATGTAAGGAGGTATGTGCAGTAGGAAAGAGCGGAAAGACAAGTCCTGAAGAGGAAAGGGATGCCATGAGGTATGCAGATGGAGGATTTCAGATAGATGAAGGGGAAATAAGGTTGAAGGTTTCTAACAGAGTGAGTCATGCAGAGGAAAGAGGAGTGAAGGGGAGAATAGGAGTTACTGAGACTCTGAACACCACTGCTTCTTCCACAGACCTTAGTAGTGTTTCAATCACAGTATCATATTTTAAGGGATGAAACATTTTCAATTTGAATTATTCATGCTTTCATTCATTCATTTTTGTTATTGATTTATTTGATACTGGTAACAAGCATTGACAAAGCCAATAGGTTTGGCTTATTTAATGCGAATGTCCATTGTTGTGTAATGGGTTCGTTTGTAATAGGAGAAAACCCACAGAGAGGCACATAAATACTGGTCACGCGGCATGCTGTGTGATGCACAGCATAGTAGTTTACACGTTTTAATACACCCCCTAAAATACACAGGGCTTGCTTTTTGAAAAGTATTCCTAGCTGCGCCCCTTTGGTCGCACCTTATTTATAGACCAGGTCAGGTCCTTTTAACTACTAGTACCTTGGCGTGTGAAACACCATAGATTGTGAACTATTGGGTGAGCCTTACCTTCCTGTATGTAAGAACGCCCCAGGCCCAGCTCTTCCGTCTCAGGGACCTGAGCCAAACTTCAGGAACATATTGGTTAATTTGTTATAATATACCCAATGTATTGTCACTCAGCTGCCTATGTTTTAATGTCTTGTGGTGATAATGATATGTTCAGCACTTCTGGTAAAAATGCTTCATTCCAAATAAATACAAATATAAATTCCAGTTTATGCCATTTTAAGCTAGAGTCAGGCTCACTGTTTTTGAGTTTTTTGACAAAATGTTTGCAGTGCTCACATGCTTCGTTGGAAAACGTGTACTTTCTCGTTTTGGGTGGCTGATCAGATAATTCTTTAATATTTAGCAAACAAACTCACCTAAACGTATATTTTACATTTTTTGCAGACGTAGGGAAAGTAGTGATCTCTTACTTTTTGAACTGACACCCAGTGCAAGCACAAAACCCGTCTTCTCTCCCTTCCTCCTCCCTGGAGCTGAGAAGCAGGGTCTTGTGGGGACATTCCACAGCCGCTGTGACTGCACCCCAGTACCCACTGTCCTGTTGGGTGAAATACCTCACAAAAGATACATATTGTTATGTTTTGTGCTGCTGCCAGTGCTCCCTCTCAGCTGTCCATCCAGCCGGCACAGCTCTTTATTTTGTTCTTCTATAACACTTGAACTGTGCGGGCCCTGCTAGTGCTGCGGCCTTTTTTTTTTTTTCTTACTGAAAACAGAAAGGCCTCCACTAATCGAATTTAGTTTCTAGCCTCCTTTGTCGGTGGCAGATGTCACTTCTACATCTGTGCGTCTGTTCAAACGCTGCTTGTCCCCATAATCAGCAGATGTTAAGTGCGATTGAGAGGCTCCAGCACATGGCAGCCTGTGGTCCAAGCCTTGTTGGTGCCTGATGTGTAATGTATCCGCGCTGGTGCGGGCCTGCCAGCTTCAGGCCTTCTTCAGGCGCTCCACGGCTGTGTCCTGTTTAAGGAGCACAGAATGTGGCAGCTGGTAAGAATGACTAGGGCCTTCCAGCCTCGAAGCAATGTACAACGTAAAAATCACACACACACACATCCTCTGAAATTATCTACACAACCTCCTGAAGCCGCCTGGTAACAGTACAGAAGAAAAACACTCCCAGAGGCGTCCATGTGGTGCAAGGAGGACAGACGGAAAGTATAGACACAGGCTCGCAGCCACACGCAAAAAGAGTGTTAAAAGGTACAATGTACATCATTGCTACAAATGACATATAGGTCTTGGTGCTATCGCAATTCAGCAATCAATAATATTTAATAAACGAAAACTGTCATGCCTTTTTTGCACGGAGCAAAAAGATGCACAATACAGAGTCCCGTAAAGAGTGCCTCGTTTTGTACAAGTCTGATCTTTACTTATGAAGCCACATTTCAGGTTCTGCGCCATAAGACATTCATACAGGTTTAACAGCATCCCAATTACGCACACAAAACCTGATCTGACTTATATAGTTTTGTTTAAGTAGGCACTTTTAATTTTTTTGCTAAAACCTTAAACAATTCCACATCATTTCCGGACATAAACAAAGGAATCTTGTTGATCACCCACACACTCGCACTCCGTGCACAGCGCGGTTTTGCACACAAGATTTCTACATACTCCATGCTTTCACAGACCGCACAACTCAGACACAATACTGTCACTTCTACATCATATGCCCCGCTGCGGCATACTGGCGCTGCACAACGGCTCAAAGTAAGTTGGATAATATAGAAATCCCTTAATACATTCAGGACAAACAGTGATATACTTCACAGAAAATCCTGCAAAAAAAATGTCAACACAAGCAGCATACCCAAGAAAACATGTGCATCTAACTAAAACAAATGTAATAGCACACACCTAAAACACATCAACAAAGGTCGCTTTAAATAGATATTCGAATGAAGAACGGTTAAAATTCAGATAATTATCTTCCACCAAATATTTGTATCTGTATTTCAGAAGCCGAATAGTTAAAGTTTGTTTTTCTCAAATGGCTACACAGATTTTTTTTTAAAAAGCACTCTAGTGTCACTCTGCCAATTCAAGATAAACTGTTACTTGCTCATGTTAGTGTCTACTTTATTTTAAAGTTCTGTTGATGAAAAATAAACGAATACATAGTGAAATAAATATTAGTGAAAATATATGTGGACAATTACTGCAGTGTACTCTAACTAATGTGAAATAACACTACGTACTTCCTCACCGACGGCAAGTAACTACAATGACTTAACAGAGAAAAACAACTGGCACTATTCGAAGCCTATTCATTATGATGTTGTCTCACTGCACAGATTTAACCCTATACGCAGATGTAAGGGGAACTGTCAATGTGGAGAAAGGGGAGAGGCCTCATAACCTACTCGATACATCACCTCTCATGAGTTATGGGCGCTCCCCTACACGCAACATGGTGAAAAAGAGTATATTACACTCTGCCCATTTGCATATATATTCTGAATTAATTGTCTTCATTAAGTATGTTTATCAGGATTTCAAATTCAGCTTTTAAAAAAACTATCCAAGATGGACTCATACATACACAACAGAGTGTACAGAAAATCAAACAGTATAAAATACAAAAACATGTCATGAAAACTGCAGTAAATTACAAAATGAACAGATGCACGACCGGTTTACATATGCCTGGGTCCAAACTGAGGTGGCATGGTGTGCAAAATAACTATGGACTGGGATGCGGCCCAAGTAATGCATTACTAGTTGCTGAGATTAAAGCATTCCAGCCATCCTTTTTTTTCAATACTTCAGTGTGTTACCCTAAGTGGGACAGTGTGTCACTTGAACCTAGTTATAGCTGGCTGATGAGTTCCAATAAGAGTGAACCCGGCCCTGGGTTGCTTGTGTTCTGGTTCAGGAAGTACCTGACCTGGCAGTTTGGGCTGGATTGTTCAGATTGGAGCAGGGCCAAGACTGAGGTTGCATGGAGTGCAGAATAACGATGGACTGGGATGCAGCCCTAGTAATTACCAGTGGTTCAGATCAATTCAAGCATTCCATCCATTGCTTTTTTGTATACTCAAGAATACATGTTGTCTGGAGTCCTGATTTATTAAGCTTTAAGACTGATCTTCTCCAACTCTTCAACTTGGCCAAGGGGTCTCTCTGTAGGACAGAGGTTGCTTTATTTATGTCTTGTTTTGATACAAATTTTCTTAGCAGGTATCATCTGTGTTGCTGTACATCTTTGAATCAAAATCCAGCTTATTTAGCTCAGTTGTTTTGCTTCTGTAGGTCCTAAATATGTCCCTTCTTCTGGAGATGAGCTGTCACACCCCTTAGTGCCCCTTCCCTCTTACTCTTATCCCATTACAGTGTCATATTTGAAATCCACCTTATGAATCACTTCTGCACTAGAACAATCTAAGCAGGAAACAGTGGCACGAGCTCCTGAAAGGTAGAAGATACCTTGCAATCCCAGGTCACTCTCCTTCAAGAATTTCTGAACATCACCATGTTGACAAAAGTCACCCGTTGGTCTGTGTGACCTACTTGGGGCTGTCATGTGCCCTGCTCCATCCTTTATTGTTATACTCACTACCAAACAGATGAGAGCCTCTGGCGGCTTGAACAGAGCTTTTTGTATCTCAATCAAGAATTTCATCAGAGGTGGCTGAGAGGTGTCAACACTGAGTGCAATTTCTTTCTGCTCCATTACAGAGCATGTAATAACTAAAATGAACGCTCCATGTAGGTTCAGCCAGCAGTTGCAGAGATCTGTTCATTAAACTCAGAAATATTCTTATTTTTTTTAAGTCAAATTGCAGCATCTGGTTAAAGTAAGAAGTGCACACAAATGTAAATTGAGGCCTCATGAGAAGAGCGTGTTATAACAGAAGAGATTCGGGCTTGAGTTAGCTGGGCTTCTGAAGAGCTGTACCCAGTCAGTCAGCCTGACTTCCTACACCTTGTCTGCCATTAACCTCATCTGCTGTCATCTCTCAGCCCACACTGTTCAATGCTTAGATGGTCCAACTCGCAAATATAATCCAGATCCTCTGAATCAAATCATCTCCTAGGCTGGCAACACCCAGCTCATCCTCTTCATAGCCGAGGAAAAACCTAGCACCCGGACCACCTAACTTCCTGCATGTCCGAAGTAGCCAGTTGGAGGAAGGCCCTCTGACTGAAACGCAACACAGATAAAATGGAAGTGGGTGAGTTCTGCACTCTACAAGTACACAAGTGGGTGAGTTCTACGCTCTACAAGTACACAAAACATAACATAACATAACAGAATCCTTTCTGACTTGATCACACAAGTTAGTCGCATTAAAAGCCACGATTCCAACTGGAGGCCTTCCTCCTTTCTACTCCAGCCATCCACTTAACAAAAAGCTGACTTCTATTTCCAAAATGTTAATCCCCATTTTCCTCTTGCACCATGAGCTTCCATACGGGAAATAGCTGTCAATCTCATAAGACCAAAAGCAATATTGTGGGCCTGGTTAATTGAAAGTGTGCTACCACTATTGTGAAGATCTCAAACACAAGCATCATACTGGACTATTTCCTTGCCAATTAGTATCCAAAGGTGCTATTTTTTTGGAAGGGAGAGGGTGGTAGAGTAGGAGGAGTCTCGTAAAAAAAGTCACTCAGGACCAAGCTTAAAAAATTGCAGCTGTCAAAAACAAAGGTATTATTTTTACTGAGAGTGGTGTGGGAAGTCCCTGGTGGGATGTTCCTCAGAAGGAAAGTGCTCCTCACTCTGCTCTTAGTGCCTTTGCTGATGTTGGAGGGGCTACTTCTTCCAGTGAAGTACCCTTTGGGTCTGAGTACACCTATTCTCATTTGTCTCATATAATTGTTCTAGAACAGAATACAGCTAGATCCTAATAGGCATGCCCACAGTACAATCTGCTTCTATGAAATGCAGTCCAAAATGATCTATCATGTATTACGAAAAGTCCCAAAATGGTATGGCACAATAACAAATGAAGAAACTCCTCAAACAACAAAAAACTTGCATTGCAGAACCAAGCAAAGAAGGCCCTTCGTTGAGGTTTCCAGGTGATGGAGACACATAGACACTACTGGGAATTATCTGAAATTGAAGATGAATAGTATAACATCCTATATAGGTGTAAGACATTCTAAATAAATCACACATAAACAAATACAATGCATATAACAATCATTAATTATAAAAAGTTTACATCTTATTAACCTCCTTTAGTTTTGTGGAGTTTGGTTTTCTTTTTTTATTATTATTCATGTCGTTATTCAAACCCTTCAACTAACTCCAGGAATGGGAGGGTGGGATACTGTTAGCCTCTGTATCTTTAAAGAAATCCATATTCTCTTGGCATTTAATTTGGAGAATATCTATTTCATTACAAGACCGGAGGCTACCATTATACATATTGGTAGTCCTGTAAAACCACATCCGACACGTGTTTGATCTGTTTACAGTAATGCTTTGAGAAGGTATTAAAGTTTGACCAATCAGCAGCCCTTGGATGTCCTCTAGTCTTCCACCTTTCCATAAGGATTGGCTAGCCATAGCTCCTCTCATAGAGTGTGCTTGAAACGTCTTAGAGTCAGCACCTGCCAAATTCATAGTCCATTTAACCCACCTTGCTATGGTATCAGACGTTATAGCCTTGAAAGGTTTCACAAATGAGATGAGTAGTTGCTCAACACCATCAGAACGATGCTCACTCATTCTGGAATCATATTCTCTCATGCAATCTACTATGCACAACTTTTTGCAAGAGTCAAACCTAGGATACAAAATTGTGTCTGACATAGCCTTAGTTCTTCTAATAATTTCAAATCTCACTCCAAAGGCGTCATAAACCCTGTTACTTATCTTTAAAGCTTTAACATCAGATACACAGCAGCAGGAAATGAAACAGAGAAGAGAAGCTAGCTTCATAGAAAGTCTCTTCTGATCTAAATATCTTTTACTAGGCCATGCTGTGAAAAGATCCAGGACTAGTTCAACGTCCCAAAGGGTCTCATATCTAGGTCTGGGGGGGTCTCCTTAACCTAATGCTCTTAAGAATTCTACATACTAGGACATTTTTCCCAAAGTTTCTACCATTTGCTAACGGGTGTCCTGCTGAGATTGCAGATCTGTAACAATTAAGTGACTTATAACTAAGGCTCCTATCAAACTGTTCTAACCACTTCAACTATAGGAGCTTCCACATGATCCAAGTCCCTCTCCAACCACCAGCATACCCAAGTTTTCTATATTCCATTGTCTCAATAGTGGGTACGTGGAACCCAGGATTCCTCAAGGAGCTCCTCAGCCCTTCCCGAAAGACCTGACATTTCACTAGATCTCGTGACACTTACCAGACAAGCAGGTACAAAATTCAAGCCTAAACCAGAGGGTGTTCTCTTCCATCTATGTCCCTTAAAGGCCTTCCTCTGCCGGTAGAAGCAAAGGAATATAGCAGGCCAATTCCAAGGTCGTTGGGAACCAAGCCTGGCATGACCAGAAGGGAGCTACTAGTATCAGGGAACATTGCTCCTATCTTACCTTCTGGAGAACCCTCTGGATCATTGCAAAGGGGGGAAGGAGTAAGTTTGGGCTCCCTTCAAGGGTTGCAGGAACACATTGACTGGCTGAGCAAGCAGGTCTGGCTTCTAGCTGAAGTACTTCAGTTGAAATGTCAGCATGCTTGCAAAGGGATCCACCTCCAAAGGACCCCATAAGTGACAGAGACTTTTGAAGCGGCTCTCGTTCAGCTTACAGCCACTGTAGTCGTTCAAGAACCTTGAGTTCCAACCTGCTGCGATATTGTTTTGCCCCGGTAAGTACTGCGCTCTCAAGCTGATCTTGTGTTCTAGACAGAACATCCAAATTCTTTTGGCCAAATCCGACAAGACTGAGGATTTTGTACCCCCAACCAATTTATGTATGGCACTGCAGACACATTGTCCAATTTTAACATGACAGTTTTGCCCTGCAGAGAGTGTTTGAAGCTCATTAGAGCAAGGAGACCTGCTGTTAACTCCAGATAATTTATGTGGTGGGACCTCTCCATATAAGACCATAAACGTCCTGTGTTCTGGTTGCCCAGGCGTGCACCCCAGCCATGAAGGCTTGCATCCAGTTCTAGTATATATTTTGGGGAAATCCCAAAGATTGCCCTGCCATTCCAGGCATCTGTGTTCTCCAACCACAAGTCCAAGTCTAATCTGTCTGTGTACTATTCAGTGGTTCAAATTAAAAAAGTTTTAAAAGTATAATCATGCTTGAATTCAACATTGTTTATATACTGTTTTATCTTATGTAAATAGCTTCTTTGTATGTCAAATGCCTTAATAATGATATAAAAATAATAAATCAAAAATATATTTTCTATAATTGAGTCTGTGTATTTCGATTGTAATATAGGTAGCCAGGTTGTGAATTTCTAGCACAAAGATTATCCAGCACTGAGCCCGGTGCAGCTTGTTTTCCAATAATACTGTTTTCCTTGACAGGGTTGTATCCATTAGTCAGGGGCCCCATTGTCTTTTCCATAGTACTGAATATTGATTTGTCCAAGAGCTTATGTACTTTACAAAGACCTACTATTCCCTTCGGGTTCTTTCCTGACGTTATTATGCCCGACTTTACGTCAAACGACTTTACACCTTCAAGGTGTAAATATGCCTTCGCTTGCTCTAGCAAGACACAGTGGTTCGGAGAAGTTCAACTATCTACTTGCCCGACGCAGCTCGCTGCAGCAAGTGCCGAAGGAAGTCGACCCTCCAGCAGACGCACTGATCGAGAGGCTGTATTTCTCTCTGCGAGAATTCAGCTCCAGTGTTTCCAAACTCCCCTTGCTGGGTGTTGGGAAATCAAGTCCCGAGACTGAGATACCAGACCTTCTTCATTCTAAACTAAAGGTATGGAGCTGATTAGAACCTAGGGAAACCTTGGATTGATTCTTTGCAAAGAAAACTAAACCTATGCTACACCACACTTACTCCTTCCGTCGTACTAGGCTTAGGTTAGGTACATTGGGATAGGCGTATTTTAGAAGCACCAGTTGAGTACTTTTAGCCCTTGTTATTTATGTATGTATTTATATATGGTTTAGAAACCATACAATGCTCTTACAGTATTATTTTATATTATTGTTCTCGCTTTACGCATTGTACTATGCAGTCTGCATTACGATTGTAGCAGTTCACTTTACATGCATAAGAAAGAAGACTGTTCAATAAAACCTTTTATTGAAAACACCCGTCTCTCAATTTCTCTGCGCCTCTGTAGGAACGAAGCATGCACGAGTGACTGAGTGAAATACTTATCTATTGTTTCCGCGACTCTAGTGATACTTTTCTTGGGGAAACAAAGTTGTCATGTTTATGCGGTTGTCAGAAACTAATTCCTTCCTGTGAATTCGAGAAAGTTTCTAGTGACCTCTGAGCTAGCTGGCATTCACTATTAAGTTTAATATATTCGATAAAGACCTAGTCGCCCTCAGTCCTACGTCTAATCTATAGGATATATTATTCCAACCCGCAGAGTCTATTGGGAATATAGGAACTTCACTACATGGCGCCCAACGTTTGGTAAGGCCCTAATTTAACGCTAGATACTAAAGTAACTCAGTCGTGCTTTTCTCAGAGACCCTTTTTCCCCGTAAAAATACTCAAATAGACGTCTGGAGTGGGTAAAAGGATAAAATATCCGCCATAACTGAGTAGTCCGAAAATCCTATTTATTAGTTTTTGTTTTTTTCAACGTTGAAGGATACAGTGCTCCTAAATATTGTGTACCTTATCTTTGTTTCCTTGAAACTTGCTCTGCAATTTTCATTAAACAATGACCGAAGACGACAATAACGCAACCGGTGGAGCTGCAGCCCTATCCGGATTAGACGTTACAGGTTTCCAACAAGATTACTTGGATGCTATAATCAATACCAGAAAATTTAAGGAAAGCCATCACTGTAAAACTTATAACAAATGACCTATCATCAAGAGGTGGTAGGGTAATTTTTGTGATAGAAGCCCACGAATATCGGCAGACAGAGGTATTCTATTCATGGATTATCTTCCCTGAAGCAAATTCAGTAACACATGTGTTTCACTTCTGCAAAGTAGAGGAACATCCCACGGAATACGTTCCTTTAGAGGATATTGAAATTCCACTTACTTACCAAGAGCATGCACTCTGTTATAAAGGCAGCCTACACCATCAAAATCACATTACCAGGCTCGGTCCATTAGGTAGACCAGGAGCAACATGTCCGGTACTAGCCAGCTATGCACCACATCCTGACATTGAAGAAATGTCAGGTGATGAACTATTAGTTCAATTAAAACAACTAACAAAAATACATAGACAATTGGTTCAATATGTCATGCAGACTCTAACAGTCCAACCTCCTATAATGATTCCACAACACACCCCTTACCAGGGTAACACAAATAAAGTCACACCACAGGCTATGAAATGAAATGAAATGAAATGAAATGAAAAGTTAATTTATAAAGCGCAGTTGCTGCCCTGGGGCGTCCAAGCGCTAATGGCCAACAGTAAAAATTGCTTAGCATCAGTCATTGGTAAATTATCTGCAAAGAGGGAACAAATTCCATTCTGGATAGCTCAAAAAATTACTCAAATCGAGGCAGTATTTCCTAAAACTACCCCTCATGAGAAACACAGGATTTTAACAATCTGTTTACTAATGGAGATCGCACCACACCTGGAAGACTGCGACATTTTGGGTACAGTCTTTGCTGCAATCTACACAAAAACACATGGTGTTCCGTCTATGGCGGTAATACCTGACGTCCTGAAACAGATTCAAAATGAATACGGGGCAGAGCCTGCTTTAAATCTAGGTATGAAATGACTGAAAGATTTCAAACAGGTCTTAACAATAATATTAGCTAATATTAAAGGTGAAGCAGCATCCGTGGAGATCCGCCAAAAGTTAAGAGAATTTGATGTAACCGAGCAACCTCAAGAACTAGCCACAATAATTGAAAAATCCTATGAAGAACTAGGTAGAGAAAGTTTGGGTGGTAAACCAGTAAAACCCCAGCTGACTGAAAGTCCTGAGAAGGTCTTTATTAAAAACACTCTCACTGTTCCTAAAAAGAAGTGGGAGAACACTAAACAGACTTCTAAAGAGAAGCGTACTCAATCCCAAGGTAGGTCTACTCAAAAGGAGGTATAACCTCAGGAATAGGGATAATTTGAGAAAACCTGATAGATATCAAGATACTGATACGCGTTCCTCTCGTACCTTTCAGACTTCATCACAGAAATCTGAAAGAAGAGGACGATCAGAACAAAAGGAAGAACGCGTGAAGTCCAAAGATGATCAACACGTTCCCAAAAAAAAAAGGTAGCAGGTCTAAAAATCAGACATGCCGAGGATCTTGGGGACAAAACTCAAGAACGGGGAGTGGGCTCAGACAATATTGGACAGCACAGCAGAAGTAACCGTTGCACGCAAAATCTTGAAGGATCATCTGGAGACAGTGGACTTGAATGAGTACATCCAAGTTGAACTGCTGATACCAGGGTTAGTGTCCCATACAAGTTATATGAAGTAACACTCCGGATGGAGGGGGACGTAACTAGAAAAATAAAAGCACTCTTTTGGGAGAAGCTCTCTAAGGGTTATGACATTCTTCTAGCTGAACAAGACTGCCCACCTGAATTTGTCAGGGAGTGCCCACATGGCGAAGACATCATTATGCCAGCCTTCTCCAACCATATTCCAATTCATAAAAAAATACACATATGCTAGGAAATGGGCAGTCACCCAGGCACCTGCATTATATAAAAATCATATGGGATGAGGATTTTCCTTAACATAAAATCCAGTTAAAAGCTCAACCAACTGCACAAAGGCAGTATCCTGTTAAGCAAGAAGCTAAAAAGCAAGTCAGGGAGATCCTAGATCAACTTGAATACCAAGGGGTGATTAAAACATGCACCTCGTCAATGAACAATCCTTTGTTTCCTGTATCTAAACCAGACAATACATATTGTCAGGTTTTGGATTACAGACATTTAAACTCCTGTTGCAAAACATTTGCAGTACAGAATGCACACAGTGCAGCACTAATGAATAACATTGTGCATAAAAATATAAAACTACATTAGACATTTCTGGTGGTTTCTTCTGTCAAAATATTGCACCTGAAAGCAGGTATTTGACTGCTTTGTCAATTATGGGGACACATGGTCGATTCTTTCGTCTCCCCCAGGGTTTCAAGAATAGTCCAGGGTTATTTTCAGCCAGATGCCAAAGCCAGATGGTTTGAGTCCTTTCTCTCGAATCGACAACAGACGGTCTGGGCCCCGCCTTACTCGGCCGCAGTACCGCCATTGGATGTTGGAGTCCCCTTGGGGTCGATTCTAAGTCCTATCCTTTTTAACATTTATATGTCCCCTTTGGCGGTGCTGGCCGAGGCGTGTGGTGCCCAGATTGTCTCTTACGTTGATGACACCCAGCTTCTCTTCACCTGTGGCAAGAATAGGGACTTTGATGGAGAGCTTATTAAGAACTGCCTGGGTGCTGTGTTCGGCTGGTTTCATACAAACCAGCTGAAATGCAACCCAGATAAATATGAGGTCATTTTTTTTGGGTGTCCTCCTGACCCTTGTTGGAAGTCCTGGCGGCCGGCTGATATCTGCCCCCCCTCTGTGGAGACGGGGATGGCAAAGAACCTGGGAGTCAAGTTGGAGACCGATTTGTCCCTTAAACCACAGATCCTGGGCCTGGTGGGTCATTGCTTCAGGATACTGAGAATGCTCAGGAAATTCCTTCCTTTTCTATCCATCGCCCACAGGAAAAGTACAGTGCAGGCTTTGGTAGGATCCAGGCTTGATTACGCCAATGTACTCTACCTCAGCCTCCCTGATTATCTTCTCTCACGTCTGCAGGTGGTGCAGAACTCGGCCGCTCGTGCCAATCTCGGGCCTTGGCCGGAGGTCTCACGCTGCGGGCCTGCTGAAGTCCCTCCACTGGCTCTCGATACGGAAACGCATCGAGTTTAAGACGTTGACCTTGGCATTTAAGGCACTCCATGGCTCTGGTGCAGGTTACCTAAGGAAGCGGTTGGGACTTCACATTCCATCCAGAGCACTTCGCTCTGCGTCCCTTTCACTGGCCACTATCCCGGCAGTCAGACGCGCTCGCATCGGGGGCCGCTCTTTTGGATACCTTGCTTCCTGAGCCTGGGATGCACTGCCACTGTCACTTAGGAAATGCGGGACCCTTTTGTCTTTTAGGAAGGAGCTGAAGACGTGGTTGTTCTGCAATTAACTCCCCTCGGCCGTGATGGTTGTGTTGTGTTGGGTCTGACAGCGCCGGGACACTCGGTCCGAGTAGCTGAGCGCTTAATAAAACTCTATATAACATAACATAACATAACAGCCAGAGTAACAGAGTTACTACAAACTCATGATGAAGAAGCATTATCGTATGTCGATGACATCTACTTAACAGACGATGACTTGGAAAGGCACTTGAACAGGGTGAACACCATAATACTGGGCTTCACCTCTGAAGGGTACAAATTCAATTTTAAAAAATCACAAATTGCCAACCTCAACGTCCTGTTTCTAGGATATGAATTATCAAGTGAAGGCAAAAGTCGGGCAGCAAACTTCCTAGAGAAATATGCGCTGCTTCAACCGCCAAAAACACTGAAAAACTTACAGTCAATTCTAGGTTTCCTAAATTTCGGAAGAACTTACATTTTAAATTATGCAAAAAGGATTAAAACTCTCTATGAATTAATCAAACCGGATTTCAAACAAATTAATTGGACTCAAAAACACACAGAAATTTTGCGTTCAGTGCAAACAGACATGTTAGCAACCACACATTTACAAACACGCGTAAATATACGCAACTTAGTAATCCGGATCATTCTAGAAAGATGCGGATTCACGTACTTAACCTTTAATGAAGGGGAAAAAGTACCAATTGCTTATAAACCACACTTGTACACACAAGCAGAAATGAAATTCACTTCTACAGAAAAAATTCTGAGAGCGGTTCAAACTGCAGTAGCAAAAGAGAGAGCCCTTGTACAGGGAAACGCATAATGGTCGTTACTCCTGTACTTGCTTTAGAAGCAGTAACAAAAGCGAGCATTCCAAATGCAAAGGCTTTACATCCGAGATGGATACAATGGGTTAATTCTCTTGCTGCAACAGACGTTGAATACATTTTTGACCCCTACTTGAAAATACAAGAATTTCTACAATACGAACAAGAATGTCCTCTGCCTATTGAGATTCTGCCTCTAGAACAGTACGGATGTATAATTTATACAGACGGATCAGCACAACCAGCAATTGGGGGTAAACAAGCTTATAGTGCTGCATGTGCGATCGTTGAAGGTCGCTGGCACGATGGTAAATTCCGACCTATGGTCACAAAAACACAATCTCTCAGAGATTATACAGCTCAGCGAACTGAACTACAGGCTTTCAAGATGGCGCTCGGAAATACAGATCGCGAATTCCCCACACTTATACTGTGCGATTCATAATATTGCGTTCAATTTTATAACGAATTTTTGCAGAACTTGATTGAAAACGGTTTCAAAGATGCAAAAGGTGGTACAATCAAGCATAAATTGCTTTGGGAACAAGTAGTTCAGAACTACAAAAAGCTCACGTGATCCATACACTGAGTCATCAACGTGATGGCGTTCACGTTGCAGGGAATTCATTGGCTGACGAAGCAGCGAAGGCAGCTGTGCAAACGGCTTCCGTAGCTGCAATCACTTGTTCAAAAACGAAAATAGACGGCGAAATAATGCAAGCTGTCAACGCTTCAAGCAAAGACAGTGGTAACACATTACCAAAAAGGCTTTCCACTCACATACTCGTATATAACTGATGCAAATAATGTTCCGTTTGCCCGAATCCCTGGAGTGGGGGATCGAGTAATTCCAAACATGAACCATAGATTAGGACTAATCTTAGCAGCACATGAAGGGCTCGCCTCTGCACACACAGGCATTTCTGCTACAGTATTATTATTAAAGCAGCAATACTAGTGGCCGCGCATGAGGAAACAGACCAGGAACTATGTTTTGGAATGTGAAATCTGCCAAAAGATGAAAGTCTCTCCAGTGAAACGCCCGTCGCAGACGCCCCTGTTAAACTCAGATAAACCATTTGCTTGCGTTTACCTGGACCTCTACGGTTCCTTACAGAGGGATGGTAACTATGAATATATCATGGTCGCAGTGGATTCATGCTCGAGATTCATTTGGATGTAGCCCCAGCGCTCGGCTGACGCCCAAACTGTTATAAAAGATTTGCGAGTCTTTATCGGCACATACGCAGTCGGCACGCTACATTCTGACCAGGGTCCTGAGTTTAGCTCAAAAGCTTACAAGGATGCAATGGCCAATCTGGGCGTTGCATTGCGGTATTCTAGTCCATTCCATCCTGAGGGAAATTCGGTTGTGAAGAGAAAAAACCGGGACATAAAGCAATCTATAACAGCTAGGGTACTAGGTTTGAGTGACGGGTGGGTCAAACATCTAATAAGTGTCCAACGTAGTCTTAATATTCTGCCAAGAAGTTCTCTAGGGGGAATCACTCCATATGGAATCATTTTTGGAACTAGAATGATTGTCCAGGACCTTGATCGTCACACTTCAGTGGTAGAACAAAAACCTTTTGATATCAAAGACCGTTTGGCTGTTTTACAGGACTTAAATGAAACAAGAAAAAGTCAAAGCAACGTATTCCTGAAGCCAAAGACCACTGAAGAAAAATCACCCGTCCAGCAAGGCCTGCCTGGATTCCAAAGATTGGGGATCTAGTCAGAGAAAAGATCGCGGCCAAGAAGTAATTTGGACCTTCATACAGACAACCAGTACCTGTTTTAGCAATTCACGGATCAAGAACAGTACTGCTGCCGACCCATGCTGAAAGAAAGGAGAACAGGTTTGTATCCATCGACCTGGTAAAACCACATCATGTGGCCGATCATAAGTGGTAGGCCAAGTGGACTCTAAAGATGTAGCAGATGCCCGAATCTGGCTACAATTCAAGAGGTTCAAACTGAGAGACTGATAACATTTGAGGACTCTGCAGCACAGAACAAAGGACTATGGGCCATATGTATCATCAACCTGATTTGCGATTCTCAAATAGCGATTTTTTAGAAATCGCTATTTGAGAATCGCAAATAGGAATGTATGTACAAAATCGCAATTTTTTAGCGATTTCTTAGTATTCCTTAATTGCGATTAGCAAATTGCGAATCGCAATTAAGGAATACTTTCCCATTCATTTCTATGGGCCAGGAGGCCTATAGGAAAGACTGGAAAGTTATTCTCAATTTGCGATTCGCAATTTGAGAATCGCAAATTGTGAATAATTTCAAGAGTGCAGAGGTGTCCAAAGGACACCCTGTTGCACCCCTGAAATCAGCATGGGTACACATGTGGCGCACATACATGCCCTAAGGGCATGCATGTGCCTCACATTGCACTTTACAAAATGCAAAAAAGTGCATTTTTCAAGGAATTCGCGAATTACCACCAACTTGAAGTTGGTGGTAATTTGCGATTCCTTAAGGCCAATTTGCATTTTTTTATGATTCATACATTGCATTTAAGGAATCGCAAATTTTACGATTCCTTATTTTGCACGCAGATTTATTTGATACATACCATTTTGCACGAATGCGTTCGCAAACGCTGAAATTCTGCGAATTTCGGCATTTGCCAATGCATTAGTGCTTGATACATATGGCCCCTATGTAACAAAGCCATGGAACTTGTGCCTCTTGAGACCCAAATAATAGTTTGTCAAGAGCTGACTGAAAGTCCTGAGAAGGTCTTTATTAAAAACACTCTCACTGTTCCTAAAAAGAAGTGGGAGAACACTAAACAGACTTCTAAAGAGAAGCGTACTCAATCCCGAGGTAGGTCTTCTCAAAAGGAGGTATAACCTCAGGAATAGGGATAATTTGAGAAAACCTGATAGATATCAAGATACTGATACGCGTTCCTCTCGTACCTTTCAGACTTCATCACAGAAATCTGAAAGAAGAGGACAATCAGAACAAAAGGAAGAACGCGTGAAGTCCAAAGATGATCAACACGTTTCCAAAAAAAAAAGGTAGCAGGTCTAAAAATCAGACATGCCGAGGATCTTGAGGACACAACTCAAGAACGGGGAGTGGGCTCAGACAATATTGGACAGCACAGCAGAAGTAACCGTTGCACGCAAAATCTTGAAGGATCATCTGGAGACAGTGGACTTGAATGAGTACATCCAAGTTGAACTGCTGATACCAGGGTTAGTGTCCAGGGTTAGTGTCCCACACAAGTTATATGAAGTAACACTCCGGATGGAGGGGGACGTAACTAGAAAAATAAAAGCACTCTTTTGGGAGAAGCTCTCTAAGGGTTATGACATTCTTCTAGCTGAACAAGACTGCCCACCTGAATTTGTCAGGGAGTGCCCACATGGCGAAGACATCATCATGCCAGCCTTCTCCAACCATATTCCAATTCATAAAAAAATACACATATGCTAGGAAATGGGCAGTCACCCAGGCACCTGCATTATATAAAAATCATATGGGATGAGGATTTTCCTTAACATAAAATCCAGTTAAAAGCTCAACCAACTGCACAAAGGCAGTATCCTGTTAAGCAAGAAGCTAAAAAGCAAGTCAGGGAGATCCTAGATCAACTTGAATACCAAGGGGTGATTGAAACATGCACCTCGTCAATGAACAATCCTTTGTTTCCTGTATTTAAACCAGACAATACATATTGTCAGGTTTTGGATTACAGACATTTAAACTCCTATTGCAAAACATTTGCAGTACAGAATGCACACAGTGCAGCACTAATGAATAACATTGTGCATAAAAATATAAAACTACATTAGATATTTCTGGTGGTTTCTTCTGTCAAAATATTGCACCTGAAAGCAGGTATTTGACTGCTTTGTCAATTATGGGGACACATGGTCGATTCTTTCGTCTCCCCCAGGGTTTCAAGAATAGTCCAGGGTTATTTTCAGCCAGATGCCAAAGCCAGATGGTTTGAGTCCTTTCTCTCGAATCGACAACAGACGGTCTGGGCCCTGCCTTACTCGGCCGCAGTACCGCCATTGGAGGTTGGAGTCCCCCTGGGGTCGATTCTAAGTCCTATCCTTTTTAACATTTATATGTCCCCTTTGGCGGTGCTGGCCGAGGCGTGTGGTGCCCAGATTGTCTCTTACGTTGATGACACCCAGCTTCTCTTCACCTGTGGCAAGAATAGGGACTTTGATGGAGAGCTTATTAAGAACTGCCTGGGTGCTGTGTTCGGCTGGTTTCATACAAACCAGCTGAAATGCAACCCAGATAAATATGATGTCCTTTTTTTTGGGTGTCCTCCTGACCCTTGTTGGAAGTCCTGGTGGCCGGCTGATATCTGCCCCCCCTCTGTGGAGACGGGGATGGCAAAGAACCTGGGAGTCAAGTTGGACACCGATTTGTCCCTTAAACCACAGATCCTGGGCCTGGTGGGTCATTGCTTCAGGATACTGAGAATGCTCAGGAAATTCCTTCCTTTTCTATCCATCGCCCACAGGAAAAGTACAGTGCAGGATTTGGTAGGATCCAGGCTTGATTACGCCAATGTACTCTACCTCGGCCTCCCTGATTATCTTCTCTCACGTCTGAAGGTGGTGCAGAACTCGGCCGCTCGTGCCAATCTCGGGCCTTGGCCGGAGGTCTCACGCTGCGGGCCTGCTGAAGTCCCTCCACTGGCTCTCGATACGGAAACGCATCGAGTTTAAGACGTTGACATTGGCATTTAAGGCACTCCATGGCTCTGGTGCAGGTTACCTAAGGAAGCGGTTGGGACTTCACATTCCATCCAGAGCACTTCGCTCTGCGTCCCTTTCACTGGCCACTATCCCGGCAGTCAGGCGCGCTCGCATCGGGGGCCGCTCTTTTGGATACCTGAGCCTGGGATGCACTGCCACTGTCACTTAGGAAATGCGGGACCCTTTTGTCTTTTAGGAAGGAGCTGAAAACGTGGTTGTTCTGCAATTAACTCCCCTCGGCCGTGATGGTTGTGTTGTGTTGGGTCTGACAGCACCGGGACACTCGGTCCGAGTAGCTGAGCGCTTAATAAAACTCTATATAACATAACATAACATAACAGCCAGAGTAACAGAGTTACTACAAACTTATGATGAAGAAGCATTATCGTATGTCGATGACATCTACTTAACAGACGATGACTTGGAAAGGCACTTGAACAGGGTGAACACCATAATACTTGGCTTCACCTCTGAAGGGTACAAATTCAATTTAAAAAAATCACAAATTGCCAACCTCAACGTCCTGTTTCTAGGATATGAATTATCAAGTGAAGGCAAAAGTCGGGCAGCAAACTTCCTAGAGAAATATGCGCTGCTTCAACCTCCAAAAACACTGAAAAACTTACAGTCAATTCTAGGTTTCCTAAATTTCGGAAGAACTTACATTTTAAATTATGCAAAAAGGATTAAAACTCTCTATGAATTAATCAAACCGGATTTCAAACAAATTAATTGGACTCAAAAACACACAGAAATTTTGCGTTCAGTGCAAACAGACATGTTAGCAACCACACATTTACAAACACGAGTAAATATACGCAACTTAGTAATCCGGATCATTCTAGAAAGATGCGGATTCACGTACTTAACCTTTAATGAAGGGGAAAAAGTACCAATTGCTTATAAACCACACTTGTACACACAAGCAGAAATGAAATTCATTTCTACAGAAAAAATTCTGAGAGCGGTTCAAACTGCAGTAGTAAAAGAGAGAGCCCTTGTACAGGGAAACGCATAATGGTCGTTACTCCTGTACTTGCTTTAGAAGCAGTAACAAAAGCGAGCATTCCAAATGCAAAGGCTTTACATCCGAGATGGATACAATGGGTTAATTCTCTTGCTGCAACAGACGTTGAATACGTTTTTGACCCCTACTTGAAAATACAAGAATTTCTACAATACGAACAAGAATGTCCTCTGCCTATTGAGATTCTGCCTCTAGAACAGTACGGATGTATAATTTATACAGACGGATCAGCACAACCAGCAATTGGGGGTAAACAAGCTTATAGTGCTGCATGTGCGATCGTTGAAGGTCGCTGGCACGATGGTAAATTCCGACCTATGGTCACAAAAACACAATCTCTCAGAGATTATACAGCTCAGCGAGCTGAACTACAGGCTTTCAAGATGGCGCTCGGAAATACAGATCGCGAATTCCCCACACTTATAGTGTGCGATTCATATTATTGCGTTCAATTTTATAACGAATACTTACAGAACTTGATTGAAAACGGTTTCAAAGATGCAAAAGGTGGTACAATCAAGCATAAATTGCTTTGGGAACAAGTAGTTCAGTTACGAAAAGAACTACAAAAAGCTCACGTGATCCATACACTGAGTCATCAACGTGATGGCGTTCACGTTGCAGGGAATTCATTGGCTGACGAAGCCGCGAAGGCAGCTATGCAAACGGCTTCCATAGCTGCAATCACTTGTTCAAAAACGAAAATAGACGGCGAAATAATGCAAGCTGTCAACGCTTCAAGCAAAGACAGTGGGAAAACATTACCAAAAAGGCTTTCCACTCACATACTCGTATATAACTGATGCAAATAATGTTCCGTTTGCCCGAATCCCTGGAGTGGGGGATCGAGTAATTCCAAACATGAACCATAGATTAGGACTAATCTTAGCAGCACATGACGGGCTCGCCTCCGCACACACAGGCATTTCTGCTACAGTATTATTATTAAAGCAGCAATACTAGTGGCCGCGCATGAGGAAACAGACCAGGAACTATGTTTTGGAATGTGAAATCTGCCAAAAGATGAAAGTCTCTCCAGTGAAACGCCCGTCGCAGACGCCCCTGTTAAACTCAGATAAACCATTAGCTTGCGTTTACCTGGACCTCTACGGTTCCTTACAGAGGGATGGTAAATATGAATATATCATGGTCGCAGTGGATTCATGCTCGAGATTCATTTGGATGTGGCCCCAGCGCTCGGCTGACGCCCAAACTGTTATAAACGATTTGCGAGTCTTTATCGGCACATACGCAGTCGGCACGCTACATTCTGACCAGGGTCCTGAGTTTAGCTCAAAAGCTTACAAGGATGCAATGGCCAATCTGGGCGTTGCATTGCGGTATTCTAGTCCATTCCATCCTGAGGGAAATTCGGTTGTGGAGAGAAAAAACCGGGACATAAAGCAATCTATAACAGCTAGGGTACTAGGTATGAGTGACGGGTGGGTCAAACATCTAATAAGTGTCCAACGTAGTCTTAATATTCTGCCAAGAAGTTCTCTAGGGGGAATCACTCCATATGGAATAATTTTTGGAACTAGAATGATTGTCCAGGACCTTGATCGTCACACTTCAGTGGTAGAACAAAAACCTTTTGATATCAAAGACCGTTTGGCTGTTTTACAGGACTTAAATGAAACAAGAAAAAGTCAAAGCAACGTATTCCTGAAGCCAAAGACCACTGAAGAAAAATCACCCGTCCAGCAAGGCCTGCCTGGATTCCAAAGATTGGGGATCTAGTCAGAGAAAAGATCGCGGACAAGAAGTAATTTGGGCCTTCATACAGACAACCAGTACCTGTTTTAGCAATTCACGGATCAAGAACAGTACTCTGCCGACCCTTGCTGAAAGAAAGGAGAACAGGTTTGTATCCATCGACCTGGTAAAACCACATCATGTGGCCGATCATAAGTAGTAGGCCAAGTGGACTCTAAAGATGTAGCAGATGCCCGAATCTGGCTACAATTCAAGAGGTTCAAACTGAGAGACTGATAACATTTGAGGACTCTGCAGCACAGAACAAAGGACTATGGGCCATATGTATCATCAACCTGATTTGCGATTCTCAAATAGCGATTTTTTAGAAATCGCTATTTGAGAATCGCAAATAGGAATGTATGTACAAAATCGCAATTTTTTAGCGATTTCTTAGTATTCCTTAATTGCGATTAGCAAATTGCGAATCGCAATTAAGGAATACTTTCCCATTCATTTCTATGGGCGGCCTATAGGAATGACTGGGAAGTTATTCTCAATTTGCGATTCGCAATTTGAGAATCGCAAATTGTGAATAATTTCAAGAGTGCAGAGGTGTCCAAAGGACACCCTGTTGCACCCCTGAAATCAGCATGGGTACACATGTGGCGCACATACATGCCCTAAGGGCATGCATGTGCCTCACATTGCACTTTAAAAAATGCAAAAAAGTGCATTTTTCAAGGAATTCGCAAATTACCACCAATTTGAAGTTAGTGGTAATTTGCGAGTCCTTAAGGCCAATTTGCATTTTTTTATGATTCATACATTGCATTTAAGGAATCGCAAATTTTACGATTCCTTATTTTGCACGCAGATTTATTAGATACATACCATTTTCCACTAATGCGTTCGCAAACGCTGAAATTCTGCGAATTTCGGCATTTGCCAATGCATTAGTGCTTGATACATATGGCCCCTATGTAACAAAGCCATGGAACTTGTGCCTCTTGAGGCCCAAATAATAGTTTGTCAAGAAACACCTGTCTACAACGATATAGCATCCGAGTATACTCATATGACATGTGATCAAGTAATTCCAGCGATTTCATCGAATCCCTACAATTGACAGAACTGCCTCTGGCTACTTCATTAACTTTAATACGTTTTTCTGAGGATCCACGTGAACCTGAAATGCAGCCAGCTGAAAAGACTTTAACAAAACAGATACCAGATCTCTTGAAACAACTGGAAAAAATATATCTGGTTTCACCATGGGTTGAAGTATGGATTATCTTAGGTGTATTTTTCCTTCTACTTTGGTTGACTCTGCTATTTACCTTGGGAATGCTGATCAATGGAAAATATAGTACAAAGGACACAGTCAGAAAGAACATCAACTTACTACTCAAACCACACAAATCATCCCATCGTGAACAAAGAGACTTGTCAGCAGTAAACATCACAGCCATTCCTATACCAGGTGGTATAGCTTGGGACAGAACTGAATATGACATTCTTGGTCCGGCAGACCTGTTGAAGATTCCACACCAATTCAAGGTTTCCTTGAGTGATTTTGTTTCACCCAGCACATTTTCTGATGATTGGGACTTTGAGACTGTTAATAACATGATGTCAGACTTAGAAATGTCTGCAAAATTTACAAATCATGAATACTTAGAAGGTTCATCAGATTATGAACAAATGTACTGTTATAATCACTATGGTCATCACTTCTTTCATAGATCTGCAAACACTAGAAATGTTTTTACCTATAATCAATGGGAACATTGTCCAACGCCACCAAAAGGTAACTCAAAACATTTTATGACAAATTTCTGTACTTTTCAGACTTTAATATTTCCAAACCAGAATCATTCTACTTTAAAAATGTTAATAGGACAGGAATGAAAAGTATGTTGACAAATACAAAGCAAATTTATTCTGCTGCCTTTTATGCTCAGGTGTCTACATTAGGTTTTGACTTTTGGAAAGACACCATTGAGACAAAAACTGTCTGGGGCACAAAAGACTGGCAGGTGCAGGGCTTAGAAGCTTTATTTAGAGCTTGCATTATCCCAGAACAAATAATGTTTTTAAATGACACTGTTGAACAGACTTCTTGTCTTGGATTAGCTAAGATAAAAGATTTAAACAAACCGTCAGTACCTACACCTACACTTGAAAGAAGTAACACTTCAGAGGGGGTGGTTGACGTAAAAACTATTTCACTTAACAGAACAGATCCTGATTGGAAAAAATGGGTAATCTGGCCTACAGACACAAACATCTGTCAAGATAGGTTCCTAAATAAAACACAAGGGTTCACATTCACTAGGCCAGATCCAAGATATGTCCAGAGACAACATCCAGGGATAGTAACATCATACAGTGTGGGAAAACTGTGCCTAGAGTGGCTACAAAAATCTACACTGAAGGAAGTCAAACAACACTTAACTTTACTTAAAGATGGCGTTGATTTAAGGGACTTCTTACAAGTACCAGCGAAACCACGTCATAAACGTTTTATATATGCCTGTATCTATGCCATGTATAATGAAGCATGGAAAACAACGCAAGCAGAGACTGCAGAACGAATACGAGAAATTGATTGTATTAATTTAGAGAAATCTCTCTCTGTAGTTGACAATGGGTTAACAACTCTGTCATCCAGAATATATTCTTTGGACAGCATAGTATCCTCTGCCATTGACATAATGAAACAGGACTTGGTCATGTTACAGCATGGTCAGTCACAATTGCGCTCTATAATACTTTTGGGCTGGACGTTTCAAAACCTTCGTTCTGGCTATGTGCCATGGCGTCTAATCAATACCACGTCATTGTTTTCTGAATTTAACCTTACAGATAAACAAATCACTTTGGCACAGAGAGGGGCAGACTATACGGTGCTGAGCATTGAAAAACTGGAAAGATTACCATTAACTGTTTCTGAGAAGCAAGCGACAGAATGGATAATACATGGTACAATCACTGAAGCAGTCCTAGGCATATTTCCAAACTTCGTGCACTCTCGTTTTGGGTCTCGTAGCAGGAATACTATTTTTATTCATTCTGCTCAGGTATGGCAAGTCAAGTCACCATCGACACCCAGATCACCTTGGAGAACACCCTCCTGGCAATGAAGTGTCGTGAGCGCATGATACAAATTCTGAGCTTGGCTCGTTTAAGAGATCTAAATACCACGTGGTTTCTATAATTTTGACCAATCTGGCAAGATTACATTTTACCTGTTCTACGATACCTGCTATGTGGAGAAGAATGCGTGCTAGACATCTGTCTGACACTCCCAGTCCTGCCAACGGAAGTTGATACTTTGCTTGAACCAGTATTGGCTCATGCACTGTGTTGTCCCCAGCGGCTACCAATCCTGATGACGGCATTCGTTGAGATCTCACAGACGCAAACTGCAGACAGTGAGATAGGTGGAGACACAGGCACACAGGTACCATCTACTTCGAACATTGCTAATGCTAATGAGGCTGACGGCAATGCTTCTCATCTATGTGCAATTGATCTGCTTAACGAGGTAGTCCAACTTTCACCTACAGTAGTAGACAAATGCTTAGAGGATTTGATGTTTTCTCCAAACAATGACAGTGACTTTTGAAGTTAGCACACAGTGTTCTCTGAATTCGACCTTCACTTTTCAAAAACAAACTTCTAACTTTTGATACTCTATTTTTCTTTGACTTGACTTTTGTTTTACAAAATTGAACTTTTTGGGGCACAAAATAATCTGCTTAAGGTAGAACTATTCCTAGAGAACAAGAATTCTTTGAATACTTCAGAGAGACAATATTTGACCTTTGTCCACAACCAAACAATTTATATATTCTGTCATGGAATGGTCTCGACATTTTTTTCTGTATTTTGGGTGGGGTTTTAACACATCATGTTTTAAATATGTATGTTTTATGTGTTTAGAACTTAGTAATGTCGTACATAATAAAGTGGATTGGGTGTTATATAGCGTTTTAGGATCCGAGTGAATTTTCCCGATTCATGCCCTTATATAGGTACATTTCACATTGCCCTAATATAGGCATAGAAATCATTCCCTTATTTAGACATAGCCCATGCAGACCAAATACAGGCATGGCTATTTCCACCCGTATCAAAATGTCACAACAATTTCTTGGAAAATCGGCTTAAACAGTCAGGGACCTTCCCTTGCTTGAATATTGATTTGCCCAAAAACTCATGTACTTTACAAAGAACTACTATTCCCTTGGGGTTCTTTCTTGACGTTATTATGCCCAACTTTACTCAAACTAGACACCTTCAAGGTATAAATATGCTTTACTTGCTCCAGCAAGACACAGTGGTTCGGAGTAGTTCGACTATCTACTTGCCCGACGCAGCTCACTACAGCAAGTGCCGAAGGAAGTCGACCTTCCAGCAGACGCACTGAGATTCCAGCTCCAGGGAAATCGAGTCCTGAGACTGAGATACCAGACCTTCTTCATTCTAAACTAAAGGTATGGAGCTGATTAGAACCTAGAGAAACCTTGGATAGATTCTTGTCAAAGAAAACTAAACCTGTGCTACACCACACTTACTCCTTCCGGCGTACTAGGCTTAGGTTAGGTAAATTGGGGTAGGCGTATTTTAGAAGCACCAGTTGAGTACTTTTAGCCCTTGTTATTTATGTATGTATTTATATATCATTTTATAATATTGCTCCCGCTGTACGCATTATACTTTGCAGTCTGCATTACGATTGTAGCAGTTCACTTTACTTGCATGAGAAAGAAGACTGTTCAATAAAACCTTTTATTGAAAATGGCCGTCTCTCTATTTCTCTGCACCTCTGTAGAAACTAAGCATGCACGAGTGACTAACTGAAATACTTCTCTATTGTTTCCGCGACTCTAGAGATACTTTTCTTGGGAAACAAAGTTGTCATGTTTATGCGGTTGTCAGAAACTAATCCCTTCTTGTGAATTCAAGAAAGTTTCTAGTGACCTCTGAGCTAGCTGGCATTCGCTATTAAGTTTAATATATTCGATAGAGACCTAGTCGACCTCAGTCCTACGTCTAATCTATAGGATATATTATTCCAATGCGCAGAGCCTATTGGGAATATAGGAACTACTTTACACTACGATTGCACCTTTTTGTGTCACAGAGACCACCTCTTCTTCTACCACCTTCTATTGCTCTAAGGTAAGTTTCAATACTCTTGGGAGGGAAGGATTGAACCGGGACCTCTGCAAAATTTATCTTGAAGCCCTGAATGGTTTCCAGGACCCAAGGGTCCTGTGTAATTAATTTCCAAGTGTGGGAAAAGAATTTGAGCTGCCCCCCCCCCCTTTTAGCAGGAAAAAGAAATATGTGAAGCATTTATACTCTCTCTGAAAATTGCATCCTTGACAACAGGATCTGAAGCCAATGGTACTAGTGGTATGTCCTCGTTGGGGGTAGAAGGACTGTGAGGTACCTGGCTGGTAACCTCTACCGAAACCTCTTTGTCTGTAGTTGGGCCTCTGAGTACCTCTGCCGGTAGAAAGGCCCCTTCTTTCAGCCCGACCAAAAATATTAGGGTTAAAAACCCTTCTCATATTTTTCTGTGCTTTGTCCAAGGCCATGGATGTAGTCACATACTTTCTCATTGTTTTAATCATAACTTCTTGGAACAAGAGGCCTTTGGGGTTTTTGGAGGGTTCTTTATCTGCCATGTCTTCTAATTTTGGGTCGATCTTGCTTAGGAAAACCCAACACGGTCGGGCCTTCAACCCTGTATTGACATTTCCTAGGAGGATCAAAACTCTATGGCTCCAGCCCCTAAGTAGATTAATAGCTACTGGGGTCCCATTATTATGGGCCTCCTCTGCCATATCGAATATTCTAGCTAAGGGGCCTAGGTTGTCGAGAAGGCGATCTTGGCAGGCCTTAAGGGATCTTTGCATGCCTTTTCTGGGGTCTCTCCGCAGCTTGAATAAAAAGGTGATAAGTTCAGGATCCGGGTTCGGTGTTAGGCAAACTTTCTCTTGAATCACTGGTCTAGAGCACTTGGCTCTCTAAGGGATTTCTTATCCACCTTCTAATAAATTTCCCTACATTATCTTAAGGCCACCATTCGGCACTTCTTGGTAGGCCTGGGCGGAGAACTCAGCTCCGTTCATGTAGTTTGCAGAGTTTTCTGCACTCCGCAGTGCAGAAAACTTTGCTTTGCATATTGCAGCGGAGTTTTTTCCCCACTCGCGCTCGCGCACGGTAATTGCGCGAGCGCGAACTGACACTCGGGTAGAATTTCTACCCAAGCGGCAGGAAGACCAGCACGAACGGTAGTTCGCACTGCATTCCACACCATGCGGAACTCCGTGGAATTTTTTTTACATTTTGCAGAGTTCTGCATAGCAAAACTCCATGAACTATGCCCAGGCCTGCTTCTTGGATGCCTGATGTTATGTGGGAAAAACATCTCCTGACCAAGGGGATCCATAATCCATAATTATAGACGAACATTCCTCCTCTGTGAAGAGGCCCTCAATGTCCATATCATCCTGATCCAGGTCAAGGATGTATTAATCGAGTAATTCTTCACTCTGATGCCCTTGAGCTTCCATAGCAGTATCTTCTGCTGTACTCAAGATGTGTGTGCCGCTTCGGGCACCTTTATGAGTTGTGCTGCATAGGACACCCAAGACTTTCGAGGTGCTTTGACTACCTGATCTGTTTAAGGTGCTTAGACCTCCATTATGCTTTGAGGTGCTTAGATCTCCAGTATAAGTTGAGGTGCTTGGACCTCTCAGTATGAATTGAGGTGCTTAGACCTCCATTATGCATTGGGGTGCTTAGACCCCCAGTATGAGTTGAGGTGCTTTGACCTCCCATTATGAATTGAGGTGCTCAGACCTCCATTATGCGTTGAGGTGCTTAGACCTCCAGTATAAATTGAGGTGCTTGGGCCTCCCAATATGCTCACGGAAGCTGCCCCTTCAATGCTATTAACTTTTTTTGTAGTCTTTTGCCCCCTTTCTTATGTCAATCAGACTCTTCCCCTGAGGCGGTTTCTAAGTCAAAATCTTCATCAAAGATTAGGGACCTCTTATTAGACATGACTTGTTGCAAGGTTTCACACACACAAGTGAGAATTTCCTGTTGTATAGTTTTTTAAAAAGTAATTCTTCATTAATAGTAGGATTAGGGGCATCAGGGCCATCAGTTTAAGCATCATACATAATATACCGGTTCTTTTAAGCTAAACAGTAGCAGAAGGTATAGATAGATATTTTTGGTAAAAGCACTAAACCAAACCAGAAAAACTGTTTGAAGGATTAATTAGCCCCTCAACGGGTAAGAACCGTGTAAGCTTTGCTCAATATTAAAATAAGCTAGCGCTAAGCTTTTACAAATAACAATAGGAAATCAAAGACACTGCTGCCATGAATAAGGGAGAACATTTCCGTAAACTGGAATCATGTACACAATAACTAAAAGAAAGACAACAATATAAAGATATTACAGATACATCATTGAAGATGCTAATCTGTGTGAAGCCGCATTTAAAAAAGGCGGATTGTACTGTGGGCCTGCCTATTAGGGTCTAGCTGTATTCTGTTCTAGAACAATTTTGTTTGATGTAATACTTTAAAGTGGCTGTGTGGAGTTTGCATTAAAGGAATAATGCATAATGGTAGCCTCTGGTCTTGTAATGAAATCCTGAGATTGTATTACGGCTGCCTTATGCCAGAGAAACAGTTGAAAAAATCTGGTTGGTCTGACTTCCTAATAACTTCAGCCATAAAAAGGAAAGGTGTAATCAGAAGATATTAACTTGAAAGTGTGCTACCACAATTGTGAAGATCTCAAACACAGGCATCATACTGAACTATTTCCTTGCCAATTATGGTCAAGGTGAAAAAACGCCAATAGTTTTTTCACCTTGAACCCTGCTATGAATATGTTTTTTGTTAGACCAATACTTTCCCAAGCACTGGTGTGTATCTCCCCTCTATCCTTGCTTTCTTCCTCCATCACTTTGGCTCCATGCCGCAACAAGAATTTTTCTTACCAGCTTTTGATCATCTGTTCCTCTTTGTCTATCAACTATATCTGCAACACCTAGCTACTTCTTGTTGCCTCCTCGGTATACTTCGTCCAACATCCTGTAAATCTCGATGGCAGTGTCCAGTTTTTACTTCGATTATCTTGTTATTTGAAGTGGTTTTACCTCTCGATGTAACAGGACGTTCTACAGAAATCCCACTTCCAGGCCTCAACTCTTTTGAATAGCATTACTGTCTAAAGATACATAGAGCTCACCATACCATTTATGTTCAGTAGTAAGAAAAGGCAAGTATCTAAGATGGCCACCAGTTTCACCCATAAAGCAGTAATTAGCAGACAGTATGTTTTGGCACTATTGTGTATGCAGTTAAAAAGAGAAAAAAGGGTATTCTTGTTTTAGCAAATACAAGAAGATGATGGATGGATTTCAGACACTGACACCCAGTCACAGATCTGGGTTGAATCCATCATCGTTCTATAGCTTACTTTGCCAACCCAGTTCAGACCCAGCCATTTGCAAATCAGTCTTGACCCAGTGCCTCATGGGAACAGTCCAGCTCAAACTGCCAATCCAGGTTTTCTCTGGATCGGAAACAAGCATCCTCGGACCGGTTTCAGGGTAACACCCCTCATCAGCCAAGCTAGCTTGAATCCAGTGTCAAAGTGAGCAAGGGACCCAAGTCTGGACATACCCTGCCAACTTAGTGCGAACAAAGCAAACACAAGGAGATGATGGATGGAGCGTCAAAACGTTTCAGACACTCACCCCCAGTCACAGATTTGCATTGAATCCATCATCTTTCTTTAGCTCACTTCACCATCCCAGTTCAGACCGAGCCATATTCAAATCAGTTTTGACCGTGTGCATCATGTGAACAGTCCAGCCTGAACTGCCAAGTCAGCTCTTTCCTGTACTGGAAAGAATCATCTTGGGACCGGTTTTGGGATAACACCCCTCATCAGCCAGGCTAGCTTGAATCCAGTGGCAAAGTGAGCTAGGGACCCACATCTGGGCATACCCTGCGAACAAAGAAAACACAAGGGGATGATGGACGGAGCACTGAAACAATGCAATGATTCAAAAAGGAGGTGTCTGAAAAGGTGTTAGACCTGGCATCCTTGGCATGGTATCCCCTGACTTTTTGCCTCTACCTCCTGTATTTTGTACTGTGTGCTGGATTTTGTTTTTGCTGGTTTAGGTTCTCTAGGCACTTTGCCACTGGCGATCTGTGCCAAAGTGCAAGTGCTCCCTATGTAAACTGTAATTCTGGTTGGTTATCCATGATGGGCATATTTACTGGCAAGGCCCTAGTGAAGTGCACTGTGTGTGCCTAATGCCTGTAAATAATTAAATGCTACCAGTGGGCCTGCAGCACTGATTCTGCCACCCACACCAGTAGCCTTTGAAATGTGTGTCAGACCTGCCACTTCAGTGTCTTTCCACACAGTTTTTAAACATGTCAACCTGGTAAGTGCACCCACGTGCCAGGCCTTAACCTTCCCTTTTCTTACATGTACATCACCCCCAAGGTATGCCCAAGGTACCCCCAATGGCAGGATGCAGTGCATTTTAAAGGTAGGACATGTACTGGTGTGTTTTGCATATCCCGATATTGAAATTCTGTGTATTTCGTTTTTTTACTATTGCAAGGAATAGCTCTCCCATAGGCTATTGTTGGAGCTGCCTTGTAACCTTTTACAAATGTAACTTTCAGTTGGGGGGGGAGGGGGCGCTAGAGGGCCTGTGGCAAGATGGACGCACTATAGTGTTGCTCTGCCGACCAGAATCCCCATCCGGTAAATATTGGCTGAGTGGGCATTCATCGGATCGCAAAACAGCATGCAACGTGTTGCTGTGATAAGGAAAAGTTAAATGTCGCCACTTTGAGCAGAATAAGACAGCTGCTGTTGAAGATCCTGGCTGGGGTGTAATGCGCGTTGCGTCCTGCTTAGCTTTAAGATGGCGGTGGTGACAGAGTCCTGGGCCCTGCCAGTGGAAAGTACGCGGTTTTCATCTCCCGCAACGAGAAACTCAGACAAGTGACGGTGAGCGGGGAAGAGCCGTGCTAGCCCCTCACGATGACGTACTCAAACTTCACAAAGGTAGGGGAGGCTCTACGAGCTGCCCATGATCTCTCTGGCGCGGTGCTGAGGAGCGCGTCCATCAGGTGTAAGGACGCCCGGCCTGCACTAACAAGAGAACCTGTGATTCTCCGAAGAGGCGACTCCGCCGGGGGTGGAGACGCAATGCGACCCAGTACGGAGGAAGTGGGAGCGGCCAATTAACCATAACAAAGACCACAGATGACAGGCGCATGTCGCGGCGCACACCCTGTGGAAGTGAGGTGACCACCAGTCGGTGGACGAAGAGGATAATAATAATTGCAATGCAAGGCAACAATTGATTGGTGCAGTCTGGCAACTATTTCATGGGAAGAGGCTGGCACGAAGGGTCAATATGTGCTTTCCATGGCGTATGGTGTCTGCAGCATAGGCCCACATTATTAAGGGCCCAGATTGATTGGGCCTGTGCACATGGTCTGAGGTGGGCTATAAATTAGGACTGGGGACTCCTGACTTCACAGTGCGGCGTGCCATCGAGGGAAGTAGATGCCTGGCTGATGGTGGTGATGCACACACGAGTGGGCAATCAAAACGTAAGCTGTAAAGATCAGCGTAAAGAAAAGCCAAGATATATCAAAACACTGTGAGTCGCGATATTGACTGCAAAGTCGGGCCACTGCCTTAAAAGAGGGGCAATGGGCAAGTCCGACAAGCAACAGTCCAAACTGTCCTTTGAATCCCGCTTATCGTCGCGACCCATCGTAGCGCACTCAGATACCGAACTTGATATGGAGCAGGCAAATGTACCCTTGCTGGAGACCACCCTGTTAGCAATGCAACAAAGCCTACAGGCCATACATGGAAAAATAGAAACCCTCACGATCAGGATGGACAATATGGCAGCCAAGTTGGACAAGCAAGGCGTGTGCCTGGACACAGCAGAGCATTATAGAAAGAATTGGTCCTAGACGTTAATTCCTGATATATAATACAATTATGAATCAATCAATTGTTGCTTACAGTTTTACTCGTCATCAGATTAAATCCTTGATGATAGACATTAATCATGGTAAAAAACATATAATAGCACAAAATGTTTGTTGTCCCACAAAACACACCTGAAACAGAAAATGTCTTGCCCAAACAGGGAGACTGTATGATTTAATGCATACTTAAATAGACAACATCATAATTTTTCAAACAGTTATTTACACATAAAGGGGATTTTTGTCAAAATGACGTGCATAGAGAGAAAAGATAGTAAGTGCTCGTGTGTGAAAGCGACCAAAGAGGTCAGTGGGGGTCAAGTTAAAAACAGATTGGAATTTTTCAACAGAAATAAAGGTACAATCCTTAGCGTTTAAGATGAGCCTGCCCTGCACAGCTGCAAAAAAAGTAATTCTTTCTTGCCAGTACAAAATTATAATATCCTCTATATTCGGATAAGCACAGCGAGAGAGGGGGCTTGGGAAAACAAGGTGCAGGCTCGAGGGGAAAGGGTATGTCGACGTTTCGACCCGAAGATAAACAGGGTGACTGGTTTCCTCAGGGGCGGGTCTTCATCAGGACGAATGGAGGGTAAGAACTCAATATGCACAGACGTACAATAACCCCAACAACACGTGGGCACCTGTAACAAACAAACAACCGGGCTAAAAGTTAAAAACGGCATGGATCCAGTGTCAATTGTTCACCAGAAGAAAGACTCCATTCGAGGCACTCACCCTTTTAATTGGTGTGCCACAGAAAGCGCAATTTATTCAGCTCCCAAACGCCTTGGAAAAACTCTGGCGATTCCAATGTAATAGTCAATACTAAAAAAGCAGAAGAAAAATAACCCTCAGTCATCTATATTCGACAGCCATAGAGGACATTGATTCACACTGTCCTAATATCCATGATACAGCCCAATATGTTGATTAGTCCAACACGAATCATAAGCCAACTTAAATGGACGTATGGTACTCTGCTTAATTGGTACAAGTATGCTATGAATCATTTAGCAACATAGCGCTCACTAAATCAGCATTAGTAGTGACAATACAAAAACAACGAAATTACTTAATTAAGGTCTAACTATAAAAAACATAAAGGAAAAACTCCCATCAGTAACGTCACCTATGAGCGTCATAATCGCATAATGGCCATGAACACTCGAAAAACCAATTAGCACTTACTCGTAATTATCTGCGAGGGAACATATATCCTGCTCCGTTTCAGCACGCCGTGTCTGAAACCAACTCCGCGGACACAGCAGAGCAGCGCATTTCGTGTGTCGAGGACGAGTCTCATGCGATGATGGTCAAATGCCGAGACATGGAAAAAATACCGGAGGTCATAAAAGCTAAGAATGAAGATTTGGAGGCACGCTCCCGGCTCAACAACCTGCAAATTCTGGGGGTCCCAAAGAGTACCAACATGGGCCAACTTGAAGATTGTGTCGAAGCGATGCTCAAAGATCTGTTTGGAGCGGAAAACTTTGCACAGGTTTTAATAATCGAGAGAGCGTACAGATTCTCCAGTATTAGGGGTGTCTTTCATAGATTCACATGCTTGAATATTCCCCGTCGTCGAAGTGGAAGTCCCACGGTACATAAAATAGTAGTAATATATATATTAAAACGAGCCATACACCACGGATGTGGTTATATGGCTCAGATTTATAGATGATCTGTTCCTCCTTTGGAAGGGGACCAAACAAAAACTTATAGAATACATTGAGATTCTAAATGTGAATGAAGTGGGATTACAATTTACATCAAACATTCAAAAAAAGGAAATAGAGTTTCTCTATACAAAGATCTACATTAACAATAACAAATTGGAAACAACAGTTTTCAGAAAAAAAACATCTACGAACAGTGTGCTATATGGAACAAGCTTCCATCCTGGCTCACTCAAACAAAGCATCCCCTATGGGGAGTTTCTACAAATGAAACGTAATTGTTCTGAAGAGACTGAAATGGAAAATAAATTCAAAGAAACCAAAGATCGTTTCTCCAAGCGAGGATATAAACAAGCTGACATAACTAGAGGCGAACAAAAAGCAAGAGCAAAAACGAGAGCAGACACTTTGATACCAAAAGAAAAATCTACAAAGAACAAAGATGAAGAGAAACCACGATTGATTCTAACGTTTTCAAAGGAAAGTTACAAAATCCGCCAAATCCTGTTAAAGTACTGGAATGTGTTAAAAAAGGACAATGAGATAGGATTGCTAATTGGTGACAGACCCCTAATCTCATATCGCAAAGCTCCTTCCATCCAAGATACGCTAGTCAACAGCCATTTTAGAAGAGATAAAAAAAATTTGAGCTGGCTAGAAAAGCGTCAATTGGGATTTAGCAAGTGTACAACATGCAAAGCATGCACAATTGGCCAGAATATCAAAACCTTAAAAGATCCAAAAGGAAGAACATTTGCAATAAAGGACAAGATAACTTGTGAGTCACAATTCGTGGTATATCAAATTGTATGCTGTTGCGGCAAAAGATACATTGGCTCAACAATCTGCCCACTTAAAAAGAGAATACTCGAACACACCAGAGCTATTCAAAACAACGACATGAGTTATGCGACGGCAAAACATCTCAAGACACACCCTGGAAAAACATGGAAAAATATGAAATACTCAGGAATTGCCATGGTGGGGGAGAACGAAAGAGGTGATGATCGAGTAACAAGATTAAGGCGCCTGGAATCCAAACTTATTATCAGGTTCAAAACTAGACACCCATGGGGTCTTAACATGGACGAAGAACTTTATGTACACTTATAATTCTGATGAACTGAATATTTCCATTTACAGACAGTCAATCCTTGTTTTTGAACATTCTTCCGCAAGTTTGATTTAAAGTGCAATTTATGTGACAAAGAAATAAAATTAAGATTCTTCATCTCTGCGCTAAGCTAGCTGTTGATCAAAGCATCAAACGGCACAATTGAACCATTTGGCACTCAGCCTAAACTATAAAAACAAAAATGATTCAACCAGGGGCTCAGGCACTTAGCCACAAAGTGTAACCAATGGACACTCAGTCCATAAACATTTCCCCAACAATTTGCGCGATCTGTAAAACAAACATATCAAAAGCTATGGCGGTCTGCCATATGCTACAGCGCAAATCATTAATAATTAACAATAACGTTCAATTTGGCCGCCAAAATGCCGCGATCCGGCTGGCAATAGCGCAGTGTAAGTTAAATAAATGTAACAAAAAACTACTGAACCCACAATGCATCCTAACAGCTAAGTGGAGTTTGTAAGTATAAATGATAAACATAGACGATGGACACGTGTTTGTAACCGTGATCAAGGACAGCTTGTCTGTCTGAAACGCATAGGTGGGGAACCTACAGAAAATAAATCTATAAGTCATATAATCGTGGTAGTGTGCGGCGTCTTCCTTTGAAGAATCATTGCTGAAAACATTGTTTTGCGAGGGTGTCCTGAACCTCGCCGCCAGCACCAGCCTTTGCTTGCTCCTCTCATATTGGGACATTTGCTTTTATATATATATATATATATATATATATATATATATATATATATATATATATATATATATATATACATATAGAAACATATATAATTATACATATAAATATAAAATGTAATACATATAAAATATAGACATAAAGTTAAAAGTACCATAGAACTAAAAAGGCCCATAGAAGCCTTAAAGGGAGAATTCACTTTAGTAACATACCAGAGTCATTATAATAGTCCACATTCCAGCCAATCAGGCAGCAGCACCCTCTAGAACCTTCTCCTCAGAAGCTCAGGCCTTCAGATTTTCTACCGCATGTCGTGTGAAGGGAGTCTCCCTGAGCTCTGCTCAGTTTTTCTACTTTTATTGCTTACTTCAACTCTTAAGATGTCTTCAACTAAAAAATCTTTATTCAGGCCATGTTCTTCTTGTGGAAAGCTTCGCCTTTTTCATGAAGATCCTCACAGTAAGTGCATTTACTGCCTTTACCGGGATCATGAGGTAAGGAACTGCAAGTTCTGCAGGACTTTCTCTTCAAAGACTTTAAAAGACAGAGAGGCCCGTCTCCTTCTGTGGCTACAGAAGTTGAAGACTTCAGAAAATCCAGCTTCTGATATGGAGAGCGTGTCTTCATTCCATTCTAAGGCCTCTCTTAAGCATGGGTCAGAGACAGAGATGCCTTCTCCTTTTCTGAAGAGAAAGAAGCTCGTCGACGTCTCTAAATCTGTCTCCCCATGGGATCTGCCAGCCTCTACGCCGACGGGACCTGGTTCTCGGGCGTCGCAGTCCCAAGCTGTGCCCTCGTCATCAAAAACGGGCGCCGGCTCGTCGACGCGTCCGTCGACGACTACGAGATCCGTCGATGCTGTACCGACCATGACAACGACATGTTCAATGTCAACAAAGACTACGACTACGACGTCTACCTCGTCGACGACGCTTCAAGAGGTGAGACCGATCTCCTCCATTGTTAAAATCTCGTCGACGACCATCAAACCTGTCTCGTCGACGGCTCTGACTAAAAAGCATTAGTCGACGAAAACTTCATTGACGCGTCCCAAGTCGACGACGGTCCCATCTTCGTCGACGACATCATCGTCGACGGTGACCAGCCCGTCGACAGCGACATCCTCGTCGACGGTGCCGTCTACGCCGACGATACCTCCTTCGGCAAAACCAATGACGACGGCATCCTCTTCCTCGACGACGCCGTCGACGGCGCGAAAATCTACGCCGACGAAAGATAAGGGAAAAACATTGTCACCGTCGAAGGCTCCAAAACCTTCATCAGCGGGTCCCGCTTTGACAATACCATCTACGATCACCTCGTCTACGGGATCATCGACGACGCACCATTCACTTGCTACTGCAACTACTTTTACAGTGGTAACAGCTTTAGTGGTCAAACGTCCGGCTCCACTACACTTGAGTCCTATTACCAGTGGTGCTAGTCTTCCAGCACAGCTATTTGAGTCTGCAGAAGAGAACTCCAATGATGGTTCTTATGTGGATGACGTTTTTCGTCCTGCGTCCAGTCCCTCTTAACTCAATATAAAGTACCAAGAAGATGAGGAGGAGGGGAGTGCTCTCTTTCCCGTCCATGTCGATCAGTTTGATGCACCTCAGGAGGAACCAATGACTCAAATACCGTTCTCCTTGGTGTCCAATCTGCAACATATGCTGGACGATTATAATCGCAGATTCCCTCCGTCTGCGCCCACTTCACCTACTCCTCAACCTTCGGCGCCAGCTCCAGTACCTGCTGTAACGCCGAGATCACCGGTTCGTCCACAGCCGGATCCAGATAATGATGAGAATGTGCATCAGGACACAGATCAAGATGACGATGATGTCCTCACGGATTGGGATAATTATAGGGCTCAAACGCCGTCTACGCCACCGTCATCGCCCTTGGCTTCCCCGCCAGTGGACATCGGAAGTTCCCACAATCTAATGGTACGTGCTGCCAAGCGTTTCCATTTAACCCTGGAGGTGCAACAACAAAATTGCTTCCTCTATAATTTCAAGGACCAGCCTCTAAAGCAGACCCATACCATACCAATTATTGATTTTATTTGGCAAGAGGGTCTTAAACTTATGGAGCGGCCAAATTCCATCCCGGCTGTACTGCCACGTCTTGATAAGAAATACAAGGCGCCTGCAGACTCACCAGCATGCCTTGTTTCACATCCTAAGGCGGACTCAGTCATCACGCAGGCGGCCCAGAAACGGTTGCGTAATCCTGCCACTCCGCTAACTTCTCCTCCGGACCAGGAAGGGCGCCGATTAGACTCTATTGGAAAGAAATTCACCACCATGGCTGCCACGACGATCAGAGCGGCTAACTCCGTGGCCATCCACAATTGTCCAAGAAGGAGAGAAGATCTCTTTGGAGATTATTGATTGTGCTGTTGACATTTCTTCAACAGGGTTCAGGCAACTTGCTGGAGCTGCTGTTTTAAGACGCCAAGGCTGGCTCAAATCTACAGCTTTTTGCCCTGAAGTACAGGCGAGAGTTCTTGACTTGCCACACGATTCGTGATTCCCTTTTTGGCAAGCATGTCGACGATGCCCTGGAATCCATCAAAAAAGACACGGATACTGCTCGTACCTTAGGAACCCTCCAATACAGGAAGCGGCCTTTTCGGGGAGCACGTGGCAGAGGCAACTCGTCAAATTTTCGTGGCTGCTCCCAGTATCGTTCCTATGGCGACAACAAGCAGAGATACAATTACCAGTCTCAAAATTGCCAATCCGATTCAAGACCTTAACGGAGGAAAAACAACTACAGAGGTGGTACCACCTCTAAAAAGCAGTGACTTCCCCACGATACAGTGTTCTCAAACTCTGAAAATTGGAGGTCGAGTCTCTCAAAAATTCTACAATTGGTCACATATCACTTCGGACCGTTGGGTCCTAGGTGTCATCTTAAAGGGACACGTTCTTGAATTTACAAAATTCCCCCCCACCCACCAACCCTCTGGCCCGCCCCCAGCTCATCTAAAAGAACTGTTGGCTCAAGTCAAGATCATGATACAAAAAGGGGCTGTCGAAGTGGTTCCTCGAGTTCAACAGGGCAAGGGCTTTTATTCCCGCTTCTTTTTAATCAAGAAAAAGTCGGGAGAGTGGCGCCCCATTCTGGACTTACGAGCCCTCAACAAGTTCATCAAATCACAAACATTTCGGATGTTAACCTTACTGGAAATTCTACAGTACCTCAATCCCGGAGAGTTCCTCTCCACTATCGACCTCCAAGATGCATATTTTCATGTGCCAATACATCACAAACACAGAAAATATCTTCGCTTCACTGTCGGATCAAAGCACTTCCAGTTCAAGGTGTTGCCATTCGGCCTTCGTTCGGCACCGAGAGTTTTTACAAAGGTCATGGCTCCGGTCGCAGCTTTCCTTCGCCTGCAGGGCTTTCAATTTTACCCTTATTTGGACGATTGTCTAATAAAGGCTCAGACATATCAAGCAGCAAGGCAACACACTCAGACTTGCCTGTCAGTTTTTTGCACCTTGGGCCTTTCTATCAATCAGGAAAAGTCTCATCTTCACCCAACACGACAGAGAATCTTTCTAGGAGCCTTGATTGATTCTCGTCTGGCACAGGTGTTTGTCTCACAGGAGCGACAAGTTCGCATACTCAAGATGGTCGCTTTTCTAAGATCAAAAAGGTCAGTTTCAGTCCGGATGTTGAAATCCTTTCTGGGCATGGCCTCCTCTTGCATCCATCTGATTCCGCACTGCAGACTTCATATGAGAGTCATACAAGAGGAGTTGGACAAACAATGAAAATAAGTCTCGGGGTCGTTCAACGACAAACTCTACCTGAACCCCCGCATTCAAACAGCATTGGAATGGTGGGCTCACCTTCCAAACATCGCCGCCGGGCGGCTCTTCCAGGATACAGCTCCTACGCTTACCCTCACAATGGACGTATCCTTGGAGGGTTGGGGGGCACACCTCGACGGGATGTCGGTCAAGGGCAAATGGACTGCAGTTCAACGCACATGGCATATAAATCGCCTGGAACTCTTGCCCATCTTCCTCGCCCTAAAATCTTTCCGGAGGCTGATACAAGGCCAACCGCTGCTGGTGCGGACAGACAACACCACCAGCATGCACTATCTCAACAAGCACGGAGGTACGAGGTCTCTTCTGCTTTCCAAGCAGGTGCAAGAAATCTGGGAATGGGTGATTCACCATCAGGCCCACCTGACAGCAGTTCACGTGCCGGGTGTCTCCAACGCCCTTGCTGACTCTCTCAGCAGATCACTTGCAGACAATCACGTGTGGGAACTCCACCAACCAACTCTGGAGTACGTCTTTTGTCAGTGGGGCCAACCACATATGGATCTGTTTGCAACTCCGACCAACCGCAAATGCCTACGCTTTGCAAGTCGGCATCCCCACAGAGAGTCGAGCAGGAATGCATTTTCGATCAATTGGTCGAACAAATTAGTTTACGCTTTTCCTCCGCTCCCTCTAGTTCCGCGCCTGTTGCACAGGATGAGGCTTCAACCCTGTCACATCATACTGATTGCGCCCAGGTGGCCACGTCGCCCATGGTTCACGGATCTCCTCCTATTTTCCCAGTGCAATCTGATTCTTCTTCGCCCTCTGCCTCACCTGCTCACCATGAACCAGGGACAGATTTGCCATCTGGATCCGGCAAATCTCCAACATGCTTGGAACCTGAGCACAATGAGTTCTAACGTTTGAATATTGCTCCGGAGTGCAGGGAAGTGCTGGCTCATGCACGCGCTCCTTCCACCCTTAAGACATATCAATTGAAATGGAAGCGGTTTTGTGTCTGGTGTCACAAGGAAGCCCTTGATCCGATGCACGGCCAAGCCAGAGCAAATCCTGCCTTTTTTCCTATCTCTAGCGAAGTCAGGACTTTCACATTCCACTCTTAAAGACTTTCTGGCAGCGATTTCTCGTTTTCGTCATAATCGGTCCACATCACTGTATTCCTCTCGAATCATCCGACAGTTCTTCAGGGGCCTCTTTCGAATGTATCCGCCCATACGTCGTCCGTCGCCTGCTTGGCACCTGAATCTGGTTTTATCTCAGCTCCTCCTACCTCCTTTTGAGCCCATCCATTCAGCGGACTTAAAATTCCTCACGTGGAAGGTTGCTCTCCTAATCCTCAAGGTTCCTACGGATGTCCATCTTAATGAGCCTGTCATTCTCAAGACTTTCTTCCCAAATTCTCAGTCTCTTGCTGAGCGTTTTCTACATTCCTTGGATTTAAACCGTTGCCTGAAATTCTACATTCAGCGCACCGCTCCTTTTCGAAAATCAGACCAGCTCTTCGTGGCCTATGGCCGAATTCGCAAAGGACAACCAGTCACTAAACCATCCATTACTAGATGGATTTCTTCTGCCATCTCCTTCTGCCATCAACGGGCTGGAAAGCCTCTTTCTGCTCCGGTGCGAGCACGCACAACAAGGGCTGTGGCATCATCTTCCGCCCTCTTTGCTGGAGTGCCTCTGCGCCAGATCTGCAGAGCTGCAACGTTGTCGAGCAGACACATGTTTACGAGGCACTACTGTCTGGATTCAGCGGACGCTGCAGATGCTGCTGTGGGACAGGCAGTGCTACAAAATCTTTTCAACTAAGGTAAGCCTCTGTTGCTTCCCGCCTCCTGTCATAAAAGGTTTTGCCATATGTCTAAATGTATGCTATGTTCATAGGTGCACTGACTTTACTTACTTTGGTTTTCACTGCATTTTATGACTTATGTATTGGTTTACTGCTTTCTATTCTTATTCAAGCATGTGAATCTATGAAAGACACCCCTAATACTGGAGAAGAACATTAGTTACTTACCTGTAAACTGTGGTTCTCCAGTATTGGTGTCTTTCATAGATTCACATGCGACCCACCCTTCCTCCCCTCAGAGGCTCTCTTCTCCTCATGCACTATGGCTCACTTTGGTCCTACGAAAATCTGAGGGCCTGAGCTTCTGAGGAGAAGGTTCTAGAGAGTGCTGCGGCCTGATTGGCTGGAATGTGGACTATTATAATGACTCTGATATGTTACTAAAGTGAATTCTCCCTTTAAGGCTTCTATGCGCCTTTTTAGTTCTATGGTACTTTTAACTTTATTTCTATATTTTATATGTATTACATTTTATATGTATATGTATAATTATATATTTTTCTATATGTATATATATATATATTTTACTACTATTTTATGTACCGTGGGACTCCCACTTAAACAACGGGGAATATTTAAGCATGTGAATCTATGAAAGACACCAATACTGGAGAACCACAGTTTACAGGTAAGTAACTAATGTTCTTATTTGCTCCCAGACCGCTTCCGAGAGGCACCTCCAAGGCCTATAGTGGCCAAAGTCTTAAATTATCTTGACCGTAATGCAGTACTACGGATGGCAAGGGGAAGCAGCACACCAGCTACCACGGAAATGTAGTAACCTTCTTCCTGGATTTTACCGTAGCTGTCCAGGCGGAGCGCAGAGAGTTTGCTCCGGTAAAAAAGAGGATGCAGGAGCTGGAGATCCCCTATGAGATGTTGTACCCCATGCGGCTGCGGATCTCACATGAGGGCAAAATGAAATTGTTCTTGACGCCAAAAGCAGCACAGGATTTCCTCAAGCAGTTGAAGACGAAACAGAAAAGCCTGAGGCGATCACCTTCCCCACACATTTGGAGTCATAGTGGGGTGATCCTGGATAAACAGTCTATGGTATGATGGAGCGGCATGTGTATGTAAGTAGGGTAAACTGCATTGGTGTGCCAGTGTGACACACCAGGACCTATATGTGTTATGGTTATCTGTGATCTGTGAACTTTGTCGGACAGGACAGAGAGAACCGATGATTCTTTATTACCTTGGTCAAAATTATGGGCAGATAATCGTGAGAGCGGGGGTATATCCTCAACATAATGTATGTAATATGTACAGTCTCACATTTGTGAATAAGCCCTGCAGGTAATGTAGCACGCTGCAGCTGCCTGAGGCAGTCACTATTGTAATGGTATTGTTCGTCAAATGCTGGGTGTGCTCGGCGGGAACTGTGTAATATCTTCCTACACTGTGTTATGGTTTCGACATGTTTGAACAATAAGTTAAGGCAGAGTTTTGGAGTCTGCTCCGGTCACACCCGCTCTGCGGGTGGGAGAACGGACACCAGGCGGCTCCCCTGAGGGAGTATCCCACTACCATTATAATGTTGATTGTCCATGTTATGGGGGAGTGTCTTTGGCATGAATGGGATGCTAACTTGGGTGGGGGATATTTGGGTTATCGTTTGGCATGGTACATTACAGGTATATAGTCACACATGAAGCGAGGATACAGTTGTTGCATCACAGTAGAAGAATAGTTTGCAAGAATAAAACACATTGCATCAGTGGTAGGTGAAATTAAGTTAGTGACATGGAACGTCAGGGGGCTGAATAATCCCCAAAAATTAGGCATGTGCTGGCTTACTTAGACAGGCATGGGCTACAAATTGCCTTATTACAGGAAACTCACCTTTCTGGAATGAGAGAGGGTAGGGTGGGTGCAAGATGAGCGATGGTCAGAGTGTCCTCCTCTTACACATCTTTTGCGAGGGGGTCATGATTTTAGTGAAAAAGGGCACCCCCTATAAACGTTTGCATACAGAGTCAGATGACATGGGTAGATTCACATTAGTACAGGGATGCCTTGGAGGCACAAATCTTACAATCATTACATCCTATGGCCCGAATGTTGATGACGCAACCTTTTACCAAAGGTTGGAAAATACATTATTTAATCTACAACTAGAAGTGATACTATGGGGTGGGGGATATAAATACATATCTGGATCTCGATATGGACCGCAGCACGACCACTGTATGGCAGGGAAAGAGGGCGGCACAGGTCTTACATGACATCAGGAGAAGTGTGGCTCACTGGTTAGAGGAGGCAGACCTGGAAGCAGAGGTCAGCCCGGGACCTGGGTTCAATTCCCGGCTCGGCGGGGTCTTGAGTCCTAAAAAATGTCCATGGACTCGACAATTCTCGCTCCGGTGCCTACTCGATTCACGGGTTCACACTCTGCGACTCTGGGCAATAGCTTGCTTAATCTCCACAACGGCCCCTCGCGGCGGGATGCCTGGCTTTCACCTTGCGGATACCCTGCCGGGGTTATCTCACAGGGGAATACCAGGACGGGTTCCCTAAGCAAGCGCTTAGAAACCGCTTGGTGATTTGCGCTATATAAATTCCTGTACATTTACATTTACATTTACATTTTACATCATGCATAATCCTAAACGTATCGATGTATATATCGATATATAGAGGGTAAGGAACCCTGGGTTGTGGGAGGGCACACATATCTCCTCTGTACATAAAACATGGTCCAGGTTGGATTATTGGCTGACATCGAGCGCAGTGGTTCCCTGGGTTAAGAGAGTAAAGCATCTACCGTGTATTCTTTCAGACCACTCCCCCGTGGTCTTCGATGTGTGTATTCCCACATACCACGTACAGCGTTTTCAGTGGCGGCCGCAGCCTTCCTCGCTGCTGAATTTAGTTTTCAGCAAGGGGGTGCGACAGGCTATTGAACTGTTTTTTAGCGGAAAGGTGGGCACATTGGACGATGCAGGGACATTAAGGAGGCTTTTAAGGCCACTAGAAGGGGGACCTGCATTTGGATACAGGCCGGATGTGCTGAAGGAACTGAGATCGTGAATGTGCAGGATAGAAAAGTCCTTGATTAGCTTGGAACAAAAATATGTTACCTCACACAAACAAGAACCATTAGCTGAAATCAGGGAGCAGATCACTGAATATAACAAAACAGTAGAGCAAGAGCTCATACATATGTCCAGGCGATGGGTTCCTAGGACGTACGGGGAGGGTGGACATCCGAGTCGCACACTGGCAGCAAAGAACCGGATCCCACGGACACAGGACTTTGTTACGAAGCTTGTGAGTCAGGGTGGAGCTGAGAGCCATGGCACAGCTGAAATCCTTATTCAATTTATGTTGTATTATTAAAATGTGTATGGTGGGGTGGAGGAAGCTGGCGTTGGTGAGATCCGATTCTTCTTTGAGGAAATTGCGCTTGCTTGGTTGTCACCAGGGCAAAGAGAATATCTGATGCAAGAATTCACAGTTGAGGATGTCAAGGAGGCAATACAGTCTCTTCCCTCTGGTAAGGCGTCATGCAGTGATGGCTTGCTGTGCAAATTTTATAAAACATGCAGATCTGTTGGCCCCCCATCTTCACAACATGTTCAGTGAGGCATACAAGAATAAGATCTTATACTTCATGAGGCTTTGATAATAACCCTGTTAAAGCCAGGTAAGGACCCAGAACGTTGTGACCTTTGCCACTTTTAAACATTGATACAAAAATATTGGCTAAATCGGTGGCAACTAGACTGCGCCCGCTGCTTCCAGTGCTGCTGTTGCCGGACCAATCAGGTTTCGTCCCGACTTGTTCCACAGCACATATTATACATACAATATTTGCTGTCATGCATCAAATTGACCCGAATCTCGAGGCGGCGGCTGTGCTGCTAGATGCGGCAAAAGCGTTTGACTCTATTATGTGGGGGTACATGTTTGATGTGCTGAGGTGAATGGGATTGCCGATCGGGTTTATACAATGGCTGTAACTCCTGTATAACTCCCCTGTTGCTAGAGTTTGGGTGTACAACTGCCATTCCAAACCCATTTCGATTTGTAGGGGTACAGGGCAGGGCTGCCCGGTCTCTCTACTGCTCTTCGCGACCGTAATGGAACCATTGGAATGCCTCATCAGGATGGTCTGGGCCGGTAAATATCGTGTTGCAGTTGAGGAACACTTACTAGGCCATACTCTCAAGGAGGCTTTGGAGCCCCTGACCTATACTTATATTATATGTGTGCACAGGCGCAATTTGCGCATTATTGGTATTTCCCTCCACCATTCCTCCTGCATGTCGAAGTGGAGGCGGATGAAATTAGTAACAAGACTTTATAATGCAATGCAAGCTGACACTGCGCCAATAAGTTGTAGAGCCAGAGAGAATATGGTGCTAGATGCGCCACTCATTGGATAAAGACTGGGACTATTACTGCTCTGTTATAAGGCTACTAACAGCAAATTGTAATTTGTGTATTATCCATTTAAGTTTTTACAGCAACTATACTGTACTCCTACAGTTAAAGAGTTATGGGTTGCGAGAGTCAGACAATTGTAATAGATGTTGAATGTAGGATGCTGATTTGTATCCATTTAGCTTTGGGTTGCAGGAGGGTGTATGCTTTTTGGGAGCAAGTCACATAGACCCTCTCTGATATTGTTATGGAATCAGTGGAATGTACACCACAACCATGTTTTTTAGGCCTTGCTGGGCATCGGCAGCTGCAGAACAGGAGGTTGGTTCTGATCGCTCTACTCCTAGCTAAGAGAAAAGTGGCTCAATGTTGGGATAGTAAAAATGTTCGACGACAGAAAAACTGGCTGGAAGATGTTGTATTTTGCAGGGACCAGTTGACATGCTATGCTGAAGAGCTGCCTATGACATCTAGGCCTAAGGGTTTTTGGGTTCCACTTGCGGCCTACCTACTATCTATGAATGCGATGAACTCTCCTATTACAGTCATGTACAATTGAAGCTGTGGTCAACAATGTGTAAACATATGTATGTGTAGAAATGTGCGACATGTTGATGGATAACTGATATACAATGTAATCCGGTCTGTTCCTGTAATAAGATGTACCTGTAATACCTTAATGGTTAGTTACGTTATGTTGATGTAACCGCATAAGAGCAAAAATAAAATTAAAATAAAAACTTTCAGTTGGGAACAGCTAGAGATTTGGAGTTTAGGTTCCCTAAACTCAGAATTTAATAACACATATTTTAGTAAAGATGTTTTTTTAAATTGCGTGTTTGAAAATGCCGCTGTTAGAAAGCGCGCAATTTCTTGTTTAACCATCCTGTGTGCCTCTTATTTATTTATTTATTTTATTTAAAATATTTATAGAGCGCGACTGTCACCTGGCAGGTATCCTGGCGCTGGTAGCTACTCCTGGGGTTTATTGACCGGGGGGGGGGGATGGACTATGGCTGACATGTTTAGAGGGGTGGAGGAAAGAGCCATGTTTTGATTCGTTTCCTGAAGGGGAGGAGATGAGGGATTTGACGAATGTCGACAGGCAGACTGTTCCACAGCTTGGCTGCAGCTACTCTGAACGATCTTCCCCCCATCCTGGCCTTCTTACATCTGGGCACTCTCGCCAGGCAGGCAGTTGTGGACCTGAGTGTTCTGGTGGGGTTATACCAAGAGAACAGACGTTGAAGAGGTCTGGGTCCTGCACCATGTAGTGCCTTAAAGACCAGGCAGAGGGCCTTGAAGGCAATACGTTGCTTCAAGGGCAACCAGTGCAGCTCGGCCAGTGCAGCAGTGGCCGAGGATCTCCTGGTCCAGCCGAGAGCCAGTTTGGCTGCTGCTGACTGAACTCGTTGGAGTCTGTCCAGTAGAGTCGCAGGAGATTCAAGCAGCAGGCCATTACAGTAGTCGAGGCGACTAAGAATAGTACACCTGACTACTAATGCTCTGGCGGAAGAGGGTAGCAAAGGCAAGACCTTGCGCAGTGAGCGTATAAGGCCAGAGCAGGTAGCGACTGTTCTTGAGACCTGCGTTTCCATGCTCAGTTGGTGATTTAGCATGACGCCCAGGTTGCGAACACTGGTGACAGGTGGCGGGTTGTTAGAGTTTTCCGGGGGCCAGAACTCAGCGGGCAAAGGGCGAGGTATACGACTCGCAGGACAGAACAGTACCTTGGTTTTCGAGGCGTTGAACTGGAGAGAGTTCTGGTGCAGCCAGCTCGCAGTGTCTCTTAGACAATCATGGAAGGCTTGCAAGGGGATGGAATCTTCGCCTTCCCAAGAGAAGAGGAGCTGGGTATCGTCCGCATAGTTTACTGTGGTCATGTTATGTGATTTAATTAACATGACCAGTGGTTTCAAGTAGACATTAAAAAGAATCGGGCTGATAGAGGAACCCTGGGGGACACCGTGCGGGACAGGGGAAAAGACCGATTGGAAAGGGGGAAGGGATACGGCCTGTTTTCTTTCGCTGAGGTAGGAGTGAAACCAAATCAGAGCTGAGCCATCGATCCCTGCCTCTCTCAACCGCTGGAGCAGAATCCCATGATTAACAGTATTGAATGCGGCAGACAGGTCTAATAAAATCAGGGCCACAGCTTGGCCCCTGTCTGCGCGCATTCGAAGCTCCTCCATGGCAGTGAGCACAGCAGTTTCAGTGCCGTGGGCTGGGCGAAAACCAAATTGGAATTCGTCCAGAATGTGGTGCTGCTCGAGGTGGGTTGAGAGGCATTTACTAACCCAACGTTCAAGCACCTTCACCGGGAAAGGCAGGAGTGATATGGGGCGGAAATTGGACAAACATTCTGGGTTTAGCGTGGGTTTCTTTAGTAGCGGGGTGATAAGCGCTTGCTTCCAAGGGCGGGGGACGGAGCCGCAGCTAAGGGATTGATTACAGATCATCCGGAGAGTGTGAAATAGTTCGTGTCCACATGCTTTCCAGATTTTCGGCGGTAGAGGATCAAGGGGGGATCCTGAGGTGATGCCCTGTGCAACACTTTCAAACTCTGTTTGAGAAATGAGAGGGAAAACCAGTAGCCTATTCGCAGGAGGGCAGGCTGACCTCAGAGAGTCAGGATTGGTGGGGCTAACTTCGGGAAGGGTGAGATGAGTGTGTAACGAGGGCACTGCCAGATTGTTGATGATAGTCTCAATTTTGTCGGTAAAAAACTGAGCAAGGCTATCACAAAGGGACTGAGATGGGGGAATGGGGTTTTTGACGCAGTCAGGATGTAAGATATTGTCCAAGATCTGGAATATACTTTTTGGACTGTTGGCCGCATTGGCTATAGTGGCGCAGTAGTAATTCGCTTTACTCTCTGCGATGGCGGATTTGTAGTCACAGAGTGACTTTTTCCAGAGGATTTTATTGTTGTTGCAATATCCATGTCTCCACTTTCTCTCAGCCTGTTTGCAGGCTGATTTGAGGGTTTTCAGAGAGTCATTGTACCAGGGGGCAGGTGCTCTACCTTTAGGTTTACAGAGTTTAAGAGGGGCAACAGAGTCAGCGATGGAGGTGATTCTCAAGCTAAGGGATCTATAATTGTCTTCCACCGAGCTGGTGGGGGAAAAACTGTCCTCCACCTTGAAGACTTTGGTGGAAATGCTGAGTTTTTCTAAAGCTTTCCAGTTCCGATAAGGGAATTGTGGTGGCGAGTGATTTTTGGGCTTACTTATTGTGGCATTATTGATGTAAAGTTTGATGAGCGAGTGGTCTGTCCAGCTCATAGGTAGAATGTCGCCTACTTGAGTTAGACCCGGGCTAGAAAAGATAAGATCGAGCCGGTTGCCTGCAGAGTGAGTGGGATCCTTTATCAGTTGGTGAAGCCCCACACTATCACAGGACAGCAGAAGGTTGTCTAGGCCTGTGTCTAGGCTGCCGTTTGGCCAGAGATTAAAATCTCCTAGGAGTATAAGTTTATTATGAGAGGTAGCCATGTTAGTGATAGTCGTGAGGAGTGCTAGCTGTTGCGAGAGAGAAAAAGCCCCAGGTGGGCGGTAGCAGATAATCACTGTAAAGGTGGCTCCTTGGTGGCAGTTTATAGTCAGACCAAAAAGCTCGATTCCGGGTACAGGGTCTATTTCTAAGGTGTTCATTTGCCACGAGGCTCGAAAGATGACGCCAACTCCGCCACCGCGGCCTTTGGGTCTGGGGAAATGAAGAATATTGAAGTTTAGCGGGCAAGCAGCTGCTAGGTCGGTTTCGCAGTTTGCATGTGTCCAAGTCTCAGTTAGAAAAAGTACATCCAGATGATGTGAGTCTATGAGAAGATTGATTTCAGTGGCATGCTTCGGTAAGGAGCGGACGTTCAAGAGGCCTCCTACGATTAGGTCCTTGTGGGTGAAGTCGGTTAATGGAGAAGCAGTCTCTTCAAAGGTAAGCTTACCTTCGTGCGCATACCTTTGAAGATTAAACAGTGCATCCCGAGTATAGCAGGGAGAGAGTGGGCTGTATAGGGCAGGGTTTGTGGCGCTAGGCGCGTCCTCGTCGCGGACGAGCGCAGACGAGCTTGCCTTGGGCGCGCCTTCGGCGCGCATTCGGCGTGCCCGCTGCGCTCGTCTGCTGCGCTTCCGGTATTGGCACATGATTTATGGTGGTCGCTAATGACGTAGGAGGGGGTGTGGCCAGCAAGAGATGGGCGTGGCTATCGTTCTCCCTCGGCGGTCAATGGTGCCAAGAACGAGTGGTTTTTGTTTTCCCAACAGCTAGTCTTCAGCTGCAGTGGGAATGAGGAGAGTGTGCAAATCAGCAGGTATTATTAAAATCAATACACAATTACAGGTTTAAAAATAGCAGTAAAACACCTCCCGGCTTTTCGCCTCAGGAGTTAGCAATGCAATAGAGCGACGCGAGGGTCAGCGCGCCCTATTTATCACAACAGAGGGGGCGTGGCCAGCAATAGATGGGCGTGGCTATTGTTCTCCCTCGGCGGTCAATGGCGCCAAGAACGAGTGGTTTTTGTTTTCCCAACAGCTAGTCTTCAGCTGCAGTGGGAATGAGGAGAGTGTGCAAATCAGCAGGTATTATTAAAATCAATACACAATTACAGGTTTAAAAATAGCAGTAAAACACCTCCCGGCTTTTCGCCTCAGGAGTTAGCAATGCAATAGAGCATGCTCTGCCTGCTTGATTCACTGTCAGGTTTTAAACTGACAGGTGCTGTTTGTGCATTCACTCCAAACCCTCACACAAAGGGAGCTGAGGTGTGCCCTGCATATGCTGATAGGCCATCCTGGGCTAGAGTGGTGGGAGGAGTTGTCACTGACACCTGAATAGGCTGTGGCTATTCTGCACAATGCTGTCTTCACCTCTTGTAGTGAAACTGGACCAAGGAGGAAAGAACTGGGTTTACTCAGCTAGAGAGACTTTCTGAACAAAGGCTTCCAATGGAAAAAGGGGTATAAATATTAGAACTAAAACACCAGAACTTTAAATTACTTCTGAAATCAAGAGGAACCTCTGCCAAGGAGAAGAGCTTTGAGGAGAAGACTGCCCCTTTGCTGTGTGTTCCTTTGCTGGGTTAGACTGCAGTTGCTGCTTCTGCCAAGGAGAGGACATAGACTGGGCTTTGCTGTGAAACCTGCTTGAGGAGAGTCTCCAAGGGCTTGTGTGTGCTTGCCTCCTGTTCTGAAGGCTTAAGTACACAAAGGCTTCGCCTACAGCTTTTTTTAACTCCACTGCTGGGAGTTCTGCCCTGCCTGGGGGTGTCTATTCCAGTTCTGGGTCCCTGGAGCTTGTTCCTGCTACTGAAAGCTCTGAAGAAATCTACAAAATCGACACTCTGCTCTTCTTGTGGCTGAATTTTCCAACGCAGCACTGCAGTGCGGGAGACATTTCAGACGCTCAGACCTGTGCAGTCGAAGAAATCAACACAGCGCCTGCCCACGGCCCGAGGAACCACCGCACACCGACTCCAATGTAGGCCCCGCTGTACGGCTAAAAGAATTGACGCATCAAAGGTCAGCGGCTACGGAAATCCACGCAAGCGCCTGTAGTACCTGAAAGTTTCTCACTCATCGTACCTATGCTACAAGTTTTTCAACGCAACACCCGCAGACCAGAATCACCTGGGAAATCAACACATTTCTTCCCCTCTACAGTTTGGATTCGACACATCACTTCTCCTGCATGCAGCAGAACTGTTGCATCGCCTCCCCAAGGACTCAGGAACTGATGCATCACAGTGTTTTTCAACACATACCTTCTCTGTGGATTTTGACGCATTTGAGATTCTTTGTGTAAAAATCATGTACCATAGATTTCCATGGACAGAATTGCTTGAAAGCTTCTAAAAGTCATATTTTGAATTGTATATGTTGTTTTTTGTCATGCTGGCCATGTTTGGTTTGGATGAAGATACTTTATTTGTCTAAACTGGTGTGGTGTTCATTTGTAGTGTTTACACAGTGTTACTGTATGTGAGTTATGTACAAATACTTTACACATTGCTTCTGAGATAAGCCTGACTGCTTGTGCCATGTTACCCAGGGAGTGAGCAGGGGTTATCTTAGGTGTGTAATACCCTTATCCTGACTAGAAGGAAGGGTCCCTACTTGGACAGGGTGCAAGCCACTGCCAAATAGAGACCCCCATACCTAACAAAGGGATATTAATTCAGCAAAGATTTTAAGAACTTCACAAGAGCCAAAGGGTCTGTGCATGTTTATTGTGAGAGGCGTATTCTTTTTTGATAGATACAGGAGCTATCCATTCTACAGTTAGTTCTGTTAAAGTCCCAAGCCCACCCCTCTCAGAAAGAGAAGTCCAAGTTGTAGGGAGTAGTAACGGATTGTTAACCAGGTCACAGAAGATGTCCAAGTTAAAATTGGATTCAGAAAAGGGGGTGGTGATGAACAGAGTGTCTGAATTAAGCAGACCACTCTTACCCAGTCCAAAGATCAGGGCTTGATCCATCACCGTTATTTATCTCACTGCCCCATCCCAGCTCAGAACCTGGCTATATGCAAATTAGTCTGTCTCTGGCCCAGTGCATCATGGGAACAGGGCAGACCAAACTACCAAGCCAATTCTTCACCAGAAAGGAGACAAGCTACCGGGGACCGGTTTCTGGCATTTCAGCCTCTTCGGCCCGGCTTGCTTGAATCCTGATGGAGCAGTGAGAAAGGGACTCATGTCTGAGTATACCCTGCCACACCTATAGTGGCCAAAAACGATTCAGAAAAGGGGGTGGTGATGAACAGAGTGTCTGAATTAAGCAGACCACTCTTACCCAGTCCAAAGATCAGGGCTTGATCCATCACCGTTATTTATCTCACTGCCCCATCCCAGCTCAGAACCTGGCTATATGCAAATTAGTCTGTCTCTGGCCCAGTGCATCATGGGAACAGGGCAGACCAAACTACCAAGCCAATTCTTCACCAGAAAGGAGACAAGCTACCGGGGACCGGTTTCTGGCATTTCAGCCTCTTCGGCCCGGCTTGCTTGAATCCTGATGGAGCAGTGAGAAAGGGACTCATGTCTGAGTATACCCTGCCACACCTATAGTGGCCAAAAACGATTCAGAAAAGGGGGTGGTGATGAACAGAGTGTCTGAATTAAGCAGACCACTCTTACCCAGTCCAAAGATCAGGGCTTGATCCATCACCGTTATTTATCTCACTGCCCCATCCCAGCTCAGAACCTGGCTATATGCAAATTAGTCTGTCTCTGGCCCAGTGCATCATGGGAACAGGGCAGACCAAACTACCAAGCCAATTCTTCACCAGAAAGGAGACAAGCTACCGGGGACCGGTTTCTGGCATTTCAGCCTCTTCGGCCCGGCTTGCTTGAATCCTGATGGAGCAGTGAGAAAGGGACTCATGTCTGAGTATACCCTGCCACACCTATAGTGGCCAAAAACGATTCAGAAAAGGGGGTGGTGATGAACAGAGTGTCTGAATTAAGCAGACCACTCTTACCCAGTCCAAAGATCAGGGCTTGATCCATCACCGTTATTTATCTCACTGCCCCATCCCAGCTCAGAACCTGGCTATATGCAAATTAGTCTGTCTCTGGCCCAGTGCATCATGGGAACAGGGCAGACCAAACTACCAAGCCAATTCTTCACCAGAAAGGAGACAAGCTACCGGGGACCGGTTTCTGGCATTTCAGCCTCTTCGGCCCGGCTTGCTTGAATCCTGATGGAGCAGTGAGAAAGGGACTCATGTCTGAGTATACCCTGCCACACCTATAGTGGCCAAAAACGATTCAGAAAAGGGGGTGGTGATGAACAGAGTGTCTGAATTAAGCAGACCACTCTTACCCAGTCCAAAGATCAGGGCTTGATCCATCACCGTTATTTATCTCACTGCCCCATCCCAGCTCAGAACCTGGCTATATGCAAATTAGTCTGTCTCTGGCCCAGTGCATCATGGGAACAGGGCAGACCAAACTACCAAGCCAATTCTTCACCAGAAAGGAGACAAGCTACCGGGGACCGGTTTCTGGCATTTCAGCCTCTTCGGCCCGGCTTGCTTGAATCCTGATGGAGCAGTGAGAAAGGGACTCATGTCTGAGTATACCCTGCCACACCTATAGTGGCCAAAAACGATTCAGAAAAGGGGGTGGTGATGAACAGAGTGTCTGAATTAAGCAGACCACTCTTACCCAGTCCAAAGATCAGGGCTTGATCCATCACCGTTATTTATCTCACTGCCCCATCCCAGCTCAGAACCTGGCTATATGCAAATTAGTCTGTCTCTGGCCCAGTGCATCATGGGAACAGGGCAGACCAAACTACCAAGCCAATTCTTCACCAGAAAGGAGACAAGCTACCGGGGACCGGTTTCTGGCATTTCAGCCTCTTCGGCCCGGCTTGCTTGAATCCTGATGGAGCAGTGAGAAAGGGACTCATGTCTGAGTATACCCTGCCACACCTATAGTGGCCAAAAACGATTCAGAAAAGGGGGTGGTGATGAACAGAGTGTCTGAATTAAGCAGACCACTCTTACCCAGTCCAAAGATCAGGGCTTGATCCATCACCGTTAAGTGTAAGACCAGGTTCTGAAACTGGGATGGTGCAATGAGCTAAAAAACGGTGTTGGATCTAGCCCTGATCTCTTGACTGGGTGAGAGTACTCTGCTTAATTCAGAGACTCTGTCCATCACCACCCCTTGTTGTAAATTATTTTGTCCACCCTAAGCGTGGAAGGGTATACTCAGATGTGAGTCCCTTGCTCATTGCACCATCAGGATTCAAGCAAGCCGGGCCGAAGACGCCTGAAATGGCAGAAACTGGTCCCCGGAAGCTTGTTTCCTTCCCAGTGTAAGAATTGGCTTTTGTAGTCTGGTCTGCCCTGTTCCCATGATGCACTGGGCCAGGGACAGACTAATTTGCATACAGCCAGGTTCTGAAACTGGGATGGTGCAATGAGCTAAAAAACGGTGTTGGATCTAGCCCTGATCTCTTGACTGGGTGAGAGTACTCTGCTTAATTCAGAGACTCTGTCCATCACCACCCCTTGTTGTAAATTATTTTGTCCACCCTAAGCGTGGAAGGGTATACTCAGATGTGAGTCCCTTGCTCATTGCACCATCAGGATTCAAGCAAGCCGGGCCGAAGACGCCTGAAATGGCAGAAACTGGTCCCCGGAAGCTTGTTTCCTTCCCAGTGTAAGAATTGGCTTTTGTAGTCTGGTCTGCCCTGTTCCCATGATGCACTGGGCCAGGGACAGACTAATTTGCATACAGCCAGGTTCTGAAACTGGGATGGTGCAATGAGCTAAAAAACGGTGTTGGATCTAGCCCTGATCTCTTGACTGGGTGAGAGTACTCTGCTTAATTCAGAGACTCTGTCCATCACCACCCCTTGTTGTAAATTATTTTGTCCACCCTAAGCGTGGAAGGGTATACTCAGATGTGAGTCCCTTGCTCATTGCACCATCAGGATTCAAGCAAGCCGGGCCGAAGACGCCTGAAATGGCAGAAACTGGTCCCCGGAAGCTTGTTTCCTTCCCAGTGTAAGAATTGGCTTTTGTAGTCTGGTCTGCCCTGTTCCCATGATGCACTGGGCCAGGGACAGACTAATTTGCATACAGCCAGGTTCTGAAACTGGGATGGTGCAATGAGCTAAAAAACGGTGTTGGATCTAGCCCTGATCTCTTGACTGGGTGAGAGTACTCTGCTTAATTCAGAGACTCTGTCCATCACCACCCCTTGTTGTAAATTATTTTGTCCACCCTAAGCGTGGAAGGGTATACTCAGATGTGAGTCCCTTGCTCATTGCACCATCAGGATTCAAGCAAGCCGGGCCGAAGACGCCTGAAATGGCAGAAACTGGTCCCCGGAAGCTTGTTTCCTTCCCAGTGTAAGAATTGGCTTTTGTAGTCTGGTCTGCCCTGTTCCCATGATGCACTGGGCCAGGGACAGACTAATTTGCATACAGCCAGGTTCTGAAACTGGGATGGTGCAATGAGCTAAAAAACGGTGTTGGATCTAGCCCTGATCTCTTGACTGGGTGAGAGTACTCTGCTTAATTCAGAGACTCTGTCCATCACCACCCCTTGTTGTAAATCAAGTTAAAATTGGGCCAATGAAAAATAACAGCAGTTCATTTTGTGGGATTCAGGTCCTGTGAATTTATTGGGCATAGGCTTGTTATGCAAGATGAATTGTGTGATTCACTGCACACAGGATGATATTGCAAATGAAACCCAAGATGAGGATTCCGTGTTTAAAATAACTCACAAGATACAAGAGGTCAATTGTTCCCAATTCTGACTAAAGATTACCTACGTTTTTGTATCAAACGGGAGAGTAAGGGAAAAGGAATCACTCTTCTTCCCCAGAACAATATACCTTAACAACAAAAGAGTGACTAATGGCACACAAAAACACAATATATGGAACAACGGCTGGGTGTGATGGGAAAAAACCTCTGTTTTTTAAAAGAACCCTCACTCACCAACCTAGTTGGTGACATGCTTCATCATCGGGTTCCCACCAGGGAAACCGAGTGTCTCCCTGGTGTGCTGCGACGCCTGAATTACAGCAGAGCTGGGGGTTTTTGGACTGAGTGATAGTGTAAAAAAAGGAAAGTGAGTTGTGTGGGGATTAAAAGATGGCTATCTGCACCCTGTACCAACTTTAATAGAGGGGCAGCCAGCAATCGTTAAAATCAGTGGTGCGGACCTATAAGGTGAGTCAATTGTATCCTAGATTTACTGTGCAGAAGTGGTCGACATGTTTCTGCTTATATCAGCTAATTTAGCAAAGCTTTCATCACGGTTTTACCCAGTGGGCTCTGTTGGCATTTCCAAAGGCCTTAATGTGAAGAAAGTGATGGCTTCACGTCATGGGTTCCGGGGCGGGGGTGTATTCGCCATATAGCATTTGATTTATCAGAGAGTCCCTCACTCGACCTGTATTCAAACGTCCGCGGCCGCTTTACCACACCACATACATACACTCCCCAGGTTACTGTACGCCTTAACGTGCGTATACCGCTGGGGATTGGTATTCGGTCCTGATGAAAGCTTTGCTAAATTAGCTGATATAAGCAGAAACATGTCGACCACTTATGCACTGTAATTCTAGGATACAGCTGACTCACCTTATAGGTCAGCCCAGTGTCCGCACCACGGATTTTAACGATTGCTAGCGGCCCCTCTATTAAAGTTGGTACAGGGTGCAGCTCGCCATCTTTTAATCCCCACACAACTCACTTTCCTTTTTTTGCACTATCACTCAGTCAAAAAAAAAACAGCTCCACTGTAATGCATGTGTCGCAGCACACCAGGGAGACACTCGGTTTCCCTGGTGGGAACCCGATGATGAAGCATGTCACCAACTAGGTTGGTGAGTGAGGGTTCTTTTAAAAAACAGAGGCTTTTTCCCATCACACCCAGCCCTTGTTCCATATATTGTGTTTTCTTGCGCCATTAGTCACTCTTTTGTTGTTAAGGTATAAAGATTATCTACCTCTGGATTTGAGACATGCTATCACACAGGAGATGTAGGATTTCTTTGGCAAAGAGATAGGACTGATAAAAAGTGATGAACCATTTAAAATTTGAGTGAATGCTGTTTTCCACAGAATTAAACAAAATAAACTTTCAAAGGAATTGAAGGAATTAATCCTATCATTAAATAAATTACTGAGCTGGGAATTCTGTGGGAGGTAATTGGTAGCCCTTGCAATTTTCCTGTGATGGGGATAAAGAAACTGAGTGTCAAATAGAGAATAGTGAAGGATTTCAGAAACATTTACAAAATAGTAATTCCCTGGTACCAAATTCAGCAGTAATCCTGGTATGCAGTCATTGACTTATGCCAAGCGTTTTTATTTTAATTATTTTATTTGCAGTGTTTTATATAGTGCTGGCTAGACCCGGAGTTATCAGAGCGCTTTACTTGAGGAGAAGCACGGTACAAGTTACAAAATTACGACAGTTACTGGAACATAGTAAAACATAGGAAAAACAAACATTGATACACAGTAAAACATGAGTTACTAGATCATAGTGTAACAAAGACACTTAATAAGTTACTGGAGCATAGCATTACAAAGACACATGTCTTATGGGGCATAGAAAGGGAAGGGGGAGAGAAAAATGTGTAAGGAATGCATATCGAAACAGGCAGACCAGCAATGGGGAAAGTACTTCAGGGGGACAAAGCAGACAAAGTGAAAAATAGACAAAGCGGCTGGGCAAAGGCAATCTCAACATCCAGTAACTGGGTGACTGTACATGATTTTTTTTGTAAATATTTGTATTGATTTTAAAACAGCAAAACAACTGGCAATGTAGTACGCATATGCATGAATCAACACATATCACGACCGTAGTACTTCAGGATATTGTGTGCAGTTCCCCTGTTCTTGTACAAACAAGAGTATACATTTCTCATTGTTAGGCTAGTTCTCAATTCATCTCATTCCCAAAACTAACAATATTTATTTTCAGGGCCGCAATCGCTCGCAATCAAAGTAAGTCTCTGTTGGTTGATAAAAGAATCGCATCATTGGTATACATGCCAGTCCCTCCCCCCCTCCCCGCTTCTTACCACTGGTGTGCTTAGCCTATACATCCAACATAAAAGATTGGATACTCTGCGGTACTCAGAGTTAATCAGTTCCTCCACCTCTGGACTATTCAACTCATCCTGGCCCTGTCCCGACACAGTTTTCACGCTGCTTTGGCATCTTAATGGTTTTCCTGTCGTTCAATGGCTCATGCGCCCCCATCGGTACTTCTAGTTCTGCATCTCCACTAAGGTCCGCTTCAGGGTTTTGCAATTGTGCAACTAAGGCCTCCCATGCCTTCGCAGTTTCTAGCGCTCTTTCATTTTTGGATCTCCTAGCCTGCTGAAATCGAACTGTGCTCTCACTTATTGCCCATTTAAGTAATTCTGCCCTCCATTGTGCAAAAGTAGGCCCTTGCCTAGTTTTCCAATGCATTGTGAGATCTCTCTTGGCCAACAACAAACCCAAGTCCAAGAACTTAGTTGTGACTTTCGTTTTATTGGTATGTGGGAACCAGTGTAGTAGGCGTGACTGTTCATGATGAGAGGAGTGTAGGAGACTTAAAGGGGAAGGTCAGACAGGTGGACAGGGAGCAGTCCAGCGGCAAAGAGGATCGGTCGAAGCTACCAAGATGGACGACCCCGGTCACGGCACCAATAGCAATATCCCAAAATGGCGGGATACACAAAAATCCAATCAAGAGAAACCACAGGGGAGCTGGCTCCACAGAGCAGGGCAAGATGGGTGGAGGCAGCCACAAGGTCACGGAGGGTGGAGGGCAGGAGAATGCTGCTTAGAATCATGCCATCAACGTGTACAGGTTCAGGGCTACGGTGCAAACGTGTCGTCATTAAATATGCCACAAAAGTCAGGGGATGTCAGCTCGGGCTCCAAAGCAGCCCCAGAGAAGGGAGGCTGCAGTGGGGACCAGGAGGGCGCGACCCCGAGGTGCGAAAAGTAAAAGTAAATACAAGCTCGGGGCACCGTACCGCAAAGCCACAGTACTCACGATGCTGCACCCTCGCCGTGGGGAACAAGACTCGTTCAAGTCGTCTTTCAAGAAGCAAAGCAGGAGGTTAAACAGATGGGGTTAAACCCAGAAGGCAGAGGAACGTCCAGGAGGGGAAGACCCAACCCATCCCCACCACAGTCATCCAGACATCTTCACCAGGCATCGGCCACGTTGAAATAGGCTCCGTCATCAGCAAATCATCTGTGTTTCGTCAGAAAGGTGGGGGCGGAAGGAGACACAGTGGAGAGATGAGGAGAACTGTGCCTGATGTCCGGCTGAGTAGGTGATGGCCGAGGCAGTGACCCAGAGCCAATCTCCTCTATAACTGTCGAGGCAGCTCCACCGTGCATCAGCCATGTTGCTCGGGCTCTACGTCCAGAACATCAATCACGATTTCTCTGAAGATCTCGAACCCAAATGCGGGAGATTGGAGAGACGAGGACCTGAGTCAAACAAGACCCCTGGTGTGTAAAAGGGTCCAAGCAGGGGGTCGATTTCAGGGGATTTAAGCCAAAAAGGCAATCCCTAGCCAGGAGCGCCTCTGCTGTCGGCCATCTTGTTTTTTTAATTCCTCTCCTTAAAGAGAGTCAGTTACTTTTTGTGTTTCAATTTTAAGATAAACTTCTTGTTTAGTGTAGAATCCCACAAGGGTATCCTGAAAATTCTTACATTTTTAGTCAACTTCAAATGAAAGATATGGAAAATTTGAGATTTACGTGTAATTCTGTCTTGGTGTAATATATTGGATACTTACTAGTTGCATCAAAGACAAAGGTAGACAGTAATCTAGACACAATTGCTTTGCTGAATCATTTAGCTGACAATGGTCACAAGGGTTTCCCAACATAAATGCAGTATTGTAAAAAGAAAGTAATATACCTTTGTCATCATATTGAGAAAGGGGCAGAGAAAGTATTAAAAGAACGAGCTTCGGCAATTCTGAAAATACATCCTCCTATCACTCAGAGAGAGTTGATGCTGTTAATGGAAATTGATTGCTACTGTCGTCAGTGGATTCCTAATGTTTCCTTGATTGCAAAACCTTTAATAAGGTTGACCCATGGTGATATAAAAGATACGGTGACATTTGATGAAGAATGTTCAGTGGCATTCAGAGGATTTAAAGAAAGCTTATGTAATGCGCAAGCCCTTAGAATGCCTAACTACAATATGATTTGTTTTTTCTACTATTATTAGAGAGGAGGGTGCGCCTTAAGAATTCTTGCTCAAAAGCTCGAGACGCAGTGAGGTCTGTGGCCTACCTTTGTTGTGAACGTATCTAGGACCCTATTTAAATATTCCCGATTTATGCCCTTATGTGGTTATAACAAATCATATCCTTATAAAGGCATAAAAATCATATCCATATTTAGTCATAGCCAATGCAGTCCAAATACGGTAAGGCTACTCCCATAGACTCCTAGAAAGTACAACGCGTTCTTTAAACAAACCAAGCCTCCAGCAGCCCGGGAATTTCCCCCCTGCTTCTGTTTTGATTTGTCCAAGAACTCCTGGAGACCTGAAAGAACTGTAAGTTCTTAGTGACGTCTTATGTCCAACCTTACGTCAAACTCGGCACCTTCCAGGTATAAATATACCAGCAGCTGCCCTAGCAAACACACGGTGGTTTGGAGCAGATCAGGTGTCTACTTGCCCGACGCCCTGCTGTGGCAAGTGCCGAAGGAAGCCGACCCTCCCATTGACGCACTGAGAGAGACGCTGTCTTTTCTCCTGCCGAGAAATCCAGCTCCAGTGTTTCCAGTCACCCTTGCGGGTTGCTGGGAGATCGAATCCTGAGAACGAGATGCAAGACCTCCTACAATCTCTAACCAAGGTACGGAGCTGATTAGATCCTCAGAGAATTCTTGATTCAGATTCTTGGCAAAACTATCTTAACTTAAACTGCAGCTCACTTACTCCTTCCCACGTACTACGCTTAGGTTAGGTACACCGGGGTAGGCGTATCTTAGAAGCACCAGTTGAGTACGTTTAGTCATGGATTTATATATGTATTTTTTTATCTATTTTAAACACCGTATGGCTTAGAAACTGTACCATGCTTTTACCATATTATTTCATAATAATCCTTTTACTGTACGCACTTTACTTTATAACAAGTATTGCAATTGTGGCAACTCACTTCTCTTGCATGAGAAAGAAGACTGTTCAATAAATAACGACTTTTATCGAAAACGCCCGTCTCTATTTCTCTGCGCTTCTGGTGAAACTAAGTATGCACAATTGACTGAGTGAAATAGTTATCTATTGTTTCCGCGACTCTGGAGATATACTCCTTATTCTGGAGGGAGCAAAGTTGTCATGTTTATGCGGTTGTCAGAAACTAATCCCTTCTTGTCTATTCAGGAAAGTTAACTCCTTCCTGTTCACTCGAGAAAGTTTCTAGTGACCTCTGAGCTAGCTTGCATTCATAATTAAGTCTAACATATTCAGTAGAGACCTAGTCGACCTCAGTTCCACGTCTAAACTATCGTTTATGTTATTCCAATGCGCAGAGCCTATTGGGAATATTGGAACTACACTACATGGTGCCCAACGTTTGGTAAGGCGATAATTTAACGCTAGATGCTAGAGTAACTCAGTCGTGCTTTTCACACAGACCCCTTTCTCCCGTAAATACTCCAATAGACGTCTGGAGTGGGTGAAAGGTTAATATCCGCCAAAACTTAGTAGGATGAGAATCCTATGTATTAGTTTTTGGTTTAGTCAACGTTGAAGGATACAGTGTTCCAAAATATTGTGCACCTAATCTTTGTTTCCTTGAAACTTGATCTGCAAATTTTCTGTCAGAAAAATGTCGGAAAGTGAAGACGAAAGGGAGAGAGCTAAATTAGCAACTCAACTTTTAGCGGAAGACACAAGTCTCCGGGAAGATGACCCGGAGGCTATACTCATCCCAGTCAATGTATGGAAGAGTGTAACTTACAAACTTATAAATAATGGAGTATCATCAAGAGGTGGTACAGTCATATTTGTGGTACAGGCCCATGAATATCGGCAGACAGAGGTATTCTATTCCTGGATACATTTTCCAGCAGCACATGCTGTGACACGCGAGTTCCACTACTACAAAATAGAGAACTCTCCAACGGAATACGTTCCTTTCGAGGACATTGAGATTCCACTAACATACCAAGAGCACCAGCTCTGGTTTAATGGCTCCCTAAAACACAAAAATCACTTCACCAGGCTAGGTCCACTAGGTAGACCAGGAGCCACATGGCCGGTTCTAGCCGGCTATACACCACATCCTGACATTGAAAAAATGTCAGACCAAGAACTTTTAGTTAAACTAAAGGAATTAACAAAAGCATATAGAGATTTAGTTCAATTGACAATTGACGGTTCAGCGATCCGCCAAAAATTGATAGAAACAGATATAGCACAACAACCTTTTGAACTTGCCAGAATAATTGAAAAATCCTATGAAGAATTAGGTAGAGATAGTTTGGGTGGGAAACCACTAAAACCAGAACTAACTGAAAATCCTGAAAAAACGTTTATTAAGAATAATCTCAATACTCCAAAAAAGAGGTGGGAGGGTAATAAACAAACTACTCCCAGAGAAAAACAATTCCAGTCCAGAGGAAGGTCTCCCCAATGGAGAAATATATCTCCAGAACGGGGGGGGCAGGTCTCCACAACAGGAGCCTGAAAAAAGATACAACCTTAGAGAAAGGGATACATTAAGAAAACCTGACAGATATCAAGATAATGATACTCGTCCCTCTCGATCTTTTCAGACTTCCTCACAGAAATCGGAAAGAAGAGGACGGTCAGAACATAAAGAAGAGCGCGTCAAGTCCAAAGACAAGGAACCTGCTCTTCAAAGTAAAAAATTACAATTTCCAAAAAAGAAGGTAGCTAGTAAAATAAAACATGCAGAGGATTCTGAGGACACAACTGAAAAACGGAGAATGGGCCCACGCAATGCTAGACAGCGCAGCACAAGTGACCATAGCTCGCAAGATCCTGATGAATCTTCTGGAGACAGTGGACACGAATGAATACATTCAGGTGGAAACTGCAGACACCAGAGTTAGTGTGCCCCATAAATTATATGAAATAACATTACGTATAGAGGGGGACAAAACTAGGAAAATAAGAGGTCTCTTTTGGGATAACCTATCTAAAGGCTATGATATCCTGCTAGCAGAGAAAGACTGGTCACCAGAGTTTGTCAGGGAGTGCCCACATGGCGAAGAAATGATTATGCCTGCCCTCTCAAATCACATTCCAATTCATAAAAAATACACATATGCTAGAAAATGGGCAGTGGCCAAGCACCTGAATTATATAAAAATCATGTAGGATGGGATGAGGATTCTCCTCACCATAAAATTCAGTTAAAAAATCAACCTACTGCACAAAGGCAGTATCCTGTTAAGCAAGAAGCTAAAAAACAAGTCAGGGAGATCTTAGATCAACTTGAATATCAGGGGGTGATTGAAACATGAACCTCACAAATGAACAATGCGTTGTTTCCTGTCTCCAAGCCAGACGATTCATATCGTCTAGTTTTGGACTACAAACACCTAAACTCCTGCTGCAAAACATTTGCAGTACAAAACTCACACAGTGCAGCACTAATGAATAACATTGTGCGCAAAAAATATAAAACAACATTAGATATCTCAAATGGTTTCTTTTGTCAAAACATAGCACCAGAAAGCAGGTATTTGACCGCTTTCTCCTGTATGGGGGCCCAAAAGCAATTTTGTCGACTCCCACAGGGATTCAAGAACAGCCCAGGATTATTTTCAGCAAGGGTAACAGAATTACTACAAATGTATGATGATGAGGGATTATCCTATGTCGATGACATCTATCTTACAGACGATGACCTGGAGACACACTTGAAAAGAGTGAACACCATCATACTTGGGTTCGCATCTGAAGGGTACAAATTCAACTTTAAGAAGTCACAAATTGCCCACCTCACTGTCCTATTTTTGGGATATGAGTTATCAAGTGAAGGCAAAAGCCTAGCAGACAACTTCTTAGAGAAGTGTGCAGTACTCCAAGCTACAAAAACTTACAATCAATTTTAGGTTTCCTGAATTTCGGAAGAACATACATTCCAAATTATGCAGAGAGGGTTAAACCTCTCTATGAAATAATAAAATCTGATTTCAAACCAATCAATTGGACTCAGAAACACACAAAAAATGTTAGATCAATACAAACAGACATGTTAGCTAAAACAAAACTGCAAACACGCACGAACGAACGCAACCTTGTAATCCGAGTCATTCCAGGAAGATGCGGATTCACGTACCTGACCTCTAATGAGGGAGAAACGGTACCAATAGCTCATAAATCACACCTGTACACACAAGCTGAAATGAAATTCAGTTCTACTGAAAAAATTCTGACTGCGGTTCAAACTGCAGTAGCAAAAGAAAGAGCCCTAGCCCAAGGCAAGAGCATATCTGGTTTAGCAGCAGTATCAGCCCTTGAGGCAGTAACAAGAGCAAGCATTCCGAATGCTAAACCTTTAGATCCAAAATGGATACAATGGGAAAATTCTCTTGCTGCAACAGACGTGAAACACGCATTTGATCCAAAAATGAAAAAACTAGAAGATCTGGAATACAAACATGAATGTCCTCTGTCAATCGAAATTCTACCTCTCGAACAGTACACCTGTGTAATCTACACGGACAGATTTGCACAACAATACATTTTGAAAAAACAAGTTTACAATGCAGCATGCGCGATTGTTAAAGGTCGCTGGCGCTTAGGTAAATTCAGACCGATGGTCACTAAAACTGAATCACTCAGATACTGTACAGCTCAGCGAGCTGAAATAAGATCTTTAACGATGGCGCTTGAAAATGCCGATCGCGAATTCCCCACACTAATAGTGTGCGATTCGCATTACTGCGTCCAGTCTTACAATAATGGCATGCAGACCTGGATCAAAAACGGTTACAAAGATGAGACTGGTGCCACAATAAGGCATAAAAAACTTTGGGAACAAGTAGTTCTTTTGCAGAAAGAACTACAAAAGACTCACGTGATACATACACTGAGTCATCAACGTGATGGCGTTCACGTTGCGGGGAATTCATTGTCTAACAGAGCCACAGCTGCAGCGGTCAAACCGGCTTCCGTAGCTACAAAAAAGCGTTCTAAAAAACAAATAGATGTAGAAACACTACTAGCAGGAAAAGCCTCAATGGAAGGCAACTATGCGGCGTTACCTCTAAATTATCCACTCGGAAATATATACATAATTGATGCGAACTCCGTTCCGTTTCCTCGAATCCCTGGAGTGGGGGATAGGGTAATTCCAAACACGAACCGGAGAGCTTACTTGATTCAAGAAGCACACATGGGAATGGGTCTGAGGCACCAAGAGATCTTGAAATCTCTAATAGAATTACAATCACAATACTGGTGGCCGGGTATGAGCGTGCAAATTTATAACTTTGCAATGAATTGTCAGGACTGCAACAGAGATCGCAGTTGTGAACCGGACCAGACACCAGCCCAGATACCTCTATTAGAAAGCATTAGGCTATCTATACGCAAACATCCAGACGTAAAAATGCGATCCCATAATTATTAAGACGAGATTCATTTAGATGTGACCCCACCGCTCGGCTGACGCCAGAACTGTTATAAAAGATTTGCGAGTCTTTATCGGCACATACGCAATTGGCATGCTACATTCTGACCAGGGTCCTGCGTTTAGCTCTCGAGCTTACAAGGAGGCCATGGCAAGCATGGGCATTGCATTGCAGTACTCTACTCCATTCCATCCCGAGGGAAATGCGGTAGAGGAGAGAAAAAACCGTGACATAAAGCAATCTATAACAGCGAGGGTATTAGGTTCGGGTGACGGGTGGGTCAAACATCTAACAAGTGCCCAACGTAGTCTTAATAATCAGCCAAGAAATTCTCTAGGAGGTATCACTCCGTACGAACTTTTGTTTGGTACTAGAATGATCATTCATGACCTCGATTGTCAGACTTAACTGGTAGAACAAAAAACCTTTGATATCAAAGATCGTTTGGCTGTTTTACAGGACTTAAATGAAACAAGAAGAAGTCTAAGTAACATAAAGCTAAAGCCAACGGCCACTGAAGAGAAACCACCTGTCCCATCAAGACCTGTCTGGATTCCAAAGATTGGTAATCTGGTCAGAGAAAAGATCGCGGTGAAGAAGGAATTTGGGCCTTCTTACAGAAAAGCAGTACCTGTCTTAGCTATCATCGGAACAAGATCAGTAGTACTACCGCCCCTTGCTGGTAAAAAGGAGAACAGAGTTGTATCAATCGACCTGGTAAAACCACAATCATGTGGCCAATAATAAGTAGTAGGCCCAGTGGACTCCCAAGAAATAGCAGAAGACCAAACCTTGCTACAATTCAACAGGTTCAAACTGAGAGACTAATCACATTTGATAAACCTGCAGTGAATAAAAAAGGACTATGCAACAAAGCCATGGAACTTGTGCCTCTTGAAACCCAAATTGCAACAGTTTGTCAAGAAACACCAATCTACAATGATGTAGCCTCTGACCACACAAATGCAAAGATTAATGAAAATCCGGAAGCAATTCCAACAATTGACAGAACTGCATCTGGCTACTTCCTCAATTTCGATGACTTTTCTGAAGATGCAAGTGAACATGAAGAAACGCCAGCAACTAAAACTTTCAAAGAAAAAATGACTGAGCTCTTTCATCAACTTAAAGAAACATATCTGATTTCACCATGGATTGAATTATGGATTGTGTTAGGTGTACTTTTCCTCCAACTATGGCTCATTTTAGTTTTAAGCTTGGGAAAATTAATTGATGGAAAATATAGTACAATGGACACAGCAAGTCAGAACATCAACTTGGTCCTAAAGCCTCACAGATCTTCTCACATTGAAAAAAGAGAACTATCATCAGTAAACATCACAGCCATTCCTATACCTGGTGGTGTAGCATGGGACACTACTGATTACGAAATCTATGGCCCGGTTGAGCTTTTGAGATATCCACATCAGTTCAAGGTTTCATTAAGTGACTTTTTATCACCAAGTACTTTCTCTGATGATTGGGACTTTGAAAATATTAATAATATGATGTCAGATTTAGAAATGTCAGCAAAATTTACAGAACATGATTATTTAGAAGGCTCATCAAAGTATGAAGAAATGTATTGCTTTAATCATTATGGGCATCACTATTTGCATAAATCTGCTAATCCTAGAAATGTTTTTACTTATAATCAATGGGAACATTGTCCCACACCGCCAAGAGGCAGCTCGAAAACATTTTATGAAAAATTCCAATACTTTTCAGGGTTTAACATCACTGATCCAGAAACGTTTTATTTTAAAATGTTAAATAAGACAGGAATGAAAAACATGTTGACAAACACTAAATTGATATATTCCACAAAATTTTATGAAAAAATGACTACATTTGGTTTTGAATTTTGGAAAAACAACTTTGAAACAAAAACCATTTGGGGTACAAAAGATTGGCAGGTACACGGTCTAGAATCATTATTTAGAGCCTGCATGATCCCAGAACAAATAATGTTCCTGAATGACACCATTCAACAAACAACCTGTTTTGGCCTCGCCAAGATAAAAGACTTAAACAAACCATCTGTTCCAAAACCAATTCAACAACTTTAGAGGTCTTTTGGTATTCCAGAGTGACTAGGCGCACTACCTGGGTGGCCGCTAGGTAATAAATACAATTGGTACACAGTGTAGGCAATGAGGCGAGCGGTAATCCCTCACAACCACTCAAATATGGACCAGCAAGCTGATCCACAGACTTAGATAAGAACAACAATGCCCCTGCACTATACACAATAGATAATTTGATGGTACTGATGTAAGTTAGTATGGTATAATGGTGGAGATTAATAGGACAAATCTAAACATTTGGTAGAACTCCGAGAATGAGTACATATGAACAAAGAAACATTGGTGGATAAACAGTCTGTTCTTGGAGTAGTCACTTCTGTTTATTGTTCCATTTCACAAGCCAACACGTGTTTCATCGCAGGGAACAAACTGCGAATCTTCAGGGCTGGAATAGGTAACAGTAAGGATTGGATATAATTGTTCCGGATGGTTGATCGTATATCGTTTTTCAAGAAGGAAAGTAGGGGAGAAGGCCGGTCAGTGTGTAGACTCTGTTTAGTGTCCTCTAGGCAATTGTTACATGTGAAAATACGTTTGGGTAAATGACCCCGGTCGGGGCGTTGAGTGGAATCCTATATTTTGGAATCCCAAAAGTTATAGATTAGGGCTGTATCGGATCTCGATTATTCACGAGTAGAGTGAAAACCGGGAGGAGAAAATTGTTCGTGGTCGGGCGGGTGCGCCTTTGAGTCCACGAGGCGGTTTCACCTAGTCAGTAAGGTTCTCCCTCTCTTAGTTTCCCGGCGCCGTGTATCGAAGGTCCGTCTTCGATACACGGCGCCGGGAAACTAAGAGAGGGAGAACCTTACTGACTAGGTGAAACCGCCTCGTGGACTCAAAGGCGCACCCGCCCGACCACGAACAATTTTCTCCTCCCGGTTTTCACTCTACTCGTGAATAATCGAGATCCGATACAGCCCTAATCTATAACTTTTGGGATTCCGAAATATAGGATTCCACTCAACGCCCCGACCGGGGTCATTTACCCAAACGTATTTTCACGTGTAACAATTGCCTAGAGGACACTAAACAGAGTCTACACACTGACCGGCCTTCTCCCCTACTTTCCTTCTTGCAAAACGATATACGATCAACCATCCGGAACAATTATATCCAATCCTTACTGTTACCTATTCCAGCCCTGAAGATTCGCAGTTTGTTCCCTGCGATGAAACACGTGTTGGCTTGTGAAATGGAACAATAAACAGAAGTGACTACTCCAAGAACAGACTGTTTATCCACCAATGTTTCTTTGTTCATATGTACTCATTCTCGGAGTTCTACCAAATGTTTACATTTGTCCTATTAATCTCCACCATTATACCATACTAACTTACATCAGTACCATCAAATTATCTATTGTGTATAGTGCAGGGGCATTGTTGTTCTGTTCCAAAACCAATGCCTGATAGTAATAGCACTACAGATGTGGAGATAGACGTATCCCATATTTTACACCAAAACAGAACAAATCCTGATTGGATAAAATGGTTGATCTGGCCCATAGACACTAATAACTGTCAAGATAGATTCCTGAATAAAAGACAGGGGTTCAAACAGAACAGGCCAGACCCAAGATATTCCCAGACACAACATCCAGGGATAATTACAACATACAGTGTAGGGAAACTATGCCTCGAATGGCTAGAGAGATCCACACTGACTGAAATTAAGCAACACTTGACTTTACTTAAAGAAGGTGCTGACTTGCGAGATTTCATAATGGGACCTCGCAAACAGCGTCAAAAACGTTTCATATACGCCGGTATATACGCTGCTTACAACGAAGCTTGGAAAGTAATGCATATTGAAACTGCTGTAAAAATACGAGAAATTGATGGTATCAATTTGGAAAAATCACTGTCTGTAGTGGACAATGGGTTAACGACTCTGTCCTCCAGAATTTATTCACTTGACAGCATTGTATCATCTGCTATTGATATAATAGAACAGGATATGCTAATGTTACAACATGGCCAGTCCCAATTACGTTCTATTGTACAGTTAGGCTGGACGTTGCAAAATCTGCGTTCAGGTCACGTGCCATGGCGTCTAATCAACACAACGTCATTATTTTCTATCTTTAACCTTACTGATAAACAAATCTCTTTGGCACAAAAAGGAGAAGATTATACGGTACTGAGCATTGAAAAACTAGAAAAATTGCCATTGACAATGTCAGAACGACCTGTCATTGAATGGATAATACATGGTACAATTACAATCCGATAGCAACTTTTCAGTTTCAATATTGCCAAAAGTATATACCAGCAGGCCTGTATGAAAGGTTGGGTAAAGGATACATCAAGTCATCCTGGAATTTACCTTATACACATAGATGTTATAGTTAAGGGAAAAAAGAGGTATTTCTTAGTGGCAACAATTGTAAAAAATCACTAAGCGGTACACTTCTGTGTCAAGGTATTAACTTGCATGGAGCCTGCAAAGGTTCATCAAACAACCTTTCATGTCACCTGCACGGCACCCCTGCAACACAGATAGAGCCTTTTTTCAGACAGCTTTCCAACGGCAGCTACGTTATAATAAGTGACCACAGCTGTTGTGGCATGGTGCCAGGAATAGCCTATCTCGTGAGCGTTATTTCCAGGGTCATTTGCTGTATGCAAGTATTGTATCCAAACAGCAAACCAGACATGGAGGCAGCAATATGGCCTTCCCTGAATATCTCTTCTATTCAAATTGATACTTTAAGCAGAATGAAATCCATTCTTTTACAAACAACTGTGCCTTTAACCTCGTCCAAAGAGATGTATGATCTGCAAGTTGCAAGGACAGCGGCAGAGATACATACATTATTATCAACCAATTGCCCCGTGCATTTCGCAGAAATGTTAGGTCAAATTTTAAACATGTCTGATACCAGTGGCATCGCACATGTATTTAAGACAATTTTTTCGGGACTATTAGCACCCTTTGAAGCAGTCCTGAGCATCTTCCAGAATTTCGTGCACTCTGTGTTTGGCAGCCTGCCTCTCATCTTGGGACTCGTAGCAGGAATTTTATTTTTGTTCCTTCTGCTCCGATATGGCAAATCCAGCCACAAACAAAACTCAGGCTACCATGGAAGAAACGATCCTTGTGATGAGATGCCGAGAAAGAATAACTAAAGTACTCGGTTTAGCTCGGCTAAGAGATCTGAATACCACATGGTTTCTTTCATTCAGACCAATCTGGCAAGATTGCATCCTACCTGTTCTACGATGCCTGCTATGCGGAGAAGAATGCGTGTTGGACGTCTGTCTCACACTACCAGCAGCAGTACCTTTGGATATCGATACTTTGCTTGGTTCGGTAACGGCTCATGCAACGTGTCGTCCCCAGCGGCTACCTATTCTGATGACAGCATTCGTTGAGACTTCACCATTACGATTAGGTGACGGTGAGGTACGAGATGAAAGCGGCACACAGGTACAACCTTCTGTGACCATTGCTGATCTAAACACCGACGACAGCAATGCCTCTCATGTCTGCACTATTTCTGCTTTTTCGAACTTGGTCGAACTTTCCCCTACTGTTGTAGACGAATTCTTTGCAGCCCTATCTGAATTATTGTTCTCTCCTAACAACGAGAATAACTTTGAGCACACAGCGTTCCCTGAACACTGAATTCGACCTTCAATTTTTAAAACAGAGCTTCTAAAAATCTGTGGAACTATTTTTTGCCCTGAAAGCGAAATTATTTCTCCCCGTTCCCAAAATATTTACAATTTTTTGGGCACCCAATACTCTGCTTAAAGTAGAACTATTCTTAGAGAACAAGATTTCTATTTTGAAACTCTAGAGACAATATTTTGATTCAGCCTCTAGCACATGTACAATCTTGTATAAATATGTGATGAAATGGTCTCGACCTTCTCTTCTGTATTAAGAGCCATTTCATGAATGTAATTTTTGTGATTCATTCAGCCAATATTTGAAAGTACTATATTTGCATTATCTGAATGATATCACTGCTTAAAAACGTACAGAATACTACTCATTTTTCGTGTATATACCATTTCAAATGCATTTTATGTATTTTGGGGTGGGCTGGAAAACACATGCATAGTTATATGTTTAATATTGCTTAGTATTTACTAATGATGGACATTATACGTGGAGTGGGTGTTGTGAACGTATCTAGGACCCTATTTAAATATTCCCGATTTATGCCCTTATGTGGTTATAACAAATCATATCCTTATAAAGGCATAAGAATCATATCCATATTTAGTCATAGCCAATGCAGTCCAAATACGGCAAGGCTACTCCCATAGACTCCTAGAAAGTACAACGCGTTCTTCAAACAAACCAAGCCTCCAGCAGCCCGGGAATTCCCCCCTGCTTCTGTTTTGATTTGTCCAGGAACTCCTGGAGTCCTGAAAGAACTGTAAGTTCTTAGTGACGTCTTATGTCCAACCTTACGTCAAACTCGGCACCTTCCAGGTATAAATATACCAGCAGCTGCCCTAGCAAACACACGGTAGTTTGGAGCAGATCAGCTGTCTATTTGCCCGAAGCCCTGCTGTGGCAAGTGCCGAAGGAAGCCGACCCTCCCATTGATGCACTGAGAGAGACGCTGTCTTTTCTCCTGCCGAGAAATTCAACTCCAGTGTTTCCAGTCACCCTTGTGGGTTGCTGGGAGATTGAGTCCTGAGAACGAGATACAAGACCTCCTTCATTCTCTAACCAAGGTACGGAGCTGATTAGACCCTCAGAGAATTCTTGATTCAGATTCTTGGCAAAACTATCTTAACTTAAACTGCAGCTCACTTACTCCTTCCCACGTACTAGGCTTAGGTTAGGTACACTGGGGTAGGCATATCTTAGAAGCACCAGTTAAGTACGTTTAGTCATGGTTTTATATATGTATATATTTTATCTATTTTAAACATGGTATGGCTTAGAAACTGTACCATGCTTTTACAGTATTATTTCATAATACTCCTTTTACTGTACGCACTTTACTTTATAACAAGTATTGCAATTGTGGCAACTCACTTCTCTTGCATGAGAAAGAAGACTGTTCAATAAATAACCACTTTTATTGAAAACGTCCGTCTCTCTATTTCTCTGCGCTTCTGGTGAAACTAAGTATGCACGATTGACTGAGTGAAATAGTTATCTATTGTTTTCGCGACTCTGGAGATATACTTCTTATTCTGGAGGGAGCAAAGTTGTCATGTTTATGCGGTTGTCAGAAACGAATCCCTTCTTGTCTATTCAGGAAAGTTAACTCCTTCCTGTTCACTCGAGAAAGTTTCTAGTGACCTCTGAGCTAGCTGGCATTCATAATTAAGTCTAACATATTCAGTAGAGACCTAGTCGACCTCAGTCCTACGTCTAAACTATCGTTTATGTTATTCCAATGCGCAGAGCCTATTGGGAATATAGGAACTACACTACACCTTACAGTTGTGTTGGATCTAGTTGCTGTAAGTCTTCCTGGTTTTTTGAAATTGTTGCATCTGTTTGCATTGCAATTGAGGAAAGTGATGGAATTGTGATGGTAAATACTTTAAATGTATATGTCCCACATTCAAGGTTTTATTAACAAGAACACAACCCCATTATTTGATGACAAATAGTCAATTCACCGGGTATGAACGAGCCATACTGGCAGCTGAGAACATCTCCATTGAAAGGTAGCAATCCAGCAACCCTTCTTACAATTTCAAGCAAAAATGGTGAGGGTAGGGAAGTGATGACGGTGATGATGATAAAGGGCCTGAACATGATTGCATTGAAGTTTAGAAGTATGTGCTAAACCAAGACCAAATATTAAAGAGATCATTCTTGAAATGATTGATCTGACTTTGTTTGTTGATGGTTCTTGCAGTGAAGGTTGCCTCTACATTATGTTCCACTTCTAAGATTCTTAAAGAATCATATCTGCCTAATGCAACTTCAGCACAAGTGGCAAAGTTGGTTGCATTGTCAAGAGCTTGTGGCCTTTCAGAAAATTTAAATGTTGTAATTTATACAAACAGCCAAAATGGTTTTTGAGTGGTTTATGATTTTGGTCAATCTGATCATAGAGAAGTTTTATGACATCTTCTGGAGCTTCCACCACTGGTAGTCTCTAAATAAATGATATATTGAAAGCAATCCAGCAGCCAAAATAAATTGCTGTGGTCCAGTGTGTTTCTCATATGGCTGGAAAAGATATGGTTACTCTTGGAATCAAGTATGCTGATAAGGTGGCTAGATAATGTGCATTTGAAAACAAAACAGTGATACAAGAAAATGAACAAGATGAATTGAGAATAATTTCTATGCAAATTACAGAAAATGTGGATTGTTTCTTGTTAAGTTCAATTCAAGATTATTTGAGCGAACTGAGAGACCTTCATGCGGAAGCTACAGAAGAGGAGGAAATTAAATGGGAAAAGTTGGATTACATGAAAAATCATCGGAATTTATAAGCTTCTCTTGAACATAGGTATATTTTGTTAAATTCTATGTTGCATTTTATAGTACGCTATCTACATGGACAATCTCACTCAAGAAGGGACTCCATGCTTAAGACTTTCGGAAAAATATGGGAAAATACACGTTTTTAAAATGTTGCCGAGGATTTATGTTCAAAGTGCTCAGTATGTCAAATAATAAGGCAAAGAAGATAGTCACAGTGATTAATCATATTGGCAAATCACATGACCCATTTACAGGACCCCAAGCAGATTTTATGGCAATGCAAAGTTTTAAATACAGTCTTGTGATTGTCTGCTTATTTTGTAAATGGTTCAGGACATCCTACAAAGGATCAGTCCTACAGCCTGACAGTTGCCAATCTTCTGTTGAGGAAATTGATACATCATTTCGGCCTTCCAACTTCTATTGAGGCAGATCATAGTTCCCATTTTAAAGAATGAGATTTTGCAATTAATGTGTGGCACTCTCTAAATTAAACACAGGTTCCATTGTAGTTATTGTCCTTAGTCTACTGGATTGATTAAGACTATGAATGGAACCGTCATGAACAAACAAGCTAAAGTATGTGCTTCTAGTGGTTTGAAGTGGCCAGATGCTCTTCCTCTTCTGTTGATAAGCATTGGATGTATCCCTGACAAACAGACTGGTCTATCGCCCCATGAAGTGAACATTGGCAATGCAATAAGATTGCCTTGTACTCCTTAAGCTGCACTTATTCCAATTACTGATGACATTGCTCTACGTAACTGCAAAGGTCTAGCTGATTTGGGGAAATCTATTTCTCATTAGATGAACTTGGCAACCAAACCAACAAAGAAATACAGTGCCATGATTTAAGCCCTGGTGACTGGATAGTTGTCAGAAGACATGGGAGGAAAAGCTGTCTGGAGGGTCACTGGAAGGGACCATACAAGTGTTCTATACAGCAGACAACTGCTGTAATGTGTGCTACAGTGGATCCACACCACTCACACAAAAGCAGTGGATGAAAATGTGGTAAAATAAAACAATGATTCACAGAATCATGCTGTAGTTTACAGCGTGGTTCCAGAGGGGGATGGTGAAAATGTTTAAAGTGCGGCTTCTGCAGATTAAAACATCTAATCCACTGCAACTGAGGTTTTTTACCAGCCCATATGTATTGAGAAACCATTATATGAAGATGCTAACTGAAGCATGTGCCAAAATTGTCTATGGGGGATATTCTCAAGAACGTGGGATAATCATCGCCAAAATCGGTTAACGCAATGTTTCATGTTGCCGTCTATCACAGGAAAATAACTCTGTGTTAACGTCCTATTCACAACATGGTGGTAACATGCAATAGTCTCCCGATAGCACGTCAAATGTCCGCGATAAAATGACCAGGACAGCGATAAAAATCTAAACCGGAACGTGAAAAAAGTTGTGATGGGCCCAACTGCAATAAAAAGTTCAGCGATAAGCAGCGCCACGCCTAAAAGTCCCACATGTCAGGCGGGAAAAATCACTATAAAAGCGGCAACAAAAAACACAAACAAAACACATACAACTGTGAAGCACAATGGAGGTAGCTGGAGCAAGTACAGAGGACAACCAGAACCCCACAACCCCCACGGAGGACCAGCCTGGGACCATCAATGGGGAGACGGTGACAGGAGTTGGGGAACGGACACTGCACAACAAGACCTGAGCCAACAGCAAAAGGGTGAGTGACGACCAGGGACTGTGGGATGGGGAATATGGGCACAATGGCACACATGCACAAGTAAGTATAGCACATCTGTGGACAAACCATGCCCAAGAGTCACAACGTCAACCAAGAGCCCAATTTACACAAGTCTGCAACATCTCAGCACTGTATGAGCCCAGAAGTGAAAGGCACACCGCCTGAAAGGGATAAGGCCCAGTCAAATCAGAGCTGAAGGGGCAACTCACCCACAATTTAGCACACACACATAAGATGCAGAGCACCCTAACATTGACAACAATGTGGTACAAGCTGTAACACTTTAACAACAGAACAGAGAACACAACTGCTGCCGCTTGTGTGTAGAAAACGGCCATTCGTATTTGGCATAGCAGGAAACTGTGAGATGACAATGTACAAGTACAATCTCACATCCCTGATGGTGTAGATATGTCAACTGTCCCGCATCAAATAGGCGTCTCCTCACAAACAGTCACAATGTAGTTTGTCATGCAGTCTGTTAGTAAACTTGTACAATGCATGAACATACATGTGAACACAATGTCAATCTACATTTCCCCTTCACATTGCAGAGGGACAATCAACACCTCCTGTAGAGCAGACCCAACAACTCAGCACTGATGATAAAGAGGACCTCCCGAACATCCACACCGACGCACTCCAACAGCTCAGGGACAGCTCCAGCACCCCACCTCCAGGAGCAGGGCAGCCCAGCTGCATCCATGAGACCCTACCCCCTGCACAGAGCACACAGCAGGAAGCACCCACCACCACGGCTGTCTCCCAGGAAACCCACAACCAACACATGGCCTTCCAAGGCCATGTGTGAGGGTGCAAGAGGGAGATGTTGGACCAGCTGCAGGTACAACCTCATGGCAGCCAAACTAGATGCCATATGTGGGTGTCTAAGTCCCATCAGGGACCAATCACAGTCCCAAACACCCACTGTCCTCTCCTTGCTCTACAAGCCATGGCTGACATTGCTGGAGTCATGACTCTGAGCCAAGAACAACTGTCTAGTGAGAGTGGCCCCAGCAATGTCAGCAAGGAGGTGCGTCACATGCGAATGATCATGGGGAACATGGAGCGGATGCAAGCCTCACAAATGGCTGCAACAGCTGCACACCAGTGAGATGTAGCTGTGATCTTCCATGCACTGCAGATCCTCATCATAGCATTGCCACCACAAGGCCTGGTGCTACTACTCCATCCACGTCGCCGCCCCCTGAAGTGTCAGTGCCACACAGTGCGGCAGACATTCCACGTCCAGCCCCTGATGTGTCACTGCCACACAGTGATGCAGACAAAACACCAGCTCTCACATGTGAGGCACCTGACATATCAGAGGACAAGGATGATGATGAATGTGGCTTTGTGGTAAGAATGAAGTGTAGCATTCATCTCCGCCATGTGGTCCGGTTCAGCTTGGTCCTACCCTCTGCATCATGCCCTGGAATAACACCTCTCACTGTCCCCCTATACACTGTGCGACACTCACCTTGGACCTCGACATGGACTGCCATATTTGGTTTGGTTACCAATGACACAGCAATCACACTGCGGGCTGTAGTCTTCCACTCCCTATGAACTTGTCAATCCTGGAAGGACTCTGGCTGGCCCTCCACGGGCCAACAATGTAAAGTGGGGTTTGCATGGCCCTGTGCTGCTCCAGCTTCAACACTCCACTGAATGTGAATAAAACATTCCAATGCACACAAATGTGTCATGGCCATGATCAATCAAGAATAAAAGTATGGATGAATGTAGGGACAGTGATTCCACAAAAAGGTACTCCCTGGGTAATGCTATCAATGCACAGGTATAGCCGTGACCCAGATAGGCTTTGAGACACACATCGTCATTCAAATCAACACTCATCATAGTTGAACACAAGTGATGGTGCGTAGACTTTATTATCATATGCGTGTCAGTACGGGCAAGATAAGTGCCACAACATGCAGACCAATGCAGCAGTATGTCAGAATGAGGAGCATTGCTAAGCGACGCTGTCAAATCCGGGGGAGTGCCTCACCTTTCACAGGTGTGTGTTAAGCCGTGTTGTTGTCCGCTCATGTAGTCGGAGTCCAGGCCAATGCAGCCATGTCACTATTGTCGTGGAATATGTGACCAGATCTCCAAGATGCAACAAGGTGTCGGGACATGTGCAATGTGTTCCAATCTGTTGTGGCTGCAGGTACATAGTTACTCGTCCATTAAAGCGATTGCAGCTTCGTAGTCTAATATTTCCAACATGAGGTTGTTGTCGACTTCATCAAACAGGACGCCGAGTCCACCCATTAGCAGGTTCGGACAGATGTGCTACGCCCACCCCCTTTCACCAACTTGCACTACAGCCCAGTAGGGGAGCGGTTCAATGTGGTCACTGCACACGAGGATTTGTGCAATCTCCCAGGTCCAGCTGCCAGCATGTATGCCAACTATCAAGGCATCCCATAAATGGGTATCATGGTGACACTCCTGGTCGTGTGCCAACAGGGGGCGCACATACATGTAAAAAATCAGTTCATTTACCGTCCTGTTGGATAGGCAGACATCCATACACCACTCGAATATGCACAATTGACAATGCTACACAGGCTGAACGCAGGTGATGTTGGCAAGGCAGAAGCTTAGCCGGTAACTGATACGCATCACTGCCAATGGCAGTGCCCCCAGTAAATGCAGCATACGTGCACGGTACAGTTCCACGTGACAGGGGTTGTGCATGTGTCCGGGATGTTCTGCCATTGCGTCAGTGGCTTTAGTTGAAGCGGCGCTGCACTGACCTGCGCCACTTCTGTGGATGAAATGCCACAGCTCGGATCATGAGTTGTTTTAGTGTGCAACGGTTGTACGCCTGTGATGGTGTGGGAGTAAGTGTGAAGGCCGTTCCATGCAAGATAACTTCCAACATGGACTTCTGTCTGTGGAGTGTGTATACGTTGTTCCTTCGTCGGACTGTGCGTAGTGTGGGAGTCATCAGCTGCTATGGTATCTAGAAAATAATAAAGGGGTTCTGCCCAAATCACCCTCCCATACCTGAGCAAGGGACATCAAAAAGATGAAGAAGTAGAAACAATTGGTACTGAGGGATTAATTCAACATTTAATTCTACCCAAGATATAATTAATTATCCTGTTTTGTACAAATAATTGTAATAAAGTCACTATTCCCAAGTTTTAGGGACATATCTACGTGTCACAGGACAAAGTGGCGCACAAAAGCAAAAATATATTAAATCATACTGAAAAAACATACATTCCATATACATATCACAAATACAATATATACATTACATATACAACAATGTACCCTAAAAAAATATACATACACATCTCAAAATAGTCACTCTTAATTTAGAGTGATACACATCTGAAAGGGAATCCTCACAGCGCCTGAGATATAAATTCTCTCAAACAAACTGTTTTTTCCAAGGCGCATCAAACAAACAAGTGTAAAGTTATGGGGACTCCTTATCACAATGGTGTCGACGCAGTTGCGGTCGCGTTTCCGCCAGTTGTCTCTTATGGCTTCATCAGGACAGGGGTACTTAAAGCTTATTTCGCGGGGTTTCAACCAATCCCACAAAGGGGATGGAAAAACGGCTTCCTCGTCTGATGCACACTTCACGTGCTCCTCGAGAAAAATTATATATATACAAGCGCCCACTTCAAAATCCAGAGGCAAACACGTTAGACACTCCGATGACACCGAGGGAGTGAAGGGGAATCTCTTTCAGCACTCCTCCAACTGTGATCAGAATCACTCAAAGATCCATCTACTAGCACCTACGGCAGCAAAAATCCGCGTTCTCGTGACAGGGGTTGTGCATGTGTCCGGGATGTTCTGCCATTGCGTCAGTGGCTCTAGTTGAATCGGCGCTGCTCTGACCTGCGCCAGTTCTGTGGATAAATTGCCACAGCTCAGATCAATGAGTTGTTTTAGTGTGCAACGGTTGTACGCCTGTGATGTTGTGGGAGTAAGTGTGAAGGCCATTCCATGCAAGAAAACTTCCAGCAAGGACTTCTGTCTGTGGGGTGTGTATACGTTCTTCGTCGGACTGTGCGTAGTGTGGGAGTCATCATCAGCTGCTATGGTATCTGTCAGTGGGTGCCGGGCACATGCAATTCCGAGGTCGTAGGTGCAGATGTGCTCACGCCTGATAGTTCAAACAAAGAAGCTTTCATCCCTAATGTTAGTTTGTCATTGGCTTGCATTCAGGAAATGTAATGTGGCTTGTTGGGGGTGGGGTTTGGGATGTATGCGACATTTGGGATTCATGTTTGACATGTCTTGCATGTGGCATATGAGCGGCATCACTGTGTGTTACTGTGTGTTACGTTGCCTAACAGCTGCTCCTCCCTCCCCCCAAACCCATTTACTTATGTGCGCTGCACGATTTCATCACTTGCACTTCTATGGCACAGTATTACTATGCCTGTCTGCGCATGTCCACAAGCCTGACAACAACACTGTGATGTTGGCCGTTGAAGGTGGTGGGCCACATGAGTGTAGGCCTATGGTAAGGATAGTGCGGACACAGATGTAGAGTGCATGCCTGACTGAACTGGCGCTGCTAATGTGGCTAGGCATTTGTCTCATGCTGTGGCAATCCACACAGAACACGAGCATGCATGATCCTGGACCCTGAGCGGTCTTGCGCTCCTTCATTACTCCGTTTGTGCTAGCCCGCCCTCTGGGTGCATGCTTCATTGCAACAGTGTCGCTTACAGGGGGGGACTACTTAGCTACATGTCCCAGCTCTTACTGATTTGTGGTGCACAGAGTTAGTGGCACGTGAAGCGCTCAGGGGTTGCGCAGCCAGGGACGATGCGTCGTCTGGGCGGGCCGCACTGGGAGCAATGTCTTTTGCCTACTGAAAGCTGCCTCAATAAGGTCATGTGGTGTCGACTTGTGGTGCACAGAGTTAGTGGCACCTGTGCCGCTCAGTGGGTGCGCAGCCTGCGATAATGCGTGGTCCGGGCGGGCCGCACTGGTAGCAATTTCTGTTGCCTCCTGGACTGCGTCATCTGCAATCACGACTCGATCTGAATTGTGATCCCTGCTGATCGCAGTGTGGGTCGAAGGGAGTAGTCAGCACAGGCATAACTCCACGATGCTGTGCCACTGGGTTCCCAGGGGGCCTGTGTCGAGGAGGCCGGCCGTCACGGCGGCGGCCTCGTGGCAGGGTGAAGTGTGCTGCCCTGGCAGACGCGTCAGCCTTCCCGGAAGTGGACCACACCCAGAGCCCCGGCCTATTTATTCACACTTCTACGCTGGGCTGGCGTACGCCGGACCAGCCCACTCCGCTTACGCTTACAGGGGGACAGCACAACTACATGACCGAGGTCTTCCTCACTGCCTGAGGTAACATGGTTGTGTCCACTGTTGACAACACTACAAATACCAGCAGTATATGTCCACATGGACAGTTCTGTGCCCTGCATACTGAGGGCTGTCCAGCACATCACCGCCACACTTGGCATTGTGTGCATTCTTATTCATGGGTGACTTGCTTCCTTCACTCATACTTGGTTCCCACCACTCCCCACATTCTGCTATTGTGTGACTGAGGGGCCATACCGTTTTCGGAACGTCCGCTGTCCTGTTCTGCGCTGCCTCAGTGGTAGTCGGGGTGTGGTCCGGGGAGGGGTCATGGGGGTGGTGGCGGTGGGTGTTGTGGACCTTTTGGGTCTCCGAGCTGCATGATCAGTGTCTCCATGACATGTGCTGGTCTTCAGATGTGGCTCTGAGCTGGACTCCCTTTCATACTGCAGGTAGTCCTCCTACTTAACACCAATAAAAGGCAGGTGTTAAATCCCAGCTGCTAACGTGCCTTATCGCCTGTTTTTGGATCGGAGATCTGGCTGGTCGTTGTGAATATCGCGAAGTGGTGTTTTTGTGTGTTTTTGCACTGGAACGCCTACTCTGTATATCATTAGTGTTAGTTGTGTCTCTCATCCGTGATGATGGTTTTTGCGGAAGCTATCGCTGGAAAACTGGCGATATCTGCAGTTTGCACCAGCTTGAGAATGGGGCGATAATTCTTTCGCCACTTTTGCTGCACTAAAGTGCTGATAACTCGGCGATAAGTCCTAGAGAATATGCCCCTATGTCTATTAAAATGTGTTTTATATGGTAATTTGCAATAGAAGGAAATAAAGAAGCAGTATAGAAAAAGCTACTGGTACCAATGTTACCCTTCATACATTAGCTAGCGAATAGGATCGGCTTCTCCTTCTCTTCAGGATTTGAAGAAATTATACTTCATATCTTGGAAATTATAAGTGGACATTGTTTGATTTCCACTCTCTTGACTTGCAAGGTAGAAGAGAATCAATAATTAAGAGAAAGCAGACCCTCGCAGGTCCAGGAAGACACACTGGGCATGAAAGCACCATGTCTGTTGTCCATATTGGGACTTACGTCATATTGTGTCGTGTTAGGATGAACACGCAAACATGCACTAGCACAAGATTTATGATTCGTTTAAAAAACATAACACAACTTACTCATATTGTATAGGTGTGGCCTCCTACGCACAGGTGCAAATAAATGTCGTTTTAGATGCGGCGCTTCATAGTGACGGGCGTTTTGTTTGTTTCTAAAACATCTGTTTTCTGCCAGGAAAGGGAACCGAGGCAAGGGGAGATAAAGCGATTTTCCGAGGATCACACAATTTGGTCAACTCAAGTTATTAGAACATGGGTTTCTTGGCTCTGCTTGTGTTGTGACTGTCTAGCCACTAGAATACACCTCTTCGGGAGGCGTGTCTCTCATTTGAAGCGCCTGGGTTTTCACGCAGCATAATTAAGCACTCGCTCTCTGTCCTAATTTCGTATATTGCCGAGCCCGGGGACATTGCTCTCCTGCGCCTCGAAGCTATTACAAAGCGATCACAAAGAAGGCCCCATGTGAAATCTCTGTGGTTTTTAATATTTAATCCATCCGTGTCTTGTAGTGTTTTGCCCGAGGTAGAGCAGCTCTGCAGAAGTGAGACGTTATGTTCAGACTTGACAGGCCCATTCCCAGTAAACCGCTGCTCCGAATCAACGGCTGTTTGTTTGACTTTTAGTCTCCCGCCATATGATTTCGAATTTTGGCGAATGGGAGCTAAAAATGCTTCCTGAAGAGCAAAATACTACATCGAGTTGTTTTTTGTGTGTTTTTTTTAAAGCGGTTATGTTTTTATAAGAGTAATAAACTCAGCCTCTTGGAACAGAATCTTTTGATGAACTCTTTCTAAACAGTTGTATTATTTTCTGTAGAACCCAGGAGGGTTCAATTCCGAGCAATTAAGTCTTACCACATCACAGGTAGGAGACAAGGGGCGGACGTAGTTCAATGTCAAAGATGGACACTTCCTGTGAGCATAATTAGCATGGGCAGAAAAACGTCGGAAGTAAGTTATAATTGCACTACTGCAATGATTCCTATTTCACAATCCCCTCTCTTGTGCTATTTATTTGCACACATTTACTGCATTCCAATATACATTGATCGATTCACTTCCAGTTCCATATTTTCACGTAGAGATCGAAGTGGGCAGGGGAACGGCGTTCACAGTCTTAGTTAATTTGATGAAAAGATTCCTTACTTTTCAAAATTACAGACGTTCCTGAACGGCTGAGTTGCCGAAGGTTGAAAGGGGAGAAGTAGGGGCTCCTCTACTGAGAAGTGACACGCAGCTAAAATAGAAACAGGCCTTTTCGCCAGTGTTCCTGCTACCTGCAAGAAATGGAACTGTGTGCAATTGTTTAATCAGAAAAGCTTACGGCTGCTTGGAAACCAGTGTAGGCTTTAATTGGTAGAATCTGGAATTTGTCATTGTAACAGAAACCTATATAAAAGGCTTGTACTAATTACAGCCAGTATATAACTAAAAACATACCTTTTGAAAAATCCCGTAAACATTATTATACAAAGGTGCATATCCACAAGGAACTATCGCCGAATTAACGGCACTTTATCGCAGCCAAAGGCGTGATAAATTTACCTACCCATTCACAAGCTGGTGTTAACAGCCCACAGCCCCAGTTTACCCGCTATAGCAGCCGCAATAAACATCGCCACAGACGACCCCCGCAACTATCGCTAATGAGCTGCAGAGTAGGCGTTCCCGAGCAAAAAGCCGCCACAACACAACACCTCAACATTCTCAACGCCCAGCCAGATCGGCGATAAGAACACAAAACACGTGATAAGGTGCGTTAGCAGTAGGAAATTAACACCTGCTCTGACCTGGTGTAAAGACGGACGGCAGCCTGCACCACAAAAGGGAGCCCAGACTAGAGTGTCATCGGAAGAGTAACAAATGCCATGGAACCACTCATCATGCAGCCGGACACCCAAGAGGGCTACAACACCCACCGCCACCACCCCAGGACCCTAACCCCCATCCGGAACGCCCCCGACCACCACAGAGGCAGCGCAGACAAAGACAGCGGTCCCCCAGGAAACGCATCTACCTCACAGACCCAACCTCTGACAATGTCACTGTCCACTATAGGCTGAAAGGGACAACTATCCTAAGCATCCGGACCATCATCGCCTAACAGGCTTACGGCCCCAACACAGCGGACAACCAACAGCCCACTCCACACCAAGCTGCTGGCTGTGCTTCACCTGTTGGCCCCTGGCACACCCCAACCAACACCCGCCAGAGTCGGAGGAGTCTCACAACCGGCCACATCCAAGTCCACCACACCTGTCCTGGACATCACCCTGGCACCCCAGACCCCATACGTCCAACACAATGTGAAGGATCTGCTGGAGACCAAGCAAGGACCATACGCCATAGCCGGATGCACGCACGTGTTGGGGGCAATCCACAGTACACATGTCCTACCTGTGTCCCCTGGTGACATAGCACACAATCACCGCAACAGGAAGCACAGGTCACATATCAATGTGCAGGAAACATCAGAACACCGTGGGACCTTCACCAATGTCGCCTCCAAACACACAGCCAGTGTGCATGATTTCCTCCATCCTCCAACAGCCCATCAGCAATCAGTGTTCCCAGGATGGCACCAAGGGAAATGCACAACCTCTTGGCAAGTTCTAAATTAACACCCCACTCACCTCAACTCCACAACCATGAAATTCACAACTCTGCCAATGCACACGCCACAAAATCACAACCAACATGCACAACAACATGCCCACCCACCCACCAGACACGACAAAACAACCTACAATGGTAAACTGGGCAAGCCGTGAACATGAGTCATCAATGGCATGGTCCCTCAGCCACACAATAGCCGAATGTGGGGAGAGGTGGCAACCAGGCATGTGTGAAGGATGCAGTAGAACCATGATTGGGAAAGTACACAATGCCAAGAGTGGCGGAGAGGTGCTGCACAGACCGCAGTATGCAGAACACACATAGACCCAATAACCCTGTTCAACGCCAGCCGGCGACACGTGAGTGAGGGACCAGGACTACCCTGCAGACCAGTAGGTCTCACATCTAGCACCTAGTCACGAATCACAAATGGCAGAGTCCACACCAGTGGTCGCACGGAGAGAAGAAAGAGGAAGATGCGGCTCAGTCTGGACGAAAGCAGGGTCACAGCCACGGAGGTGACCGAACACGTGGTGCCACTGAACCTCAACTACGCAGCCTGGTGGGGACACCAACCTATGCCGACGACACTCGGTGAATGGCCTGTGCTGACCGCTGCGTCCGGACTACACTGCGGTCCAGTAGGTCAATGAGTCTTGATTTAGCGATTGCGGAGTTCATAACAGTGTTCAGGCATCATCGCAGACTGCATCCCCTCTCGGCACCGGTGCCACTAAGTCTGTTCCCCGACATTCATGGACACTCACTGGTCGTACATTGGTGGCGTCTGAGTCTATGGACTAGGGGCTAGTTTTCATCCTCATGTAGCTGATACCGAATTGGTGGTGAAAACGAGGCCTGCGCTTTCCACCCCACTATTTGCTGCTTTCGGATAAAATCAAACCTTCCACATCATGCCCTTGGAGGACACCTTCTACTGTCCCCCGCTACCCTCCGCAATATACACCTCGTACATTGATGAGGACCCGCTCGGGTAGCATGGCCCATCTGACTGCACCGCAAGTCACTGTCACGTGGCTGGGTGCCTGTGCCGGCCGAAGTGCATCCGGGGCCACTAACTCTGTGCTGGTCCGGTCCGGGACCCCATCTTCTGAGAAATTGGATGGCCCCTGAAGCGTTGGCCTTGGGGTCATCAAATCAACGGCATTTCTCTGTGGCCCTCTGCTGTACACAGCCTCCGGGCCCAACTGCGTCCCACCAGGGCTCACACACCAAAATGAGTCCTCACCGGCCTGGACGTCGCATCACCGCAGGAGGCACATGCCACCACTGCAAGGACCACCGCCAACCGCCATCTGCCAGAGTCGAAACGGTGGTTGTGACAGACTTACGGAGTTGCCCAGACCTGTCGTGGATGCCATCATCGGCCTGATACCCTGCTCAGCACTCGAGGTGCCAGTGAGTCAGTGCACCGCAGGCCATTGTCCATTGCTGATTGAGTTTTGTGCTGTGGGGCGGTTGCGCAGCTATGTCACCTCAAACAGTGTGGGGGCCCTGAGACGTTGATGGGGAAGATGATGAGATGATGCAGGTCTAACACACCCCACTGCATCTGCATCAGGAATATTTTGAAGGGACACAATGCAAGACTTTTTCTTCACATGAGCGCGCTCATCTGTAGTGTCCCAACCCCACTGCACTGCAACTCACGGACACTTCAGTTTGCATGTTGGCTGTCCTCTGGACTTTCTACGGCTCACTCCATGCTGCTTAGCAGTTGAGTCTGTCATGCATGTGTTTTCTGTCTCTGTTGCACTGATGTCCAATGTTCAAGTGGTTGCCAGCACCAGACATTCCGTGCGGAATGGCTTACACTCACCCCACACACATCCAGCACAGGCGTCACTGTACATGTGGCCCTGCCAATAAAAGGCAATTGCCCGTAGCCAGTTCAACATGATATGTACGTGTGTCCCTGTGGTCTTGTTGTATGCATGAGGGCCCTGGGCCCTACGACATTACATTGTGCTGTGTACATCGGATGCAGACATGTCAGTGTGGGTATCCTTAGTGGGATGTGGGTGGTCCCTGAGGGTGATAGACCCCTACGTATGTATCCTAGTTCGCATTCCATGGGTTCGGCCCCCATCCACACCTGTTGGGCCACCTCCTTTTGGCGCGCTGACACATGGCATTGGGGTTGGGGGTGAAGTGTCATGAGCCAGCTGTGCTTACGGGTGCTTACTGCTGTGTGGTCTGTGTTCTCCTCTGAGTAGTTTGGCTGGCCGGGTCCTGGTGGGGGGTTGCGTGGGATATCCATGGGCTGTTGTAGGGCTTCAGTGTCGATGGTGTGGTGGTCCTTTCTGGCATCACAGATGTGTTGCATTCTGTGCTCTGCTGCAGGTGTTGTGTGCCACTCTGCAATGTGAAGGGGAAATGCATGTTGACATTGTGTTGACATGTATGTTGGCGCATTGTGCTGGTTTGCATACAGACTGTATGGCAATGTACATTGTGACTGTTTGGGAGGTGCTGGATTCTTCTGCGGGACAGTGTACATTTGGACTACATAATGGATGTGAGGTTGCATGCGTACATTTCCATTTCACAGTTACTGGCTCTGTCAGATGTAGTCGGCATGTTTCTGTGCATGTGCGGAGCCAGTTGTGTCCTCTGTCCTGTAGTGTCGGCTATGCGCATTGTACCACGTTGTTGTTAATGTGGGTGTGCTGTTCTTGCTATGTGTGTGTGCTGCAGTGTGCCAAGGGGATCTGGGACATGATCCTGGGTAATTGTGGGTGTGCAGTGTGCTACACCTCTTTGTGCATATGTGCCATTGTGCCCATCTCCCCCTGTCCCCCAAGTCCCTGTTCATTGCACTCCCGGCTGCTGTTGTGTCAGGTCCTCTTGAGCTGTGTCCGTACTCCCTACTCCTTGCACCGTCTCCACACTGATGACTGTGGTCTGGGTTTCCTCCAGCTCCTCCTGTGGTGCTGGACTGCCACCTCCTGTCGCCGTTGCTGCCTTCCTGTTGGCAGGTGGTTTGTACCTGGTTTAGGTTGTCAAGTCATGCCGGCGTCTATTGACCTCCTCGATTGGCCTCCTCGGTACTCCCACTGCATTCCTGGTGGTCTGCTTGTGGGTCAGTTGCTGGTAGTGTTCTGTCACCTCCATGACGCTGGTCTTGTTTTCTTGCGGTCTGCACCGTGTCTTCCTCTCCCTCTTCTGCTTTGCCTTCCCCGCTCCCGTTGTTCCTTGCTGGTGGTCTGTGAGGGTTGTGGGGTTCGACTTGGACTCTGCGCTGTGTCAGGGTGCATCTATGTTGCTACATGCTTTGGCTTGTTTCTGGTGTGTTGTTTCTGTGGTTTATGTGGTTCATTGTCCTACCAGACGCATGGGATTTGCAGGCCTGTGGCTGGTTTTTGCTACTTTTTGCACTGCGGTTGGCCTCATCGCATGTTTTTTAGCATTCCCGTATCGCATTTTTGCAGCGTGGCGTTGATTTTTACACGCAGACTTTTGACGTGTTATCTGGTGTCTATTGCATGCTACCACTGTGTTGTGAATTCCACGTTGACACAGGGCTATTTTCCCACGATAGGCTACGATGTTGAAAGTTGCGTTACGCTACTCTTGCGGTAGTTATCACAAGTTGTTGTGAATATACCCCAATGTTTTTGCACGTTTGCGCAGACTATTTATAGTGTCTGCAATCGATCCTATGCTTGTTCACTACATTTTTTAAACTAATGACTTACATAGTGGCAGTGCTTTCTGCCAGGAGCTTGGATCTCTCAGCACTATAAATAGAAGTCACTACTTCCCCAGTGCATCAACTAGGATTCAAATCAAACCACCCGGTTTCACCTACACAGACATCTGAAGTGATTGCATTAACCAACCAAGCTTTCCAACCAGATAAATGAATCTCCCACATATATAATTAAAGTTGCATTTATTTTTCACTAAAGATGAGTGCATTATACTTTATATGCAGTTATCTGTAGGTGAAAGGCCAACAAAATAGTTATACAATATTTTGTTTCTTCTAGTCATGTCTCTGAGCCCGGCTACAGAGCTGAACCCGCCCCCATTGTACTCAGGGTCACAGTCCCCATACTTTTCTTTATGCACTTCTATCACTGTTTTAATTTTAACATTGCAAAGAACCAAAACTGAACTCCCTGTCACTATAATCATCTTTACCTTTCAATGTTATGAAGAGGGCATGAGGGGGATGAACCCTTGCTTTAGTAAGAGGTGAGCTAGAGGCAATACAAACTCAGACAAGAATGAAATCAGTAAACAGGTGATTAAAGTGACTAGCACATATTCAGTAATGTTCATTCCCCAACCTTCAAACCTGATTTCCAACCATGACCAGACATCCTCTAGGGCAGTGGTGTCATAAACAAAATCTTGTTTGTTCCCTCTGAGAACCACTCAAGAAATGGCACTATCCGAGTCACCGCTGTCCTGAGAACATTCTAAATGTTGCTACCTGGGCATCCAGATGTATCACTTGAATGCAGATCTTGTAGTGGCGACCCTAACTAGGGTGGTGAAGAAAGCTTGTGTGTTAGCATTCAAGAGGAGCACCCGCTGTCAGCAGGGTAGCCTTGACCAACAAGCATTGGCAAAGTCAATAGGTCTTGCCTATGCAAGATCTATTGGCTTTGCCAGTATTTTTTTTAGCCATGCTGTAAATGGCTGAAAGTATATATAAAAAGCTTTATGACACAACCAGCGTTGACTGCATTATAGCACTTTATTTTTTACTTGCAGCTACCCTGCACTGAAGCCAGCACTGCTGTGCAATCTATACTATAACGTCCCTGTAGATCTATAGTTTGAGGCCGCAAGCACACTCCTGAACTTTGCAGGAAGCCCCCTGTTCAAACAGGCCAGCATTTATTTACAAATTAATCAATGTGACAAAAGCAAGTAACTAGGGTGTCCTGCACAGTTAACGTTTGGGACACTTTCATTTTTAAGACATTCTGCAACAAATGTGTAAATTCCAAATATATATTTTATTCATGTGCAGAATGACTTCATCTTAGTATTAGTAGTACATCAGACTAAATCAGTGCAAGTACTTTTTTTAAGTAAGAGTTTTCAAACATGAGTTTTGGAACATTCATGCCTCCACCCACCCCAACAATGCCAATAGTGAACTAAGAGGCAAGTCAGTTATGTACACCCTTTGGATGGCCTGCATTGCTATTCTACATGGACAACATTTTAGTAAAAATCAAATGTTGTAGAAGTGTTTGTACATGAACATCCTGAAGATATGTATCTCAAGATCATAATATATGTAATATTAAAGAACAAGCATTGGCAAAGCCAATTGGTGTCGGCTATGTGAAATCTATTGTCTTTGTCAATGTTTTTGTACATTTCAGATTACTATAATAAAGATGTGGAGTAATAGAAAGACCTGCCGACTTGGGGAACTAAGGAGCATATTTACTAGACAATGATAGAGCGCGACATTGCAAGCCATCTTGCTTCACCGAGCTGCATCATTAGTAAAGTTTAGGGATGTGTTGTATTTACAGCAATAAGAAGCATCCCGGTGCTTTCCTCTGCACTGGTGCACAATTGGTGAATCACTACTTTAATGCCTCCTCTGGAGAGTCGTTAGAAACTGAAGCATTCCCAGGTTTCCAAAGCCTTGTAAATCTGGGAATGCATAAGAATCCATGGGTGTTGCATGGGAACACCCACACTCACAGCAACACCAATGGAACACCCCTTTCACGCAGAGTTAATTCGTGAAAGGGGGCCCTATTAACAAGGCCATGAAAAGACATGCATTGTGGCTTTGCGTGGCCTTGTAAATATGGCTCAGCATTGTGTGCCACTGAAGTGTCAAAAGAAGTGATGCTACAGTGGCGCAGGAGCCTTGTAAATTTGTCCCTGGGTTTGAGTCTGGGCATCGGCTTAACATCCTGTGATCCTGGCTAAATCATGTAATCTCTCTAGAGCCACAAAAAAAGTGTCTTTGTGCAGTATAACTTGTACTAATATTATGCTCTGAAATATGTTATACAAAGTGCTTTCCATAAAAGCTGCCCATACTGTGAAAAATGATGATCCGTGCACTTTTAAGGTGTGCCAGTGTCCTAGGTTAATAGGTAATCAGTGGGCTTCCTAGATCTTTTGGCCCCTCAGCCAATGCACCTGCTGCACCATTCAAATCATGACCCTAGTGCTTGCAAGTTAACTGCATGTGTAACTGTTTGTTTAGTAGTAAAATAAAGCAATAAACGGTGTTTAGTGGTTTGCCTAGATCTTTTGGCCACTGTGTCTCTGCATATATTGCACCATTCAAATCATGACCCTAGTACATGCAAGGTATCTGCTCTAGTGACTTCTTGTTCAGAAGTAAAATATCTCAATAATCGTTGTTCTGTGGGTTTCCTAGAACTTTTGGACCCTGTGCCACTGCACCTGCTGCACCATTCAAATCATGGCCCTAGTGCCTGCAAGGTAACTACACTTCTAAGTACTTGTTTGATAGTAAAATATATCAACAATCTGTGTTCACGGGATTTCCTAGACCTTTTGGCCCCCAATGTCACTGCACCCGCTACACCATTCAAATCTTGACCTTAGTGCCTGCAAGGTAACTGCACTTGTAACTGCTTATTTAGTAGTAAAATATAGCAATAATAAGTGCTCAGTGGGTTTCTTAAACCTTTTGGCCCCTCCCCCACTGAACCTGCTGAACCATTCAAATCATGGCCCTTGTAACTGCAAGGTAACTGTACTCATGACTGCTTTTTTAGTAATAAAATATAGCAATAATCAGTGCTCAGTGAGTTTCCTAAACCTTTTGGCTCCCACTGCACCTGCTGCACCATTCAAATCATGGCCCTACTCCCTGCAAGGACAAATGAGGTAATTATGTATATCCAGTATTATACGTGTTCCAAAAAAGGCACAGCTGCAAACTGAATACATAATTATTGTGTAGCTCAACATAAACACAAAAGCTTTCATAAAAAGTGCCTTTGCACTTATCCAACTCTCCAAAATGACTTGCCACATATGTCATAAATAAAGCATATGCTTTACACATCAAAGTAAAAACCAAGCATTGTTAAATTGTGTTACAATGTTGCTGGCTCTTTCCTGTGAAAATATCTTATCCTGTGCTTGACAGTGAATCGGCCATAAACTGTGTAAATTGCCAAAGATCACCATATGTTAGACTGAAGCTGAAAATGAAATGCAGCTTCGTACTTTGTTCCTCAAAAGGCAGTTTCACAAATCAAATGGACTCACCCAAGAAGAAGAAAAAATGTGTTAAATATGAAAGGGTTTCTACAAAAAGTCCAAAAATGTATTTCATTCACATGGAGAACTGTGTCACTTTAGTAGTACTAGTACGTCAGACTAAATCAGTGCAGTCCGCAAGTGCCCTACTGAAATTTTCAATTGCGGTCCCCCATTGACAATGGACAAGCATCTATCTACAAGTTAATCGACGTGAAAGAAAGCAAGTAACACTTAACTTTCAGGCCAACTTCATTTGTAAAGACATTTTGCAAAAAACTTGTTATATATGAAGATTTCTCTGCAAACATTCCAAAAATATATTTCATTCAGATGCAGAACTGTTTCCTCTTAGTGGTACTAGTAGATCAGTATAAATCAGTGCAAGTTCTTTTTTATAATAGTTTTCAACCATGATGTTAGATACATTCATGCTTTCACCCACCCTGACAATGCCAATAGGGAAATCATGCCCCATAAATTAAAGGCATTTGTTTTGTGTAGCTGAAGAACAAGATACATTTTGAGATGGCTATGCCTAAAACAAAATTTAAATAAAGGGCACAAGCCGGCTACAAGAAGAAAGTATGCTGCATTCCTTTTTCCTGCAAACGCTCTCACTTTGAAGTCAGCCAAAAGCAAAATAAACATCAGGCGCTATTGAAGACACAGCTTGACATTTGAACTCAGTCTTTGAATGCCCAGCAAACGTGATGAGATAAGGCCTGTTTATTATAGAAAAAGAGTTAATGTTTATTATAGTAAAAGAGTCAATGGAAGTATACTATAAACACGACTTCAGATTGGAGAGGTACGAACTTAAGCTGGGGAACCTAAAGCAAATAAAGTCAGCAAATGCAAAGACATCAAATGTGAATTACCCCCACAAAGCCAATGGCAAATAAAGGTCAGAATGCATTCCCAGGTCACCTTTTTGAAACTCCCCAAGATGTCTTTCGCACACCATAACCAAGCAATCAATCAATCAGGTAATTGTATAGTGCGTGTACTTACCTGTAAGGGTCTCAAAGCGCTGTGAGGTGGGGGAACTGTGGTTCAGTTGAAGAGCCAGGTCTTGAGGTCCTTCCTGAAGTAAGGCAGTGACGGTGGTTACTTGAGGTGTAGAGGCAGGGTGTTTTAGGTCTTTGCAGAGACGTAGAAGGATCATCCTCCAGCTGAGGTCTTACGGATCTGTGGGATGGTGGCCAGGGTCAGTTGGGCAGAGCAGAGGTGTCTGGCGGTGTGTAGAAGAAGAGGCGGTGGTTGAGGTATGCAGGTCCAGTGTCATGGAGGGCTTTGTAGTCATGTGTTAGGAGCTTGAAGGTGATTCTTTTGTTGGCTGTGAGCCAGTGGAGGTCTCTAAGGTGACCGGTGATGTGGCTGCGACGAGGGATGTTCAGGATAAGTCTGGCGGAGGTGTTCTGAATGTTCTGCTGTTTCTTCAGGAGTTTTTGGGTGAAGCTGGTGTCTGTGCTGCGCTTTCTGGTAGGCTGTGATCTAATAATGATGGTACTGTTGCTTCTTCTACAAATATAAGAATACTCTTGCTAGACCTAAATAATTTTTACAACCGCCAAATAGGCTCTTCACCTGGGCATTTTCACAATATAAAGTCTTTACAACACATGTAATACAAAATGTATAGTTTTTTTATTAAAAAGTTTTCTTCATGTATTGATAGCATTTTTTTATAGATATATACATATTACTTTTTTATACATTTCATCTATTCAAACATGTAGAGTTAATCTCAATGATTCCATCGTTTAGAAGAACATCAAAGTACACAAGCATAAAGTGCTATTATTTACAAAGATTTTTTTTAACGTAAAGACCTTACAAAATAAAAATATATATACACTATTGAGAAATGAAACCTCTTATATGTCACCCCACATGCAAGCATTCATCAATCTCTCTCACCAATTTATCTACTCACACTCTTACAGACCATTCATACACAGAACACTCCTCTGGGAACTTCTGTTTCTTCTTATGGACATACACTGTCATGAAATACTGTTGCTTCTTTTATACTTTTTTTAATTCTTCCCTGGTTTTGGGAAAAAACATTTTTCGCAAATTCAACAGTGTGCTATCAGACCTTAACTGGAGAAGGAAAAGACATACAATGTTGGTGCACAAGTTGCAGTTTCTCTCTCATGAGGGCGGGTTAAGTGCTACCAATCTGAAATTAAGTGGCTGCCCAGTTGCATTGGGAGGTGTGTAGCTGAGTGAGCATGACTCCCTTGAAATCCATTATATAAACAATATTTAAACCACCACTATGGCTAATTGCACCATGGCAGATCCATGATGAATTTCCTGCCCTGAAATCGGTGTTTGACACTGTTGGCACAGGAATGTATCATGCACGAACACAAGGGTATCATGTGCACCAGGCCTACCACACTAGTCCCTTCCCACATTTAGAACCCTGGCCATGCAAGATGATGTTGAAATATGGTCATGTGCAGGTATGCTACGGTATAGGACTTAGTTGACAGGGATAGGCTGCCCACTTACTACAAACAACGTTTCTGCACTGCGTAAAAGGGAGAGAGCAGAAATGCTCCATATTTACAAAGATATGGAGCATTTCTACTTTCCCTTTGTGCTGGAACACTGAGTGCTGCCTAGCGCCAACACAGGCCTCCCTGCACCATAGTGCAAGGGTGCCTGCACTATGGGCAGGATAGTTTTTGTGCTACAAGGGATACCTTCCTGTACAGCAACAATCCTAAGGGGCATTTCCCTCTTTCTATGTGCTGCAGAATGCATAATGCCTAGAAAGAGGAAGTAACGATGAGAAATAAAGATATGTTTCCTTGTTACGCCTTGTTGTTCCTTATTGGGGAAGGCTTAGCATTTTGACGCATTTCCAGGTTTACAAGCTTTAATCAATCTCGGAATGCGCCAAAATCCATTGATGAATGCATTGGAACAGCGATGCTCCACCCATGGAACACCTGCCAGCTTGAAATGTAATGTAACGCAGCACAAGCCGCTGAATTGCTTTGCGTTTCTTTACAAATCCCCCCTTGTGTAGCTCGGTAAATTTACTCATTTACTCTCCGTGATGCAAACACAACTCAAACGCTTGATAAATCTGGACCTAAGTCCCTATAGGACAGTTTCTGACATTCAATAAGTTGACAAATATAGCCTTATAGCCCGCCGTAGAGGGCTATACCAGCTATTAAAGGCCCTCCCCAGCGTTAAAGGCCCCGAGCTGAAGGCGAGGGCCTTTAACAAGGGAGAGGGACTTTTATAGCCGGTATAGCCCAGCTATGAAGGGCTATAAGGCTATTAGAACATTCTGCCACTAGAGGACAGAATGTTCTAACAAAAAAGAACAAAGCCTTATGGGAGCGTGAGGGGATTGGAATCCCCTCAGGGTCCTTGAAGCCTTTGTTCACAGCCAGAGCTGTGAACAAAGAATCATTGGAATGTTGGAGCTCCAGGCTTATACCAGCCATAATAAGCCCGGAGCACTTCATTGTTTTCAATGGAGCTCCCAACATTCCAATGTTCTAATACATTTTAAATGACCTACGATGGAGGCCATGTCCTGACCACCTAACATGGGTGGCTGGATCCTTAAGAGGCTCCATTCCGGTGCTCCATAAATCCTACATCATCTGACACACCTATGAACTGGCCTGGCAGATAGCCTTACTGCATCGTTCTTCTTACCTCCAGGCACATGGGACTGTTTGACTGCAGAGGCTCCCAGCTGCTCAAGCCGAAGTCTGAGACTAGGCCTGGTGTGTATGGTCTGTGTGTCAGGCCACACTGCAGGAAGAACAATGCTGCTCATGAGGGCCAGAAGACGTGTGTCAGAGGCAGCGACGATGCGATTCAGATTCTGCCTCTCTGCTTCTCATGGGGGCAATTACAGAGCCTCCTGGCCCAGGACATCACTGGTGGGTGGGGCATGGCATTGGCATGGAAAGGCAGCTAGGCTGCGGCCTAGGGCCTCACAATAGAAGTGGTTGGACGGGTGTATCAGGAGCACCTGACTCTGGATGTGGATCACAGAAGGAATAACAGAGCTAAAAAAGCCCCGCTGGGGGCGTGGCGTGTTACTGCTTACCCTCTCACTACACGAGAGATGTGTCCCACGGCTAAGCGACGCTGATTATGCGCGTATCATCTGGACTGAAGGTAGGGGTTAAAAGACAATGCAGGCAATATTAAAATACAGGCTGGCCTTGGAAATGCGGGGTCATAATAGTCAAGCTTTAAGGCGTGCCCCATCTATGAGCGGGGCTTTTTTAACTTAAAATATGTTCTGACTAACGTCTAGGCAGTTGACCACCTGGGCAGTAAGGGGTGTACACTGGACTTGGTGGTGCAGCCACCGGTCGGGCTTTGACTGCACCGCATTGTGGCATCAACAGTGGCCATTCTGCTGAGGCGGGGGGCACGCAAGGAACCCTGCGCCCTTGATCACTCTGCGCCCCTTACCGCTAAGGGGATAAGGCAAATTAGCAGCATTTACAGGTGCACAGGCAGTGGATCGTGGGTGCTATCGTCATTTCTTCACCACGCCACACTATGACAGTACGTGACCTGATCCCCTGCCATTGAGCTCTTGTTTTTTGTTTGTTTTATGTCTGCAACGCCGTTATAACTGTTATGTACGTGTTTGTGTTCAAATATATTTTGGTCTGGTCACGCTGTCGGGTCCGCCATCCAGTGATCTTTTCTGTAGCATCGCTGGGCCAATAGGCACCTGACGCATGAGTTTCCTTTTCTCTTCCCTTTGTTTAGTCTCTTTCTATGTACTGCTTGGACATATCTACTTACAGAGATTGTGGACCCCTCTAGGTATAGCTTCCTAGGGTCCACCCCGAGCTACCTCACACAGCAACAGGGTTACCACTACAGAACCCCTTTTCTTTCTGACGTGCACTTTCACTTTCCTTTTTAGGTCCTGAAGAAACGCTACTGATCACTAGGACTTACATATCGTGAAACATGTCGACCTTGTGTTTAGTTACACTGGCACATTATGCCTTATTGTGACTCACTAACCCTTTGGTTTTTTAACCTACCAGGGGTACCACACAAATAAATAGCCCACTAGTGGAAACCCCTAGGTAATTTTATCCATCTCAAAACGCACCTCACCACCACTTCTCACTGGATCCCCCCCACACACCCACACTCACCAAACAGCTTTTCTCTTTAAAAGATCTTCGTAAAAGAGACCCTTCGGGGCCCATCAGGCATTGCAGCGCCAGCCCGACGAGGAGCAAAAAAGGTCCGATGATGAAGCATGACATCCTTTGAGGTGTGTGTGGGCAACTAAGAGGCAAGACTTGGCCCTCCCCTTCGGGATTGGATCCTTGATACTGGGAATGAACCTCTGCCTCTCTCCCTTTTTCACCCCCTTTTCTCTACCTCTCCCCTATTCTAGTCTTTGCCTCCTCTTTCAGATTGGGTGACATACCGCACCCTACACCAGGAGCATCTGAATTACCGTCAGTCTGTGTAGGGTGGGGGCATGATATCTCCTAACCTGCAACTGTATGACTGAGCAGCGCAGCTCATCACCATTGAGTGGTTCTTTAGGGAAACAGGTGACCTGGCGAATTGATTGGAGCATTATTAGGGCAATTCCCCAACACTGCACGTGGGCTACTGGCATAGGGCATTAAAGTGGATAGGCTAAAAGTACAGGTTCACAGAGGAGACACCTCTTTGGCAAGACTTGTGACTGGCTCACTCACACGTTTATCTGAATTTAAAGTTTGGAACCTCATTGGAATATCCAGTTTTAGGAATATATTGGAAGGAAAGTACCTGAAACCATTTGAAGAACAGAAAGTGGAATACGTCCACATGTCACAGCTTTACCAACACCTGCAGCTACGGCACAACCTACACCCATGCCATGCAGAACTGCTCGGCCTCCCTGAATTTAACCCACTGGACGACAAACTGATTCTGCCGCCTTTTAGAAGGAGAAATATGTCTCTGACATACAGATCCCTGGTGATAAATTCCCAGGCCCATTCAACACCTCTATTCTTACTGAGAACATAATCTGGGACCCCTGGATGAGATGCATTACTCAGGGTCCTGTCTTCACTTATCACCAGTTTATGTTATTACTGATTAAAGTCAATTAAAATTAACACTCTTAGAGACACCTAGCAACCTACACGCAGGGGTGGCTGGTAACATTTGAAGGTGGTGAGGTGAGCGAATTGCCCCACCGCTTCACAAAAGACGAAAATAAAACAAGAATTTAGTATAAACACACACTGAATCACTGGCATGCTTACACTAACATTTTAAATAAAACATATGTCACTTACCCAGGATGCATCTTCTGTGTTCTTCTACAGTTTGTGACTCCGAGTTGAAGTCGAAGAGCTAAATTCCGTAAGCAATCCAGTCTCTGCTCTCATGCTGCTAACTCTGCTCTCATGATGCTAACCAGCATGAGAGAAGCACCACGATTGGGTGGAGCGGGCTGGCTGGATGCTCCTTCAGGTCTTGGAGACATGTGCTTGTACTCCACCTAGCTGTCTAAGACAGCTGGGCTGGAGAGCTGCAAAGTGCACATGTCAGGCTGGCCATTGTAAGACAGCCATCCGAACTGACTTGCGCACTTTGCAGTGTCTGGCCAGTCGCTGATCTAGTCAATCAATAGCAGAGGACACTCCCCTCATTTATGGAGGCTCGGGGGCAGGCTAGAGGCGCGCGTTGGTGAAAAATAAAATGGTAATGAAATCATATAATTGACATTTCATTGTTCACATTTAGCGTGGCTTGCAGTAGGCGGGGAGGCAGAGCTCACCCGCACTCATGAATAAACCGCTGCTGCCTGTACGTAACATCCAACACAGTGGAAGATATTTGCCCAAAATACCAAGCTGTTGAGGCTGACCTCATCCACATCTTCTAAGGTTGTGAATCAAAATATACATAATCTGATATAATCGCCTTCACATGCCAGCTGTCATTGCTCATGACTCCTAGGCATGAATGTTGTGGCTGCTGATAAGAATCAAACACAACAGAATGCCAGCCTTGCCTTGCTGCTCGCCAAATTACATATATTGGAAGAGTGATGGTACAGCAGGCACAATGTTGGAAAGCACAACTCTCAAGGTGGCTGCAGCAGTGGCTCCTCTGCGTCGCCCCCCCCCTTCCAGCAGCCTAAAGAAAATAAAAAGAAAACAATAATAAACACTGGTTTGTTCGCGTTTTATTTTGTGTCCCGGAGTCTTGGGGGCAGGGCCAGGGGGATAACATGCACCCACTGGGAATAGTATGCACTGTTATCAGTGGTCATGACACTTTGGCCGGCTGTCTCAGGCCAGCCAAACCGTCATGCACACTTTGCATGTTCTCCATGCAGGCTGCATTACAGCCTGGGTGGGGAACATGCCAAAGCTCATAGCCCCTGGCTGAGCACTGAACCAAGGCACTCAGACCAATTACAACGCTGCACTGCAGCCTTGTGATTGGCTCAGGGGAGCCTAGGTGCTTCCTGCTTCCAGCCAGAGCAGAACGACGATGAGGAGGGACAAATGAAGAAACACAGCGGCAAAGAGGTAAGTTTTTTTTTGTTTTACTACACCCTGCCCCTTACACCTGCCCCCTAGCCCTGATCCATGATAGCTGCCACTGGGTGGCTGGAAGCAGGAGCAGCTCTGGGTTGACAACAAAAGAGGGTGTGGCCTCACATAATAGAGTGAGCAAGATTTTCCTGGATTTAGGAGACAAAGACAACACCAGACCGTGCATGTGACCTGTACCTGTAATAGAGCAGACAGCAGTGGACAGTCTGCAACTGTTCCCAAAGATTACAGCCCAGATGGCAGAAGAGTTCTGATTGGCGACACGATTGACCCTCTCCGGGTGGTAACGTATGACTAACCCCCCCCCCCCCCTCTCTTTTTTTTTTTTTTTTCTTCGCATCACTGGTGGGTTGCAGAAGGGCACACCCTGTCAAGGGCTACCTCGCCAGAGCGGGCCATCAAGTGACAGTCAACAGAGGCCTGCTCCCCCCGTCCTGAATATGGAACACATTGACTTGTGCCCACGTTGGGCACCCTTGTTTGGCTCCCGAGCCCGTTGGCCTGGGGACCTTTTAGTTAAGGGGATATATGTTCACAAGGCACTCTCACCTAGTACCACGACGGACCTAACATGGTCGCTCATGAGCTCCGCTCTACTACCACACACGGAAGGTTATGGGACCTCTTAATGCTTATCATTTGTGCACCTGGAATGTACGGGGACTGGGCTCAGTTCACAAACGCCACAGAATTTTAGCTCAACTCAACCGTAGAGGAACGCAGGTTGCCTGTCTGCAAGAGACACATTTGAACAATGCTGAAAACGTAAAGATGCGCAAGAAATGGCGAGGACAGCTCTTTGCTACCTCCTACTCTGCGTTCTCCAGGGGGGCGGCGATCTGGCTTCGCAACTCTGTCCCCTTCAAGGCGTTGGAACAAAAGATTGATAAGGAGGGGCGTTATGTATTTGTGCGGGGTTTACTGGATGGGGATGCCATTGTACTCGGTTGTGTGTACTCACCAAACACGGGCCAGTCGGACTTTTTGCTAACTTTAAATGGGATACTTGCTGATTGGGCTGACCACCAGTGGATTATTGGCGGGGATTTCAATGCTGTACTTGATATTACATTAGACAGGTCCCACCCCCCCCTGTTGGCCACTGAGAGCAGGAAACAAGCAGATGCACTAGCGTGCTGGGCTGAGGGCTGGGATCTAGCAGACGCATGGCGCAGCACACACCCACAGGAGAGGGAATATACTTTTTTCTCCCCGCCCCACCAGCTCCACACCAGAATTGACCATGTCTTCTGCTCCCGCTCCCTAACGACCTCAAACACATGGGAAAAACCCTGTCCGACCACAACCCCGTTGAGCTCTCTTGGCAAGCTGCTGCCCCCCATCCCGGCTTGGCGTCTATCCCCTGACTTGCTTGAAGACACAGTCTTCCGATCATCCCTATCCGATACCATAGAAACCTACTTCACCACAAATGCAAACACTGCCAGCACCCGTCAGATCGAATGGGACGCATTTAAAGTCTGTCTAAGGGGGGAGGCGATGGCATCTCGAGTGGGTAGGAAGAGAGAGGTCGTCAGCCAATTGAATGAAGTAGAGGGTTCCTTAGCGTCCCTGGAGAGCGAGGCAGCGGGCACCAATGCACATTTCACGCCGCTGCGAGAGGCTCACATCAGACATGCAGAGCTACTAGAAGACTTGAGACTCCTAGACTACAGAGAACACACGAATAGGCAACATACACAGGCAGACCGAGCTGGCACCCTCCTGGCCCGACTCCTGCGTGACTCCCCGCCCTGCCACCCAATCTTAGAAATACTGGACCAAGAAGGCTCACCGGCCACTACTCAAGCAGGGATCAATACGGCATTCAAAGATTATTATATCACGCTGTATAGCCCCCCGCCGCCCCAATCTGAGCTCACGTTTGAGACCTTTATGGGGGAGCTGGACCTGCCACGGCTCACCGCCGTACAAAGCAAAGATCTACAACGCAACATCTCCCTAGCAGAAATTAGACAGGCAATACGGGCCCTCCCTAGGAACAAGGTCCCTGGGACCGATGGCCTCCCAGTCGAATTCTATGCGACATTCATAGATCTCCTAGCCCCGCGTTTACATGCTCTCTATTTGGAAGCCTTACGGTCGGCCTCCCTACCGCAGTCATCCATGCAAGCGTTGATCACATCCCTCTTAAAACCAGGCAAAGGCGGCCTGCAGCTGGCCGACTACAGACCCCTGTCCCTCCTGAATACTGATTCGAAGATCTTGAGCAAAGTACTGGCGACGAGACTCCTACAATATATACGTGGGTTGATCCATCCGGACCAATGTGGCTTTGTGCCGGGCCGGAGCACGGCCATGAACCTCAGACGTTTGGCCCAACTGATGTTGGGTGATATGGTGGATGCGAGCCCGGAGGGATGCATCTCGCTAGACCTGAAGCAGGCGTTTGACTCCCTTAAATGGGACTACATGTTTGCCACACTTTTAAAATTCGGGATACCGCCCGAATTCGTTGCCTGGGTCAGGCTCCTGTACACTCTCCCTACGGCAAGGGTGCGTACTTCCAGACACATCTCGGGACCTATTGCTATAGCAAGGGGCACCCGACAGGGCTGCCCGCTTTCCCCTCTCCTGTTTATCCTCGCCCTCGAACCATTGCTTTGCAGACTCAGGACGGTGGCACCCCGCTATGGTATCCGGAGACATGGGACGACACATATTGTGTCCGCCTATGCCGACGACATCATATTGTACCTTCGGGACCTATGGGGCGACATGGGCCCCATACCCCAAATGTTTGAGGACTTCAGGGAGATTTCGGGCCTTACTATAAGCGAATCCAAGTCTTATGGATTCACCTTCAGGAACACAGACTCCTCCACCCTACTGCCCTTCGCCCCACACGAGTTCCAGATGGCGGGTACTACCTTCCGGTATCTAGGGATGCACATCTACAGGGAAGCTGACATGATGATTGACGGCAACCTTGGAAGGACCTTGAGAGCACTGAAGTCACAAATTCAATTCTGGCTGACGCTGCCCCTCTCTGTTGCTGGCAGAGTGGCCATTTCTAAAATGGTAATGCTCCCTCGCCTCGTTTACCACTTCACCAACCTGCCATTCCTGATCCCAGCTGCGACATTTAAACACCTCGACACGCTACTCACGGAGCTGGTGTGGGGACATGGGCGCAGACGTATTGGCCTAACTAAACTGCAGCTCCCCTCGGGCTCCGGTGGCATGGGCCTTCCGGACTTTAGGGCGTACAACTATGCATGCCAGCTACAATGGCTAGCCTACTGGGTGGCGGGCCGCAACCTTCACGAGATCAACAGAACGGAGAGAGAACATGAAAGAGGGGACATACATAAGTTGCTCCTACCCCATTCGAACATGCCGAGAGACACCCCTCCGCTCCTCCGGCTGGCGGTGGCATATTGGCGGAAGGCAGTGAAATACACTTCTCCCACAACATCATATGCTCCCACGATCCCGCTTCTGGGCATTCCGCTGGGCTCGGGGACGCTCACAACAATTAGGCTAACGCCATGGCAGGACGCAGGTGTGACACATGTGGGGGACCTGTTCGCGGAGGGGCACCTGTTGTCCTTTACAGATTTCAGGGCTATACATGGCGTTCCTAGGGGCTCATTCCTTTTACACGCAGGCCTTTGCCACTACATAACACATTCCTGGGCGCCTGGAGAACTTGAACCCACTACTAACCCCCTGATAACAATGCAATACCTTATGGGCACAGGCGGCCACCTCACCAAATGGCTCACTGCTAGCATAAAGGCCGGAAGGGCGGTCCCACTAACACCACTTAGGACGGCGTGGGAGGGAGACATTGGTAGACCACTGCGAGACGCAGAATGGGGACGCATTCTCCAGTTTCCCAAGAAAGTAGCCAAAAACCCCAAATACAAGTTTATCCAGCTGATGTTACTGCATAGAGCCTACCTGACCCCTCACCGCCTGCATAAGATGTTCCCCAACGCAAGTAACACCTGCCCCCGGTGCGACGCTGACGATGCATCACTAATGCATATGTTATGGTTATGCCCCAAGTTGGGTCATTACTGGGCCACCATCGCTGACGCGCTTGAGAGTGCTGGCACCCTATCCCATTCGCTCACCATAGAACATGCACTATTAGGGCTGGGACCGTCGACACGCACTAGGACCGTGGCGGCACGTTTCACAGATCTGGCCCTATTACTGGCAAAGAGGGCAATCACGATGAGGTGGAAGTCCCCCAGGCCCCCTGACCCGGACTTATGGAAAGCAGAGGTAATAAGGTGGGGCAAGGCGGAGGGTGAGGCGCTGCAGCGGGAAGAACACAGAGGTCTCAGGAAAACACTGATCTCTTTAGACTGGTTCACCGTGTTGGGGACCTTTGAGGCTGGAGGGGAGGAAGATGGGGGGGATACAGATAGTTCGATTCACACGGGCTGATTGGGTCCGACCCCTCGGGACATTCAAGATATGAGGTGCACTGTGTTGAGGTACGGTGGACTCCGTACCATTGACGATTTATCCCAGCTTACCTATGTGTGTGGGAACGACGAGAACTGTACTGTGCAGAGCAATAAATGACCAGGATGTAAATATCGCTATGCGCATGTTAGTAGAGTGCCGGGAGGGTTCCTTGCGGGTGGGGGAGGGTATGGGTATGTTCAGGGTTTGTTCTATTGTAGTGGCTCTGCGAGAAACGGAAAAATCATTGATACTAGCACCTGTAAATACTGAGCAGACATATGAATGTGACGTCCTGATTATTGCTGTGTCCCAATATGTGTGTAACTGCTCCAATTGCTATGCTAATAAACAGATTTTCAAAAAAAAAAAAATAGAGCAGACAGATGACTATACGAAAGGAGTCCCTCTCATTTGAACATAACCAATGACAAGTAATGTCATGAAGTGTACTTCGACCAATATTAATAACTGAGAGACACAGCACAAGGGTTACCACCTATGTTTACATTCCTATAACACTTGTGGCTGAAGGTGTGATGAAACTATGTGTAAACCATCACTGTTGCTGTATTACAATGAGCTGTTATATGCGATGATGCACACGTGGCACGTTTTTAATTACCTGCATTATGACTATCTTTGATGGCTGTCATGACCTGGGCACATGGCACTAGGACCCTGGAACCGACTGGTGGGAGGGGGGTAAGGAACCAGACACCACTTCCGGTCATGGAGTGTGGGTCGGGCAGATAGCCACGACCTGGGCAGGAGGCAGGACGTGTGATTGTGTGCTGAAAGAAAAGCATAATAAAAGTACTTGAATGAATCAGACGACTCCTGTCGTGCTTTGACGACAAAGACACGACAACTGGCGACGAAGGTCTGTGGAGAAGGATCTTGCGTGTGTCCAGTGCCCAGAAGTGAAGAAATACGGAGCCAGGAGCCGACCCTGGTCCAAGGGACTGAGCGGAGTCACGGCATGGGAGCCCACCCCAGCCGCAACAGGACCAGCGACTGAACAAAAGAAGAAATCATCCGGCCGTAACAGAAAGCCGGTAAGAAGCCCCCGACGTCCCGAGAAACAAGCGCGAGAGACTTTAAATAAATCACGCGCAAGATCTCACGAGAGCAACAGCGGTCATATTGAGGTCAGGCAAAGCGGCCAATCAGAATCGCGGAAGATCCGGCAGCCATCTTGAAGTCAGGCGGGAACTGAAAAGGTCCAGCGATCTCGCGAGACTTGGGCGGCCATTTTATTTCAGCCAATCAGGAGCAGGAGAGGACCGGCGGCCATTTTAAGGTCACGAAAAAACAGAGCATACAAGAAAAAAGGTGCAAAAAGGAGCAATAAGGGCCAAAGAAGAAGAAAAGTGAGCTGATAACAAACAAAGGGTCAACAAGAGAGGAAAGAAAAACAGATTAACATATTTTAAAGTTAAGAAACACAGAATAACATAATTTAAAGTGAGGAATCACAGAAAATAAAGAAACAGCAGAAAGAAAATATTAAGAGGAAAGTGAGTGGAAATAGAGCAAATTAAGACAGAAGAAGAAGAACAAAAGAAAAGAAAAACACAGGAGGAAAGTGAGAAAAGAGGAAAAGACAAAAGAAGTGACAAGTAAGAAAATACAAAATAAAAGAGGTGCCACCGACCCACAATGACTGAACAAGTGGGTGACAAACAGAGCGCTCAGTACTGCAGACCCCTTCCATTCAACTTATCTGAACCGCAAGTAGGCATCAGATGGGAGCGATGGGTTCGCAAGTTCGCAAGATACATGCACGCCACGGATGTAACAGACGCCAAGCAGTTAGATCGGTTTTTAAACCTTGTAGGCGACGAAGTAGACGACCTACTAGTGACATTCCCAGGTGACCAAACGGCAACATATAAAAGGTTAATCAGGTGCCTCTCAGACAGATTTGATCCACAAAGAAACATTGACTTTGAGAGATACACCTTCGCAATTGCATTTGAGCACACAGACGAGTCCCTTGATGACTTTGCGACAAGACTGCGCACACTGGTCACACTGCGAATTTGACAAGTTCGACAACGAACAAGCAATTCACATGCGCATCATTGAAGAATGTCGGTCAATGGAATTTCGCACACGAATTCTGAAACAACCGACCTCGCTAGATAGAATTCTAACGATGGCCAGGGTAGAAGCGAGGGCGACAGCGCAAGCAAAGATGATGGAGCTGGATAAGGAGAGGCGAATGGAACAAGCAAACCGCATGGTCGGAAGCAGCCGCGCGAACACCTGGAAGAAGGAGAATAATGAGCAACCGGCAAGAAAACAACAAGGAAAAACATGCTACAGATGCGGACTAGAATTCCCACACACTGGCGCGTGCCGGCAATGAGTCAGAAATGCAGGAAATGCAACAGGAGCAATCATTTTGCAAGCGCTTGTCTGGGCACACAATTCAGTAGTGAGAGAGAAAGACCGGGAATGATGACAAACAGATATGCCAGGCACTTGGAAATGGTTACCCGCAGCTCGTCAGCTGAATCTGAGGGAGAAGCGATACAATAGAACGTAGAACGACTATACTTGATGTCCGATGTTGCGTCTGCAGAAGAAGACAAACGGCGAGAAAGCATCCACCTAATAGAGAAACATCAAGTAAAAAAGACTGCAACCGTGACCATAGACGTGGGACAACACAAAACACGTTTCGTGTTAGACAGCGGCGCCACATGCAACATCATGTGCATATCCGAATATGGAAAAATGGAAATGAAGCCAGCGCTAGTGCCATCCAGAGTTGATGTATTCACATGGGGATCAAGAAAACCAGTGATCAACATGGGAAAATTCACGGAGACACTGATATACAAAGTCCAAACAAGCAAGGAAGACATACATGTACTAAAGGGTGACATTCCAGCGCCATGCCTACTGAGTAACGTCACAGCGCAGGTAATGGGCCTCCTCGCAATGACATACCACATCTCAGAGAAGAAAAACATCCTGCGAGAGTATCCAGGAATCCTACATGGATTAGGGAAGCTAAAATGACAGCAAATAACACTGCACATCAATAAAGCAGTGAAACCAGTAGCTCAACATCACAGGCAAGTGGAGATACATTTGCAACCGCAAGTGTAGGAGGAAATATAAGCATTGCTAAGTCAGGACATCATAGACCCGGCAGAGGGACCGACACCATGAGTGTCGCCAGTAGTGGCAGTGCCAAAGAAGAACACATCCAAAATTTGCATCTGTGTCAACATGAGGATACCAAATACAGCAATCAAATGAGAAAGACACCCTGGACCACACCTCAACGACATGATCAGCTGCCTAACTGGCACATGCCGATTCTTGAAGCTGGACCTGTGCAAAGGCTATCATCAGCTAGAGCTTGTCCCTCAGTCAAGATATATTACAACATTCTCCACGCACATGGGTCTATTTCGCTACAGACAACTAAGTTTTGGCATCTCATCAATGGCAGAAATATTTCAAGAGACAATACGGCAAGTGATAAGGCCGGTAAAAAATAGCCTCAACTACAGTGACGACATTCTGGTATTTGGTCGAACAGATGACGAGCATGACAAAGACCTGCGGGACGTATGCTCCCAGCTGGAACAAGCAGGTCTAACGCTAAATGAAGACAAGTGCGAAATAGGGAGAGACGAACTGGTGTTCTTCGGACACATCTTTTCTAAAAAAGGGATGCGACCAGATCGCAGCAAAGTGGAAACACTCGACAAAGCGAAACCTCCGAGCGACATTGCAGAAGTGAGATCGTTCCTTGGGCTTGCCAGTTACTGTGCGAGGTACATAAAAGACTTTCCCACGGTAAGCATACCGCTGAGAGAACTGACGAAACAAGGCCAGACATTCGTGTGGACAGAAGACTGCAACCAAGCGTTTGAGGCCATCAGACATGCAGTGATAGCAGTGGACCATCTTGCGTACTTCGATCCTCTTCTGTGCACAGAATTGACGGTAGACGCCAGCCCGGTGGGGTTAGGAGCGATCCTGGCACAGCATAGGCCAGGTAAAGAGTCCCCAAGAAATATAGTGGCATTCGCAAGCAAGAGCTTGTCCGACATTGAGAGGGCATACTCACAGCCAGAGTAAGAAAGCCTCGCAGTAGTACGGGCATGTGAGCACTATCACATGTTCATATATGGGAAACCATTCACCATTATAACGGATCATCAGGCCCTAGTAACGATCTATGGAAATCCTAATGCGAAAATACCACCTAGAATAGAGAGATGGGGCATACGACTGATGGACTACAACTTCAAGTTCGTGCACAAACCAGGGAAAGAGCACAACCCGGCAGACTACATGTCGCAGCACCCTTTGCCACAGACACCTGACGTAACATCAATAGCGGAGGAGTACCTGAACTTTGTACTAAAGCAAAATACTCTGGCATCAATAACGATGGCGGAGTTGGAGCTAGAAACAGAGAGGGACGCAACAATGCAGGTGGTCAAAATGGCAATAAGACAACAGAAATGGAGGCATGTCAACAACAGCGTCATGGAAAATGGAGTGATCAAAGAGGAAATTCTGGCATTCAAAAAGATTCATGAAGAGCTATCAAAGACCAAAAATGGAATAATAATGAGAGGAACAAGAATAGTGATGCCAAGAGCTCAGCGGAGACAGACTGTGAATTTGGTCCACGAATCACATAGTGGCATGGTAGCAACAAAGAAACTGCTACGGGAGAAAGTGTGGTTCCCGCGGTTGGACAACATGGTGGAGGCCACAGTCACAAACTGCCACCTCTGCCAAATGACGGGGCAGCCAGCAAAACCGGAACCGCTACAAATGTCAGAGCTCCCACGGGCAGTGTGGACCGAACTGGCAGCAGACTGCTACGGGCCCCTGGAAACGAGAAACTACCTGCTCGTGATAATAGATGAATTCTCCAGGTTTCCCATCGTGCGACAAGGTATCGTCAACATCATCAAGTGCAACCCTGCCAACTCTGGACAACGTCTTTGAGGCGTGGGGCTCCCCGCAAACACTAAAGACAGACAATGTTCCACCATTCTCAGGGGAAGAATTTAGAAAATTTATGAACTATCTAGGGATCCATCACAGGAAAATAACACCCCTGTGGCCACAAGCAAATGGCATGGTGGAAAGATTCATGGGGAACATAAAGAACGCTGTCCAAAGAGCAAAACTGGTGCTGATATTAATAGGACAGGCTCTGTGCCAAATACTAAGAGAATATCGAAACACCCCTCACAGCTCCACAGGACGGTGTCCCGCCGAGCTAGTTCTGGGCAGATCAAGCAGGACTAAGCTACACCAGCTGGAAGCAGCAGTAATGCCAGAGCAGTATCGCCATCAAAGAGGCTAAGGAGAAAATGAAGGCATATGCCGATGCAAGGAGACACGCCACTTCGGCGCACCTTAAGCAAGGGGATACTGTGGTGGTGTGGCAGCGGCAGCTGAGGAAATCGGACAGCCCATTCTCAAAGAAACCATTGACGGTGACTGAGGTAAAAGGGCCCATGATAACTGCATCAGCAGGACACTACCACATCACGTGAAACAGCTCACACTTCAAAGAACTCAAGATCATGGATGAAGACGGAGGAGAGGTCGCAACAGGAGATACAGGCATGAGACAGGATGAGGACGCGCAGATGGACAAAGGAGAAACACGGCAAAGAAGAGAGTGCAAAAGACCAAAGAGACTGATTGAAGAAATGTGATGAGGACACATGTTCTCTCTCTCTCTCTCTCTCTCTCTCTCTCTCTCTCTCTCTCTCTCCCTCTCTCTCTCTCTCTCAACAACCATGTGGCATCAACAATCTCTCTGTCATTTCTGCAACAAAGGGGGAGATGTCATGACCTGGGCACAGGGCACTAGGACCCTGGACGCGACTGGTGGAAGGGGGGCAAGGAACCGGACACCGCTTCCGGTCAAGGAGTGGGGGACGGGCAGATAGCTACGAACTGGGCAGGAGGCAGGACGTGTGATCGTGTGCTGTAAGACAAGCATAATAAAAGTACCTGAATGAATCAGACGACTTCTGTTGTGCTTTCAACGACAAAGACACAACAGTGGTTAGGGAGGCTTTTTTCACTCTATGGTCCATTACAATATGAATAACACATTTTACATGTTGGTAGAGTCTTTTATTAACTGTGCGATTACTTAAAATCTTTACAGTGTAAAACACATGAACAGCGCCCCTCTCCCAACCACCCTTCCCCCAGAAACAACCCAGTATTCAGCTTTAAAATAGCACCGTGGCTACGTGGGCTTTATTTACTGCTTTGTGTCCATTTAAAACTTCAATGAAAAAATAAAAAAAGAGTTAAAATATTGGGTTACCTATTGGGATCAATGGTTATATAAAAATCCAACAGGGTCATTCCCTCTGTGATATTAATTGTCATTAAAAAGAGTTCTTAGCATGCCCCATGGTGGGCCCCAAGTTTGATTTATGATTCCAGTGACCTTGCGAAACCCCCTTTATTAGGTGACGGCTGACAGGGTTAGGGCACCAGATGATTTTCATTGCAGAGTGACAGGAACCCTGAATTCTCCATCCTTTTGATGGGAATCAAGTGCAATTCTAATTCGATGGATAAACTTGCCAATCTGGCAAGCAAGCAAGTTGTGTTTTCTGAAAAGCACCAATCCGAGGCCTCACTGCAAGTTCTGAGGCCCATGTCCCTTATGGCCGGGCGCAGCAAACGATGATGACCGCTGGCCAGCTTTGGACAGCAGCATAAGAGATGTAGCCAGGATTCTCTGTGGAAATTGCATAACCGGCAGGAGATGATGCTGTCAGTACGTGCCCATTTTGGGTTAAAGTCCGAAATCCTGAGGGCCGTGAGGTGCAAGTACAGAATTTTCTTTCTTGCTTGGGCTGAGAGTGAGTCTCGCAAATATGGTTGAGCTTTCCCAGGAGTATATGACTTATCCAGGGCCAGTGTGAGGGAGTTATACCGGAGTGATGAAAGATCCAGTTCAGACGAGATGGTCTTGACTTGGCGCTTCACGGCTTTGGCCCAGGCAGAATAAGGAATTTCGTGTAGGTGCATGCTCTTTGCCTTGATTTTCAGTTGGTCTATTGCTTGTTCCAACTTGGAGTGCCATGGGGAACCCTTTGCCCTGAAAATGAATTTTAGGAAATATTTAAGATTGTTTTCAGGGGCTTTCAGTACTCTGATGTAATATTTTATTAGGTCCCCCTGTAGTGCCAAATCCGGTCCGTGCAATCCTATTTCCAGCCTTAGCCTGCTGTTCCTTGCTTGCCTATGAGCTTGTAGCACAGTCTTGTAAGCTTTTATCTGGGCTGCATTGATGACTTTCTCAAGTGCTCCTGGGAAGGCTAAGTGACCGTAAGTGATTGCGGGAATTAGTTTTGCCCTAAGTACAGTCAGCATGGGTTCTATAGGTGGACTTTCTAGGCGATGGCTTAGACGTCTGAGAGACAGAATTATTTTGTTCATTCTCGGTGTTAACTCTTTTATGTGTCTGGCTGCTGTGGCCCTCTCTGACACCCATACCCCCAAATAATTGTAGGATGTAGCTGTCCTGGTTCGGTGCTCACCCAAAGACCATGTTGCTTGTTTTTTGTGAGGGTATTTACCAAAGATTACTATCTTGGTCTTGCTCTCATTGATCTGAAGGCTGTTTTCCTTGTTGTATACTGCAAGACTATTTAATGCTCTTTGGAGCCCCACCCTAGTGTGGTCCAAGATCACTGTATCGTCTGCATACTGGAGAGTTCCCAGAGCCAACTTCCCCAATCTCTGAGGTACTAGGCTGGCGTCTTTCAAGGCTGGCCCCAAGTCTGCCGTCTACAAGTTGAATAGTAAGGGGGCCAAAACACATCCCTACTTTAGTCCGGTGTTAGTTTTGATTCTTGGTGTTACGATTGTTGGATTTAGTTTGACCTGGACCCATGTCCCCTCGTAGAGAGCTTTTATTGCTTTTAGCAAGGTTTCCGGGATCCCCCAAGATTCAAGTTTTACCCATAACTGTCTTCGATTGACTCGGTCGAAGGCCGTGGAGTAGTCTATGAAGCAGCAAAACAGCAGCAGCTTATTACTCAATACGGCTTGCTTCGAGAGGTGAGAGAGTGCTAAGATGTTGTCCATGGTGGAACTGTTTGCCCTGAAGCCAGTCTGGAAAGGTGGGAGGATACCGTTCTTGGCCGCCCAAGCCTCTAGGTCCCTTAGTAATAGTCGGGCGTAAACCTTTGCTTCTATATCAAGCAGGGCTATGAGCCTATAATTAGCAGGGTTCGAATGGTCTCCTTTCTTATGTATTGGAAATAAGACCGAGCCTTTCCAGGATGTTGGTAAAATTGCTGTGAACAATGAATGATTGTATAGCGGGGTAAGTATGGATGCAAAAAAGGCAGGAGCGGCTTTGAAGACTTGGGCGGGGATGCCATTTGGGCCAGGGGCCCCATCTGTTCTTATCGCCCTAATGTACCTTACAGTCTCCTCCACTGTATAAGTGACGGGCTGACTGGGCACTGTAATTTCTTTCTGCACGCTCCGAGTTTTAATGGTTACAGCTGCGACCTGTGACCGCTCTGGGCTGAGAGAGCCCATCTTGTTTGCTCCACTAGTGTACAGACCCTTCACGTACAGTTCCCACACGTTGCCTGCAACACAATTTCTTTGCGCTGGCTTCCAGAGCTCAGACTATTGATATATCCCCATAGCTTGCTGTTGTCTTTTTCTTTAATTAGTGAGAACACTTTAGGCCATTTCTTTTCTGTCCACTGTCTTTTCAACTCCCAGACTTTCTTCTTATGTGTAGCTCGCAAGGCAGAGTTGGAGGTCATCTGTGACGAGTAGAAACCTTTCTTTTTGCCTTAATTGCCTTATTAAGGGCTCGTTTAGTTTTGTGTGAGGCACCTCGGTTTTCTTCATTCCGGCAAGGGTTGATTTGAGTGTGGGCTGGTTCTCAGTTGGTTGGTGTTACCCAAGTTCTTCTGTAAATCTGTTTCTCTTCCAGGGGATACTCATCACTGAATTATCACCGTCCATAAGCGGGAACCCGGAAAATATAGACTAATACATATATATGTGTAAAATATATAAAAAGAATACATAGTACTAAAAGAATTATATACATATACATGTATAAACTAATAATATGCAGCCCTAACCATAACCCATAGGCTAATAACGCCATAATTACATGCCTTCTGTAGAATGAAAATAATCTATAAAATGCAATGCAAGAAAAGGACATAAGCCTTAAATGCATTTCATCAAAGAACAGGTAATAAAAGGCAATTAGCCTAAGTAGGCTGCATAAATAAATTACATCCCTGTACAGAAAAGGAGACTGTCACCTCGCCTTTAAGGCCTCAGAGAATCTGAACACTTTGCATTTAAGGCCTCCAGGAGAACCCTACTCCCATCATGCCCTACAGGTGACAGTTAGGTCAGTTCTTTTTTCCGGCTCTTTCTGTGAGGAACCTGGAACTTGAGCTCTACTGAATTTGATTATTTTTCAGTCAGAATTAGTTTTTTTCTTACTTTTTTCGACAGTTGTGATTGCTGGTGTTATTTTTCAATCTTTTCTGACTAATTCATAGATAATTTTTAGTCAGTTATGCCACCTTTATTTTACAAGTGTCCTTCCTGTGGGAAGAAGATGTCCAAAACAGATCCTCATTCTGTTTGTGTGGTTTGTTTACCTTCCACACATGACACAGAGAAATGTTACCACTGCCTTAAACTATGCAGAAGGACTCTGAAGGAAAGAGAGAAGATTCGACTTCTGGGGCTTATGGAGAGGGAGAAACATCATGAGAAGGGTCCAAGAAGTGAATATTATCTGGAAGGCCCTCCTCTCCTGCAAAACGTCGAAGACCTGCTTCTCCTGATGGTAGGAGTAAGAAAAGGCGTCATGAGGTACCATCGACATCGAGGGTGAGTGAAAAAGTAAGATCGATGTCGAAGTCTAGATCGCCTTCAGGTTTGTCGACGTCAAGGCCAGTGGAAAGAAGTAAACCGGCGTCGAAGACATTGCATTTAGGAAGTAAGTCGACGTCGAAACCGAGGTCAAGATTGCCGTCGAGGAGCTTTTCTACGTCGAGGCATGTGGTGAGAAGTAGATCGAAGTCGAGGGCTAGGAGTAGATCGATGTCGAGACCTGAGAAGAGGAGAAGATCAAGATCGCCGTCGAGGCATGAGTCGACGTCGAGACATGCTTCGGGCTCGAGGCATGACAAGTCTGGTTCGACGTCGAAAAGGTTACCGACGTCGAGGAAATCGATGTCGAGGAAATCGACGTCGAGGTCTCCGCCACCTGCTCCAAGGTCGGCGTCGAGGCATTCTAGATCAACCTCTCGGACCCGTCACAGGTCTTTGTCGAGGTCGGAGCCGACGTCGAGGACACCTACTGACCAACCATGGTCGACGCCGAAGGATCCGACGTCGAGGGCTTCTTCGAACAGATCTCCATCTGTCAGAGCCTCACCCCATCAAGCATCTTCTATGGTGGCTCATTCTAGTTCGACGTCGAGGCATTCGACCACGAGGGACAGGCAATTGGTTCCTGAGGAAGAAGCACATAGACCGACGTCTCGATCTCCACAGTCTATAAGGAGTTCTTCGTCGTCGTCGATGGGGATACAAATTGTGCAGGTAACCCCGGAGGGCTCTCTGGTGCGCAAATCACCTCCTGTTGGCATGTCTCCTAGATGGTTGGAGAGCATCCGTCATTGGAAGATGCAGCCCAGAAGTGGTGATAGACCTCTTGCTCTGGAATGTTCAAGACCACCGGCTGGTAGGTCTCCAAGACGATCTAGATCTCCAGTGGACAGGCGTTCACGTTCAAAGGACTGCAGTAGGCTTCATCGGTCTCCTACTCCTAGGATAAGACAGAGATCGCTTACCACATCCACCTCAATGAGGTCATCTTACAGAGCCTATTCCCCCACGATTTCATCAACGCCACCTTCCAGGATATCGCCCGTTGATGATCTAGGAACTTTCAGTGAGGTATTGTATCTGGGGGCCAACAAGTTTAATATAACGATGTCTGTACCTCCAGTTACTTCTTCCGTTATATTTGAAACATTACATCACAAGTCGTCAGCGAGACCTCTACTACCTTTGGTGCCAGGCTTAATAGAACCAGCAATGAAGACATTCTTAACACCTGCTACGGTGGGCTCGGGGCCCTCGAGAATTGCAAAGAAATATATCGCTCCAGATCAGGATCCTTTATTTCTACGTACTGACCCACCACCGGATTCACTCTTAGTTGCAGCTGCCAGGAAGGCACATTCTGCTACATCCATTTCATCTGCTCCACCAGAAAAAGACTCCTTGGGACGGAGAATGTGTAATACAGCTGGTTCTGTTATGAGAGTGGCAAGTGCGGCAGCTCTGCTGGGTCGCTATGACCGTCTTTTATGGGACTCTCTGACGAGATTTGCTGAAAAATTGCCTAAAGAGGATCAGAAGGATTTCTTAGAGAATGTGGAAGAAGGAGGTTTGGTTGCCAACCCAATTATTAGTACGGCTGCTGACTCTGCAGATTTAGCAGCTCATGGTTATGCCCATGGCATCTGTTCCAGACGGTCAGCATGGCTTTGACCTCACGGGTCTTAAGCCCAACGCCCAAAGGAAAATAGTTAATTTGCCTTTCAACGGAACAACGTTATTTAGATCTCATGCAGACGATGAGATGGCCAAAATGAAGGCTGAACTTGATATTCTAAAGGATGTCGGCCTAGAGAAAAAGAAGGAGTTTCGCCGTTGTTTTCGTCCCTACGACAAGAGATCCTTTCAACAGCGTGGGCAAACATCGAGCTGGTCTTCCCAAAACCTGGGCCAGTCTCAACAGAGGTCGCAGTTTCAACAGCACAGGCCTGGGCGAGGCAGAGGTGCAAACAGACTGCAGTCTTCAGTTTCAAAACAACCTCAGAAACAATGAGACGGAACTTACTCCAAGGCTTTTGTCCATTCTGGTAGGAGGAAGCATTGCATTATGTCTGGACGAGTGGAGAAGATTGACAAAAGGCAGGTGGGTCATCGACATCGTTCTGAACGGATATCTTCTCAAATTCAAAAAACCACCACCTTCCATAACTCTAAAAGGTGTTGTTCATCAAAATCACAGTCTTCTACAAAAGGAAGTGAAAATCCTATTAAACAAAAAAGCCATAGAGAGAGTTCCGCTTCCGCAGGGAAATCAAGGGCTATACTCTCTCTTCTTCCTGGTGAGAAAGATAGGTCCCAATGCAGAGTACAGACCTATACTGGATTTGAGATTGTTGAACAGATTCATTCGAAGAGAGAAATTTTGAATGTTAGCACTTCATCAAATTTTCCCTCAACTCCATCAAGGGGACTGGATGTGTTCCATCAATCTGAAGGACGCATACTTTCATGTTCCAATCTCGAAGAGACATTGCAAGTTTCTAAGATTTCAAGTGTCTGTTCATCAATACCAATATGCAGTACTTCCATTCGGTCTGAAGTCAGCTCCCCGAACATTCTCCAAGTGTATGGCGGTGGTAGCCGCTTTCCTTCAGAAGCAGAGGATTTTCATTTACCCTTACTTGGACGACTGGCTCCTAAAAAGTTCGTCCCCCATCTCTACTAGAAGATCATCTTGCAAGATGCCTTCAACTTCTGCGCAAGTTGGGACTTCAGGTTAACTTCAAGAAGTCCATACTAAACCCAACTCAAAAGATTCACTATCTGGGATCCTACTTGGACACAGAAAAAGTAAACGTGTGTCCTTCGGTTGAGAGGTGGTTATCAATTTGGACAAAATGTCAGTTTCTTCTTCATACCAGTGTCCCCACAGTTTGCCAAGTGTCCTCTCTACTGGGGTCAATGGCGTCGTGCATCTTTATAGTACCAAACGCAAGATTGCACATGCGTCCACTACAGCAGTGCTTAGAGGATCAATGGATGCAGATATCGGGGTGCTGGGAGGATTGGATAATCCTTCATCAGTCAGCCAAAGATTCCATTCGATGGTGGATGAAGAGGTCGCACATAATGAAAGGAGTGCTGTTTCATCAAGATCTTCCAACTCAAACTTTGATCACAGATGCCTCTCTCCAGGGTTGGGGTGCTCATATGGGCCCTCTGCAAGTACAAGGGCTATGGTCAGAATCCGAAAGGGGCTATCACATCAATCTGCTGAAGCTCAGAGCTATCCATCTAGCTCTCAAGTCCCTGTTTCCATCATTCAAGTCTCGATCCCTCCTGATTCAAACAGACAATACAACAACAATGTATTATTTAAACAAGCAGGGGGGTACCCGTTCAAGGACTCTCTCCATGGAGGCCCAGACTATATGGCATTGGTTGCTAGCAAGGGACTTGTCGATAGTAGCTGTTCATCTGCCGGGCTCTCTCAATTCTCAAGTGTATTTCCTCAGCAGGGACTTTGTTGAGGCTAACGATTGGGTCCTCAACGACGAAGTTGTAGACAGTATTTTTCAAGCATGGGGAACTCCAGACATCGACCTGTTTGCAGACACGGGAAATGCAAAATGCCCTGTCTTCGCATCCAGGTTTCCCCAGGTCGGATCTCAAGGGAATGCCCTTTTGATAGATTGGTGTCAGAACTTACTGTACGCTTTTCCACCAATCCCATTGATACCAACAGTGATCAACAAGATGTACAGAACCAATTCCAGGATGATTCTTATTGCTACGGAGTGGCCTCATCAGTGGTGGTTTCCAGACCTCCTTCAGTTGTCGGAAGTGCCACACAGGAGGTTGCCATGTCGCCCGGACCTTCTGTCCAAGCAGAATGGGAGAGTGTTACACCCCAACTTGTCCTCCCTACGCCTGGCAGCATGGCTCCTGAAGTCATCCAGTATGGTCACTTGCAGTTGAATCCAGACTGTATGCATATCCTTAAAGAGGCTAAGCGACCTTCTACAAGGAAATCATATCGTTTTAAATGGAAACGATTCTTCCTGTGGTGTGTGGACAACGGTCATGACCCCGTCCAGGGTCAAGAGCAGGTGATTTTGCCTTATTTGCTGCATTTGGCGAAGGCTGGCCTTCAGTTTAACTCTATTAAAGTTCATCTTGCAGCGATCACTGCCTATAGGAAATCACCTAACCAGACTTCTTTCTTTAGGATGCTGGTGGTGAAAGATTTTCTGGAAGGCCTAAGAAAGGTGTATCCTCCAGTCAGATCACCTTCTCCGCCTTGGGAACTCAATGTGGTATTGACTACGTTAATGGGTGCTCCTTTTGAGCCTATCCACAAAGCTTCCTTACAACATTTAACTTGGAAAGTTGCATTCCTAGTAGCCATTACTTCTGCTCGCAGAGTGAGCGAGATCCAGGTGTTGTGTTATAAGGAACCTTTCACTGTGTTTCATGCTAATAGAGTAGTACTCAGAACGCATCCTGCTTTCCTACCCAAGGTTGTTTCAGACTTTCACATTAATCAGACTATAACTTTGCCGACTTTTTTTTCTAAATCCTGCAAATCCTCCAGAAAGTTCTCTCCACTCTTTAGATCTTAAGAGGGTTCTCAAGTTTTATTTGGACAGAACAAAGACATTGAGAAAGTCAGACCGTTTGTTTGTTAACGATGGTCCTATTAACACGGGGTCTGCGGCGTCCAAAAGATCCATCTCTAGGTGGATTGTTTTTTGAATTGTACTAGCTTATCAATTAGCTAACAGGTCTTTGTCAGGAAGGCCAAAGGCTCATTCTACGAGGGGGAAAGCTTCTCCCACAGCTCTCCTTAGGAATGTTACTATGGCAGAACTTTCTAAGGCAGCTACATGGCGTTCAGTCCATACTTTTATTCGCCTTTACTGTCTTGATTCAGACATGCAGGCAGATGCTCAGGTTGGGCAGGCATCCCTAAGAAACTTGTTTGCTAATACTAGCTAAGATATATGTGTCAAAGTGCTTTAATCTTTATTTCTGCTCGCTCGCTTGGAAGTGGGTATGAGCTTGCTACTCTATTCAGTGCTTATGACTATTGATGAGTATCCCCTGGAAGAGAAGGATTAGTTACTTACCTGTAATCCTAGTTCTCTTCCGGGGGTATACTCATCAAAGTCATAAGCACCCTCCCGCCTCCCCGGGCGAGCAGTAGCATTGTGTTTTGATATGTTATCATTGCATTCTGTATACAGGTTCCTGCAAGGTTTCCTGTACCATACAAAAGAACTGACCTAACTGTCACCTGTGGGGCATGATGGGAGTAGGGTTCTCCTGGAGGCCTTAAAGGCAAAGTGTTCAGATTCTCTGAGGCCTTAAAGGCGAGGTGACAGTCTCCTTTTCTGTACAGGGATGTTATTTATTTATGCAGCCTACTTAGGCTAATTGCCTTTTATTACCTGTTCTTTGATAAAAATAAAAGGTTGTCTTCTGTGGAATGCATTTAAGGCTCATGTCCTTTTCTTGCATTGGATTTTATAGATTATTTTCATTCTACAGAAGGCATGTAATTATGGCGTTATTAGCCTATGGGTTATGGTTAGGGCTGCATATTATTAGTTTATACATGTATATGTGTATAATTCTTTTATTACTTTGTACTCTTTTTATATATTTTACACATATATATGTATTAATCTATATGTTCCAGGTTCCCGCTTATGGGTGGAGATAATTCAGTGCTTATGACTTTGATGAGTATACCCCTGGAAGAGAACTAGGATTACAGGTAAGTAACTAATCCTATCAGTGTTTCCCAAAAATGTGTGATGTTCTTTATATCTTGTGCCTTTAGTTCCGCCTTCCTTTTGGCTACATACTCCAACAGGTTATGACTAAGGTTGGCTGTCCATTTTATTCTTTTGAGGGCTAGATGATGTTCATCACCTGTGGTTGTGCCAATTGTTTCCTGGGCTTCCTCCAGTTCCCGGGCCAGATTAAAGGAGGCACAGAGAGGTCTGTGGTCGCTTTCATCTCTTTAGTCCACAGTGAAGTCACATAGTTTGTGAGCCTGCCCTTCATTGACAAAAATATAGTCTAGGTGGAAACATTCCTGAAGGTCGACTTAGGGATTCAAGAAGGACAGTTGTTTTTTTTTATTCCATGAGTGGAATGTAGATTAAAGTTGGAGAGGAGTGAGATCAATGGGCCCGACTTCTTCCTATTGCTAGGTGCAACAGGGATCTGATCCAGACCTCTTGTATTGAAGTCTCCCGTAATTATCACATTATGATGCTCAAAACTAATGAGTATTTCTCCCAGGATGCTGGTCAAGGATTCCATGGCCTGTTGCGTTTGAAGTTTAGTTGGGTTAATGTAACAATTAATTAGTAGCAGGGGGTGATGCTGTTGACCCTTTTTCAGCCCCTCAATTGTAATGGCTTGAAGGTCAGATGATTCTACTTTTATTTCTTTGATTTTAAATTTGCAAGCATGACTTAGAAAAATGGATAAACCCCCAGACGGGCGTCCAAAGATGGTCTTTTTGGTCACTGGTGTGTGATGTTCATAGAAGCCACCAATTGGAGTGGTTGACTTGTCCCAGGTCTCTTGAAAGCACAATATGTCCCCCTTTGCGAGATAGTCTAGTGTGACTTTATCTCTGGAGATGTTACTTAACCCAGCAATATTCCATGAAATGAATGTTAGATTGCGATCTTGGCCACTAGTTGAGGTTGAGCATCCTCTGTAATCATTGCTGTATATCTGATTAGGGACACTGTTACCATATATCCTCCGTATGGGCCAGCACTTGCTGGAGCGGCTGCACTCTATGCTGCGTATCTCAGTGCGTTATATTGATTTTTGACGGGGTTCTTAGTCTCCCTGGGTTCTCTCTCCCACCTAGACTTTTTTTCAATGTGCCTTTGAGGATTGATGTAGGTTCATGCTGATCATAATTGGGCGTTAGAACGTGTGGATATTTTGGCTCACTGAGGGCGGTAACCAAAATACCCCAGTCTGCGAGATGTGAAGCTTTGCTGAGGACGGCATGTTGGGCCTGCTGTTGTATGAAATCGACCAGGGTGGATTCACCGTGGGTGTCCCTCTCCAGACTTCTAAATTGTACCCACTCTATGTTATCTGACGTGATCTGTGCCAAGGATTCAATGTGGCCAAAGAGGCGGACGATGTTGGATCTGTTCAGAATGTCTAAAGAGCCTTTGGCTGTATATCTGGGCGTGAGCATCACCTCATGGATTACTTATTGACTATTGTGCTTGAAGGTGCGCTGTGTCTGTCCATCGCCCCAGGCCGTATACCTCTGAAAATTCAGATTTGGTGGGTTTTTATGGAGATCTCCTGCCTGGTGTCTGCCTATCGCCCCATTTGGCGATCCCGCCTCTGTTTGCTCTTCTTGCTGCTCGTCCTGGTTGCTTTGAGGATATTTCGCCATCCTGTGTTGGGGCTCCCGGCCCGGAGAGCTAAAGGCCCTACATTGGATGCTAGGGGCCTCATGTAGTGTTCGCTGCCGAACTGCCTCGTCTAGGGTCTTCGCTAATGTTTGTCCAACTATTTGTGGGCCCTCCCAGTGAGTATTCTGTTGACTTCGATCCTCCCCTGACACAGAATGTTTTTCCCTTGTCGTCTTGGCCTTGGCTACCTGTTTAAAGTTGAAAATGGGGAAAAGTGGCTATGAATTATTGTTGTTCTCTCTAGCTCCAGTATTTGATAGTGCTGTTAATGTTGGTCTTCTTTTAGCTTTGGATTTCTTTAGTTGTTTCTTCAGCTTTTTCTTGGCCTTCCTTGAGAGCGGGGCTTCTGCCCCTGCCACTGCTCCATCCACCTTCTCTGGCAGGATGCCGTACCCTCTGAGACGTCGATAGTTGTAACAGGTGGTCGGGCCTCAGAGTCCCTGTTCCCTTGTGCTACTGGGATGTTCTTATTACTTGGCTGTTCCAGCGGCTCCTTAGATGCACAGCTATCTGCTGGGAGAAAGTTGGTGTTTTCTGGTGGCGCAGTCTTCACTACTGATGCCTTTGGGATTAATTGTTCTAGTGGGAGTGTCTCCCTCTGTCCTTTGGCTAGTGTCAGCATGTCCTTTAGTACTTCTGGTAGCCCTGACCATTTTTCTATGATGGCGGCATAGGAGCTAGTGTGTACTGCGTTGGCTGTTTGGACTTCAAGTAACGCCTCTAGTCTTGCCAGCTTATCATCTTGGCGCACCAGGTGCTGAGCCAATGTCTGCAGTAAATCGATTTGTACTTCCATGTTTGTAGACTGCCATAGCAATGCCCTAACATTGTGTCCTGTACTTCTCTTATTGCTAACAGGTTTAACTCTTTGAGAATGGCCTCTTCCGTTGCATCTTGCTGATCTGCTTGGCCCATCGGGCTCCAACCCTCTGTTTGGGATTTATTGGAGTGGCATCCAGTGTTCTTTCAATGGGCTGTTCTAGTTTTCCCAGGAATGATGTAGTTAAATCATGTCTTACTGGTGAAGTTGTCTTCTGAGTTACCCAGGGTGTCGCTGTTGGAGCAGTTTTCTTACATGTGCTCATTAGTGGTTTAGCCACGACCACCTCCTTATGCTTATCATCCTCCTCCTCTATAGGCCACTGATGGATATCAGATATGACCCGTACTTGGCTTTTCGCCCTAGCAGTTGATTTAAGACTGGTCTCAGGACTCCCTGTTTTCTTTGTGGTGGCGGGCTCATAGGAATGGTATCCGCGCTGACCCTTGTTGTTCTTTGGGGTTCCTGATGGTCTCTGTCTCCCCTTTCCCCTCGTCTGAGTTTGTTAGACCGCTGGGGGCTTGAAAGAAGTGGGTGATGAGCCCTTGAGGGAGGGTATTACCCTTGTTGTGTTCCTGAGTTTGTAGGGTAGTTGTACTCCTTGTTATCCTTCTTTGTGCAGGACCTGTGGGATCATCCTCCACCTCCATACCTGGGCATTTCTTTTTAAGCGTCATCTTTATACACTGGCATCTGGGAACTCTGTGAGATTCTTTTCAGTACATGTAGACCCCCTGGTTAATGTTTTTCAGCTGTGTTTAATGTAAAAAACTAGCTCAGCAAGCATCAACCAAGACTACAGCACCCAGAATGCATTAAGTTGCCACGTTAATGCCCGAATCTGGAAGCAGGGTTTGTGGTAATATTTAGCGAGCTGTTTCTTTATATTTGCAGCATTAGAAGACACTTGACAAGAGAGTACAAAGTCAGGAAAACGGCACAAGACGTCTATGAGGTCTCTGTAAGCTGCTGTGTCACCCAGAGTCACCCTCAACCCCAAGAAAATTCTCCAGTTGGATATTCTCCTCGCAGTTATGAGCCTCAGAAAGGTCGCACCTAGGCCACAGAGAGAGGCCTGTGGAGTCACCGGCTCTGGAAGCGCTGGAAGCAGGGATGAGTGGAGCCGGAATCGCAAAGGACACTTGCCTGGCTTTCGCTGTGGTTCAAACGGGCTCCCCTCGCCGCCTGTGACCGGGATCAGTGTGCTCAGTGAGCCTGAGGGTTCACATAGATTTGCGGCCGGTGCAGGGTCAGGAGCGCTGGGTGCTAGCATCACTCACCGCGCCGCGCCGCCGCCGCAGCCAGAGGCAGTCACGGAATGCAGGAACGGAGCTCGGGGGCCCTTGGAGACACTCTTGACGAAGAAACCTCCTGCCTGCTGAAGAGCGGGGAACCGCGCCGCCGCAACAGCCAGAGGCAGTCACGGAATGCAGGAGGTACTGCCACACATTTTACATGTTGATATGAGAAAAATAAAAAAGCTAATAACAATATTTTAAAAAGGTAGTTGTGTCATTGAGGGTGTTGAATGCTTTTCATTTGTTAATTTATGCCTAGAGAAACATTCAAATTGAAAGTACAACATTCTGCATCCTGCATCTACAATTGCACAAACTCAGCCAGGGATTCTGTTTTGCAAATTCACAGTTCATTGGGCTTTTAATTGATCAAAGATCAAACCTAAAGCCAGTTTCTGAAATGTCACAGAACAGCCTCCTGCATAAAGGAGGCAAGCGGGAGTCACAGTGTCCAATAACAGGTGCAACAGATGTAGGATAACAGGATCTAGACCATTCGTAGGGTAGACATGCATAGGCTTGATGCCCAAAGATGCAAAAGTTTCAAGGTTGATCAGTGATGCCACTGCGGATGAACAGTATTCTGGAAGGAAGTTCATCATAGTAGAGAGAAAGGTAATCCGGTTATTGCAGGAAGTAATACATTGCACTCATTATATCTCATAAAAATACAGTTGTTTCCTACTTCACAAGCAAGCCCATTAGGAGTATGAGAAGATAAATATCAAGGACCAAAAGCCTTTGCTCAGGTAAGTGTATATTCTGGCTGAAGAGCGGAACACAGGTGGTAACACTGCCACATTCAAGAATGATATTGTTATTTGTGTGCAGTTAGAATCACTGTTCTTAATCAAACGAGATTGGGACTTTGGACACTCCCCCTTTAGGGTCAGTGGGCAAGTGGACACATACCAAGAATGAAGAAAGGATTATGTTCTTCCTATATTGCTTCAAAAAGTCCAGGAACGTGTAGTCTGTTTAGATGGAGCTTTTGTCCTGGAGATAGGCAGCAGGCTCGGACCAGTAGGTTTCTTCATGCTCGCCACCCACCTCCTCCAAACAGAGCCATACAATGAGCCAACCATGAAGTCTTGGATTTAAGAGGGCAGGCCAGACCCAATGGGGGGTGAGGTAGCTGAGAGGATTCCTACTACCAGGGTCACAGACAGTAACCAGGGCACCAGGGAAGACTGCATCCTAAAGGTTCTGATCTTGGTATCAGATGCAGGATTGCTCAGGTCACAGGTCCACTGGCAGTGCAATTCATGAACCCAAGCAAGAATTCCTCAGACCTTTACAGAAGTTTCTATGATCAGCAGCGTCTGATATGGGCCTCATCACAAGGGGATGGAGTGCTGGCTTTCACGGGTGGATCTTGATATGAACCTGAGCATGAGCTATAGGTCACAACAGTACTCGCTGAGACTGGTGGGCAAGGTGGCTTCGACCTGGGAGCAGAAGCTGTTGAGACAGCAAAGCAGTATTCTATATTCACATTGTCATTTACGTTCAAATTGATCAAAGCTTCTCATAGATTAACCCATTATTATCTCATATGGACTCAACTTACCACCCTGGTTAGGGGTCGCTCCAATTGACCAGGGTGCCACAAATGACTCATCAGGCCACTTGACCCTTGCTTTGGTACAAATCTTAGCCATTTTGTTTTTTTGGAATGCCATTAAACCGCTTTACTTTTCCTCAAGATTCGGAGTGGTAAGTGCAATGGAAAGTGCAATGGTAAGTGCAATGATCCCTAAGACTTTATACAGTTCTTGAATCAGAGAAGACACAAAGTGAGTTCCTTTGTCACCCTGATCTAAAGAGAGATTCTAAATCTGGGAATAAAGTCTCTGAGTAGTCTCTTAGCTAAAGGTATAGCATAACATTTGGCACAAGGAGCAAGCTTCAATCGTTTCTGAAAATATGCATACTATAACCAGCATATAAAAAGAGAAGAAAAATCAGGGCATCTGGATAAAATCAACCTGGTTGTGAGTAAAGAGAACCCGTGGGGGCAGATGGGCAACTGGGCTAGTTTTGACACTTTTACTAGCATTGTAGGCTTGGCAAGGAGCACAGGTATGACAATATTGATTATCGATGGAGAAGTAGAGTGCGAACCAATCAGCACCTGCAGAATCAATCATGCATGCTCTAGTGACGTGAGCAACAACAGAATACATTCAGCAACACTATTGGTGTAATAACTCTCACCTATTTATACCTCCATTTTCCGGCTGGCACCTTTTGAAAAGCATATTTCACCCAGATAGACTTTTCATTATTTGGAGCTCAGCGAAATGCTTTATGGTTGGCAAAAGGGGTTGAGCGGGTTGGGATATATGCAAGGTGACTGGGGGCAACCTTTTTAGCAGTTCGGTCAGCAAAATTATACCTTTTGTACACTTTGTCCTGGGTGTTTTAGTGAGCAATTTTGATGTGCAGCACATTTTACAGTAGCACATTTAGAAGGCAATTGGAAAGCATCAATATTTACATAAAACCGATATCAGTGCTCCCAATGAGGTGAGGAACCCTCGCTGTATTCAGAGAAGCCCAAATTCATGAGCAATCTTGAATGCATACTTTAAATCAGTGAAAATGGTTACAGCTTTCTGTGCAGCTAATATACAAGTACGGGTAAGGGCTATCAGTTCAGCTAACTGGGCTGAGAGAATATGGGGTACATATCAACTCTCAATAACTTCATGTATACTACAAACACCATAACTAGCAACTAGCGCTCCTTTGTTGTTCCTAAGGCAAGAGCCGTCTACATAATGTACAAAATCATAATTTGCCAAGGAGGGCATCTGTAAAATCAATTCAAGATTGTTTAGGTGGACAGTAGTGACTAAGGGAAGATTTAGACCTTGGCAGATGGGTAACTCCGTCATAACGTGATGGATGATGGTGATGGATATCCCATCCACCGAAATATAAATCCCATTATATCATATGGTATTTAGATTTTGGAAACCTGTCCGCCAAGATCTAAATGAGGCCCTAAGTCAGTCATGTGACTCACTGGCAATAGTTATAGGGAAACCTGAAGCAGAATACAACAGTAAGCATCTACCAACATGATATGAGAAGCACACAAAAGTATTTCATATCTAGACAGCCTGGACATGGAAAGCTGTTGTGGTCTGTGGTAAACAGGGTTAAGATATAGATATTACAGATACTTACAGTGGATTCCAGAACCTTTTTCTTTAGCAAGGCAGAGATGACTAAGCAATGTTATCCGTGAGATGTATACTGACACTACTCCATGCGTCCGACATGGCAGAGAGGGTGAGTGCACGAGACACTTTAGTATTACTCGTGGTGTCCGGCAGGGTTGCGTTCTCGCCCCTAGTTATTAGCGCTCTACACTAACGCCATAGAGTCGGCCTTGGTGGGATCAACAAGAGATATCCACTTTGTCAATTCATCTGCTGTTCCTATACTCCTCTACGCAGACTATGTGGTCTTGCTGGCAAGAACTGGCAATGCACTGCAAAGACTCATAGCCAAGTATACAAGCTTCATGGGAACCTAGCCATAAAGACAACAAATTCTAGTTTTTTTCTTTTGGCAGGTTCAAAGCTCAAGCAATACCCAAGATTTCACATAGCAGGACGGAAACCTGAGGTTGTGTTTACTTTTAACTTTTATGGGGTTAGATTTGATAGAGAGAATAAGTGGGAAAGTATGGTGACCAATTTTGGTTGCAAATGGCAAAACATATTGGAGGTCTTTTTAAGTTTACACAAAACAAATAGGATCAAAACCAATTGAGACTATAAAAAAGATTTATCATGCAAAGGTAGTCTCAGATTCAACTTATGGGGCTGATGTAGGAAGCTCTTAAACTTCAAAGTACTGAAGACGATTTTTTGAAGAGGATGGGCTGCCTTCCGCAATCTTGCTCATCAATTAATTGTCACTCTGAATTTAGTCTCCCCTATATTACTGATCAAATTTCCATTGCTCCCATTTTAATGTGGCAATCAATCTGGAGGAAGGAAACATTGAGCCTAACCAGAGACATTGTAAAAGATTGTGTGAACCTAGATGGTATTTCAAGAATAAAATGGCTAAGATACATTGAGTCAAATCTGGAATGGATTGCTGTTAGAAAATTGTTTACAGATCCTACCTTATGTCTGACAATATCAAGAAAAGATATGAAAGGCCGGTTATTGGATAGAGTGAGTAAAGAATGATGGGTAAGGAACTGCAGCAATAGCAGGGTTAAGCTATATTCCTTAACACCGCGTACAGATAATATTACGTATTTTTACCTGACATCTGTTAACATCCCTCAGCATCTATTTGTCTTACTACGGTTCCGGATGAAATAAATTCCATTAATGTTGGGCTACCCTGCTAAAACATACACTGTTGGTGCACTGCCACATTGTCCATGTGACGCACATTCCTCCAGAACGACTTGCACTTTCTAATCTTCCTTCAATTGTATGTGGAGGAAAGGAAAAGATTAATGTTGCCACTTTTATGTAAACTTCCTTTTAGGCAATGTCGTCCAGCCTTCTATTATCTCCAATCATTGCCAAACCCTTTTGTCTGTTACTGTGTAGCCTTATTTTTGCTATCTGCTATAAGGAGGAGAAAATCAATTTTATATGCCTAAATGTATATGTAACAGGGGAAATTATATTTGTGAATTACTGTTTTTAGGATGCAATTTATTTTATCTTTTTATCTGTATTTTACAAAATGGTTTTATACCACTTCATGTGACTTGATATTTAATGAATTTTTTTAACATAATTGATTGTCTACTGTAGAATTATTTTTGTGTCATTTGAAGTGGCGAAATGAAGTTATCATGATTGATTGATTGATTGATTGACTAAGCAGATCCTCACATTTGTCTTAGGGTATGCGTAGGCTTTCCTGTTTTCGTTTTAAACCTATAACAACTGATAAAATCCCACTGAAAGGAAACAGCCCTCATCAGTGTAAACATATAAACAGTGATAAACACCGCAACACCCACAAGCTAAAATTCCATTCAAAGAAAAATAAGGGAAAGAGAATGAGTCATTTTTATTTCTTTTTTTTTTTTTTTTGTTGACCGGCTGACAAGGAAGAAATTCATTAATACATGAGTATACATACATGATTTATATCATATAACATAGATGCTTAAATGATACATAATTTTGCGTGCATAAATTATATCATATAGCATATAATAAAGCAAATAGACCATAAGGTGTGAAAAATAGATGAAGGGCCAACAAATAAGAAAAAGAAGAGGAGAGAAAAAGAGAACAATAGTATTTTCTTTCAATAATCATACAAATGATATTATCCAGAAGATACCAGGGTCATTCCATGAAAGATCCCCAATTTTTTTCGTGTTTTCTCATTGCGCGTATTCCCCTAATGTTTGCTAAAGCTAGTTCCATTGAGTGTATTTCAGTCACCAATGCCCACCAGTTCCAAACCGTTGGTGTTTCTGAGCTAATCCAAGCTCTAGCCAGAGTTAGCTTGGCGCATGACATAAGTACCGTGGCCAGGGCGGCCTGTGGAGAAGGAACAGGATATATGTCTAACAGAACAGAGGTGGCCGTAAATATAGGCAACTGAACCTTTTTCATTTTCAAAACATTTTGGATATCGCACCAGAAATTCTTACGGTTGGGGCAGGAAAACAGCATATGTACCAAATCAGCTGCTTCAGTAGAGCATTTGGGGCATTTTGTACGGTCACTATAGGTATTATTAGGTGACCATTTAGAAATTCTTTCCGGAGTATAATATAGCATACAAGTTGTTCTGAATTGTTGGAGTCTTAGGCTAGATGACCGCACTCTTTTGTTTATATTTGTCAGAGAGCGCTCAATCTTTTTAGGTGTTATATTTGAGCCCAATATTCTGCTCCATTTGCCTGCTAATTTGGTACAATCATTTGTTCTATAGTCGATTAAAGTTCTATATGCATCACTTATTGCAGACTTATTTTTTAAAGAATATAAACAAGTCCAAATATCGCATTCGGAGACCTCTAAGATTTGTTTTTTATTAATCAGATAGTGGTGTAGCTGTAAATGTTTGTATCTCATATTCTCGGACAAATTATATAGCAGTTTAAGAGTATTAAAGTCTAAGAATCCTTGTGTGCCATATAAATCCCCTAAAACAGTGATTCCTGACCTAAGCCAACCAGATGTAACATTGTCGTTAAAGATACATGGAAGTCCCGGATTGCCCCATAGCGGGAGCTTTAGATGAAAAAAGCTAGTTTTACAAAAAGAAAGTATATTGCCCCAAATCCTTATTATATCTTTTGCGGTCTTAAACCTGACCCTTTTGTAATAGTTGGGATTGTTAGTTCTGAATAAAAACATGTTTGAATCAGATTTCAACATAAAAGAATGAAAAAACAAGACCCCACCTTCATTTAATAAAGAGCGAAGGCGAATGATAAAAGCGGACCAGAAATATAGTTTGAGATCAGGAAAATTAAGTCCTCCTTCGTTCGTATTATTTTTCATAAGGTTCAATGACCTTCTCGATTTTTTATACCCCCAAATAAAGCTACTAAGTACGCCTTCGATTTTCTTGAAAAATTGGTTGTTTAGCGCTAATGGGATAGAACGGAATAGGTAGAGATATTTAGGCAGTACCTTCATCTTAATTAAATTAATTCTTCCAATTAGGTTCAAAGGTAATCTATGCCATTTTTTTAATAATAAACTAATAGATTTGGTTAATGCATTATAGTTTATGTTGTTGATTTCCTGCAATTTGGCCGTTATTTCAACTCCTAGATAAGTAGCTATGTTGCAGATCTCAGGTACTGTCACAGCTGGAGTGTAATTAGCAATAACTTGTGTTTTTTGTAAATTAAGTTTATAGCCTGCCACCTTCCCGTATTTCCCAGCCTCTAAAGCTATTCCCTTTAATGCTTCAACAATATCCTCTGTATAAACTGCAATGTCATCGGCGTACGCTGTTATTTTTAACTCTTGCGAGCCTGATCTGAGTGGTATGATCTGAGTTTGGGAATAAAGGGCGGACAGAAAAGGTTCCAAAGAAAGGGCATATAAAAGAGGTGATAGGGGGCAGCCCTGGCGTGTTCCACGTTGAATTGAAAAGTCTGAGGATATCAGCCCCCCATAGCTGGTAAAAGGCGTTGGATTGTCATACAGTGCTTGTATGTTCCGCAGAATTTGTCCCCTAAACCCCATTCTAGACAATACGCACCAGAGAAAGTCCCACCCCACTCGGTCAAAGGCTTTTTCAGCGTCTAACAAGATCATACCGAGTGGGGTGGATTCAGTCTCTGCAATGTCGAGTGCGGTTATAGCTGTGTTAACATGTATAGTGGTGTCTCTCCCCATTATAAAACCATGTTGTTGTGGATTGATAATTTGGGGCATGATAGGGGCTAGTCTCAGTCCTAAGATTTTAGCAAAAATCTTTGCATCTGTGTTTATTAGGGAGATAGGGCGGTATGATCCTCTTTCTTCTTTTGGCTTATCTTTCTTCAAAAAAAATATTATTTTTGCCCTATTCCAAGATGTAATGTAAATGTAAATGTACAGGAATTTATATAGCGCAAATCACCGAGCGGTTTCTAAGCGCTTGCTTAGGGAACCCGTCCTGGTATTCCCCTGTGAGATAACCCCAGCAGGGTATCCGCAAGGTGAAAGCCAGGCATCCCGCCGCGAGGGGCCGTAGTGGAGATTAAGCAAGCTATTGCCCAGAGTCGCAGAGTGTGAACCCGTGAATCGAGTAGGCACCGGAGCGAGAATTGTCGAGTCCATGGACATTTTAGGACTCAAGACCCAGCCGAGCCGGGAATTGAACCCTGGTCCCGGGCTGACCTCTGCTTCCAGGTCTGCCTCCTCTAACCAGTGAGCCACACTTCACCACAAGATTTAGGTGTTTTTCCATTTATGCCAACAAATTGAATAACTTTCAACAGTAATTGCTCTAGCTCTTTTAGACATAATTTATATATTTCTAGGGGTATGGTATCTTCACCTGCCGCCTTTCCTACAGGAAGTAAAGCTATGGCTTGATGTAATTCAGCCATTGTTATATCATCGGAAAGTGCATCTATTTCTGGGGTTATCTGAGTGTCTGCTATATGATCTTCGACATAGTTCTCTATGTCGTCTGAGTTAGGCACTGATTCTGGGGTGTACAAGACTTTATAGAAGTCGGCAAATTGGTCTAAAATATCTTGTGGTTGGTTATAAGTTTTATTGCCAGCTCCTCTGATGTCTGTGATAATGGAGTTTGCTCTGTCTTCAGCAGTTTTGTAAGCCAACATTTTCCCAATTTTGTCCCCGCCCTCATATTGTGTTATTTGAAGTTTATGTAAGTTGTTTATGCTTTTCTGAATAAATTTTGTCTTAATTTCATTTTTAAGTAGACAAAGTTTAAGGCCAATTTCTGTGCTAGTTGGTGAGTTTAGTTGGAGTGCTGTGGATAACAATTCTTCTTGGGTTCTTATTTTTGAGATCAATAAGTCATTGTGTTTTTTAAGTTCTAAATTTAGTCTAATCACATAAGATTGGGTAAAGCCCCTGATACTTGCCTTGCAAGCGTCCTATACTGTACCAGGTAGGGCGGAGTTTATATTTATATCTATAAATTCGGTGAGGTGTGATTTTAGCTGCGTCGTGTAGCTTGCGTCTGATATCAAGTATCTGGGAAAGGAAAATGGTCTGGGAGAAGCCCTAATATGTGTTGTTTTAAGTATTAGCATAATAGCGTTATGATCCAAGGAGATTCGAGGAAATAAAACCATGGAGCTGTCTTTCAATAGATTGTCGCTTATTAATGCCATGTCTAGCCTGGAACATAGTTTATGAGGTGCAGAATAATAGGTATAACCCGGTTTGTTTGGGTATAAAAATCGCCAGGCATCTTTGATATTATGTATGCGGCATAGGTCAAGAATAGATGTCCGGGTTTTGTGCATCCTTTGAAATCTGCCAGGTCTGGTTATATCTATACTGTAGTTCATAATGCAATTGTAATCCCCCATAATGATAAGTTCTCCCTCCCAGCCCAGAAGTTTAATATTCAGTTGATCAAATAGAGTAGGTTCATCTGTATTACTGCCGTAAACCGAACATAAAACAAATTTAAAGTTCTCAAATCTGATCTGCGCTATTGCCCATCTGCCATCTTTGCCATAGGAAGTTTGTAGAGTTTCAGCCCTAAATCGTCTGTCCTTAAGGATAGCAACTCCTCTTGTAGAGTGTCCAAAGGTAGAGCAAACTATAGTATCGTACCCCAGTTGGTTTAATAGTTTTTTGTCCTTCCCGGCGATATGTGTTTCTGATAGGAAGGCTACATGGGGGTTATGCAATTTCAGTTCTTCTTTTATCAAGTGCCTTTTATTTTTGCTATTTAGCCCTGCTACGGAGTCATTTTTATTTCTTCCTCACAGGGCCAACAAAATCTATCTTTGTTATACAAAGTATCTGCAAGAAACACTGGTCTAAGATTATTCCACTGGAGTTTTGCTATTTAGGGATGCCACTAAAATATTATTTCTTCTTCCTTTTGTTTTCTCCAGTTTTGCGTGCTTGGATTAAAAGGTGCACGGTTCAGATGCTTGGTTTAAGTCTCATGTAATCATTTTGTACACTGTAGAGAATCTGGGAATATTAAAATCATATTTGATCTTTTGCACTGTTTAATTCTTTCACTGATTAGTGAAATGACTGGCTTACAAGAACCTCGGCCAATATGCACTATCATTTTTACCCACAGATACAGAATGGGTAAAACACTTTGATACATTGGCCCCTTTTCTATCAAGTAGATATTGATAGCAATTTAACTGCCAAACACCCCAGGCTCTAAACATTCAATGTAAGGTGTAGTGATAGGCATGTGTGAAAAGAGTGATGTGACCAAGCACATGAGATAGTGGTGAAACCATGACAAGTCTTTCCACATACTAACAAAATTCATAGCTGCAAGGTGTACGACTGCTTTGTATGATGACTTCAGGTAATCCTGGTCACCAACTGAACATTAATTCTGGGGTTTTTGAGCTTATAGTTACAATGTTGTCAGCAACATTTTAGGTCCCAGACTACAATGTGATGTATGTTAACAGATCCAGATTGACTTAAAGTGAGACATATGCCTTGGGGACATGTGCCATCTATGTATGGTAACACAACAACAGCACCACCTTTATGTAGTCAGGCAAAGAGTGTAGAGAAGCAGTGGCGAGTATGCTTAAAGCGTCAAGTTTCAGGAGACGTAGAACGCAGGGCTACAAATTAATCTGGTGTAATTCAAAATTGTTAAGGTTTCACAAGGTACAATGCTGTTGGTAAGTTCGTTCGCCCCTACAATACAATAAAATATGGTTCATGCCAATTCTTGGCATGTTTTTGGCACTCATGTTTCCAGTGCACCAATTAACCCTCCCTCTCTATTCATTCTGTTTCACCATTCCCCTGCATCCCTTCCCTCCGACCATTTGTTGGAACAGTTGCGTGTGAAAAGACATCACTTTAGACGCTGTATGCTCTTGTACTGCAGCAAAATGAATTGCGACTGAAACCATTTTTGAAATCACTTTGGTTTTCCAATCAATACATACTGTTCTCAATTGTTCCTGTACTTTAGGCAATAACAATTGAACAAATTCTGCTCCATCAGCCACCTGAGCAGTTTTAAAAATATTGACAATACCAAAATTACGATAACACTTCCTTTTGAAGCAGTTAAGGTAATCAGATGGAGTTTCCCCTTTGTTACAGTGGTGTAACATAGGCCCCGCAGCCTCTGCAGTGTGGGGGGCCCCAAAAGACAGGCCCCCAGTCAGCACAGTACCCTAACCACAGAGCTCCAGATGAAGTCCCTAGGGGCCCCCATGTACCTTGAGGGGGGCCGCCCTCAAACTTCGTTAAGCTACTGCTACCTCCCTTGGCATAAATACATGTAGTAGTTTGTTGCATTAACCCAATTCATAACATTCACACAAACTTCGTAATTCATCAAACTTCTGAGGGCTTTCTTCAGTCGTAGGACATTTTTATGTGAAGTTTAGGAGGTCAGGCAGGGATGAGGGAACGTGGACGGAGACACTGCTCCCTAATCCAGGGCCTGGGAACTCCCACAGGTGAAAGAGGGCATCTGGTTGGATATGGACAAAAATCATTTTGTCGAGACTGTTTCTCTCAAGCTCTCTCACTCTTCGTCCTGCAATCATCCTTAGACTGTCTGGGATGATAGTCTGACTGCTAGGCCAAATGCTCCGATGCAATACTTCAAACAGTAGGATACTGAATAAGATTGCATCAAGGTGACACGAGGCGGATCATGTCAACTTTTCCTCTTGTTCTTGTGTTAGTCATGCTGTCAATCACTGCACTCAAATGCTCAGTGTATGCTTGTGCCTCTGCTACTGTGCTTTGACCTGCGTTGCTTTAACCCCAGGAGCTACCAGCACAGCACCTCCAGCACTGCCTGCAACTATAGGGTTACTCAGGACATTACTATAACATCCTCCTTCTCTAAAATTTCGGGAATATCACTAGCCCTTTAGGTGAATATGAAGGATGCAGTGCACTAGGAGCACAATCCATATCTCTGGCCCTCCAGCACCAAATTCCGTAGCTCCTTTTCTCATGGATGTTTTCAACCCACACACCTCAGATTATTGCTTTCATTTCAGGTGCCTTCTTCCAGAAAATACTTCCTGTCCTCTACACAAGTCCATTTTATCTAGCCTTCCATATACCTGCATGTGCTTTTGCCATGGTACATCGCATGGGCTTTAGCTTGGACTTTCTTCAGTTTTGATTTTTCTGACGAAATTTCCTCTAATAAATTCTCTTTGATAGCCACCCTCTTTGATAGCCTGGTGCAATGTTTAGGTGTCCGTTGGCCTTGCGTCTCGGCTCATCCTGTGATGGGGTGGGGCAGAAGGGTAAAGGGAAATGGTGGTACTAGAAGTCCTCCCCATCTGCTCTCATAGAAGGATTTAGGAATGTACGATCACATAATTCTGCTGCCCTTATCAGATTTGGAGATCTCAGAAATCGGTCTTGGGGCTCTCAGAAATTTCAGGGTCGCTACATCAGTGCATTTATTTCATTCACATGTTCATCCTCTAGAATTTTTGGTAGACATTCTGGTCTATCCTTGCCAACACAACCACTGCTCACTCTTTCTGGTACCTTCTGCTCTGATACCATGGGTTTCTCGCACACCGCTAACTCCTGGTATGCCTAGACTCTCCCTCTACCTACCCAAACCTGTTTATCCTGTGTCACCTACCCAGACGATAATTCTTGGCACTGAAAACAAAATACCCTACATGGATGATAATCACAATCAGATTTCCAATTTCATAAAATGTTGATCGCGCTAGTACTGCTTGACCTGATCGACAGGCCGAAAACTAGGCTGTTCTCCAATCAAGGACCCCACGGAGAATCCTCCATCTTACCTTTTGCACCTGGCACTGTCTCTAGAGTCTGATCCTGCTCCCGTCACTCCATCCAGGCACGTGTAGGTGATCTGAGGCCAATACCCAGATTCTGTCCAAGAAAATCTCCTCACATGCCAATCGAAGTTTGAAATGTTTTATTAACAAAATAAAAATTCATAGTTTATGAATCACAGAGCCAGTCAGCCAGCTAACCAGATTCTCCCCCAGCAGGGCTATATGGATCAAGCTCATAGAGCAGAGGCAAAGCAAATACTCATACATTAGTGCTGGTAAATTTTGAATATAGACTTGTGACTGAGTCTTTAAAAAAATACAAGCAGGGGCCTGAGCTGAGACCACAAGAACTAGTTAAATAACTTTCAAATAGCAATTATAATATGTAAACTGAGCAGGATAGTCTTCCTTTTCTCACCCCAGGAGCCAAGGAGTGGACACAGCTCAACAGTAGGGATGGATAATTCCTGTGGGCATAGTTAGCCTGAGCAGAAAAACAAGTCTGAAGCGGGTTTAAAGAGTTATAGTTAGGCAAATGCAAAGATTTCTATTTCACATCAGCTTAAGAGAATCTTCCAGGCACTGGTGTACCTGTAGTTATCTGCCATACATTTAATGTATTTTCATTTCCTTTTCACCCTTGTGAATCATTATGTAGATTCAGGGGTCGCAGTGTAGATTATTATAGGGGTCTTGGAGATTCAGATCACGTTCTTCAAGTCCATGAGGCAAACACACAAGGGCAGAAATATGTTGACTTTCACAGAAGGATAAACTAGGCACCTGGCAAACCCCTTCATTCCACTTCTTTTTTTTAACCTTGTATTAGTGGAACAATCCAGTAACACTATGCACAGTTCAACTAAATAACATTTTACAGGTTTATAACCAGTCACGGCACCTTCAACTCCAGTCTCCGTTACATACTTCTCACTCAAAAACTCCATAAAGAACTCATGGTGTGCCCAGCAATAAGAAGATTATCTACAGGAAAGAAAGAACCGCAAAGAAGAATGCCAACTAGTGTGGGTGGAGGTCAGCATCCTTACATAAAACCTCTAGTAGGCTAATGCAATATGAAGGAAATCCTTTCTTTGCTCCCTTACGCTGGAAGGATCTAAATGTCACAGCCCAGTTTTCATAGTCTTAGTGACAAATGGAGGATGCACCTTAACACCTCTCTCTCGCCAACCTTGTATTTATTGCATGTAGGTCGGGACCACAACCTAAGGTCTTGCATTTTCATAGAAGAGCTGCATGGATCTGCATTGACTGAAGGAGCCCCTTTGCTGTGGAGAACTGGGTTCGAGAGGTGCCCTTGTAGATGAAAGATGTCTAGAAGAGGAATCCAACAGGCTGGTTTGAAGTAGCTGTGCAGCAAGGGCTGGAAAACTGCACTATCAAGCTGTATGAGTGGGCCAGCTTACAAGGGCATATGTTTTGAAGGAAACTGTTGTTATCCTGAGACCAACGCACCTAGGAAACAAACATGCCTGCACACTCCTCGTCCTCTAGTGTGACCTGAGAGCGGTACAGACAGGATAAAGAGGTAGAAACGGGGTCAAAGTTATTAACGGTCTAATATCGTAGAAATTCCTATCCCTGGCAACCCCAACTAAAGCTACGGGGTGGCTACTACCATTCTGAAAGATGTGTGTATATATATATATATATATATATATATATATATATATATATATATATATATACCATAACCTTGGTTTCTTACACGCTGCAATTTCGCTGGCAGACACGATCTGGAAACGAAGCACTGACCACAAATTCGGTTCTTCTAAAGGTGTTTTATTTGCTTGTCGCCATCATAACGTTTCGGCTCTCTTGAGCCTTGCTCACATGACAGCGAGTTTCAGTGAGGGGTGAGTATTTAAAGTGCCAGTGCTGCGCTCTAATTGGGCCAACAGTGCATAAACATGGTAAAAAGACTGCCAGTACAATCAATGTAAAATACAAGATATATACATATGTTAAAAGCAGTGTAATACTGTAAACAATACTGGTAAAATACCAAAGTTCCATTTCTGCGTTGGAAAATGCCTTTGTTTACACAGGATCAGGGACAACAATACATAAAATAACATTTCAATATGTAAAGGTCACCGGATACACAAATATAATACTGGGATAAATCCCCAAACCATGTATAAAGTAATTCGAAGTACGGCCCGTAGAGGTAGTGATAAAACAAGTGAAAGTGCAAAGTGCAAAAAGTGCAAAATGGTTAAAATATCAATATTAACCACACAAGATTAACCAATCACCTGACACCCTAAAGACTGAGCTCATTCTATCTATAGTAGGGTTGATTTGAGGCTGTTGGTAGGATAATACAATAATCAATCTAAATCAGTCCAAAAATATTTTTTACGACTAGAGAAAACAAATGCCTACATGGGCAGGAAATTTCTTAAGAAGTTTTGAGGTAGACACGAATATTTCACATTAATTATCCAAATAGAACAGTAGATTTGTGGGGAAGACAGGACTCTAATCCCAATCAATGTTGGGGAGTTATAATGAAAACGAATACGAATCATGTGCAAACTGTGCCATAAATAAATATGAAATTTCTTTGTAATCATCAGAAGGTATATATTGAATCATTAATCAAATTTCAGCAGAACCATGAGCATAGACAATAAAAAACACTAAAATACATGTCAAGGTGCAAGTCAGTGTGGAGTTAAAACAATAAATACATAAATAAATAAATAAATAATTAGTTAATAGTTTCATAAAACCACTTTCTAAAAAATTATCTGAGTAATTGAATTACTACTCAGCACTGTGTTTAAAGGGGGATAAGTCGACTATCATACCTAGCCTAATGTAAACAGGTATAGAGATCTTCCGTCACGTTAAGTCCCCCCGGCTGCTTAGTGTTTAGCTGTAAAATGTACCTGGTTTCCAGTTTGCGCAATTTCGCTTCCCTATTGCCCCCACGTCTGCTTGCCAGGACTGTATCAACTACGTAAAATCTGAGTTCCCTGCTCCCTGCTCCTCCTCTGGTGATGTTGTCTGAAATGACGTGCAACAGGGTAGGTATTGTCTTGTGAGGTGATTGCACGTAGATGCTGTAATATACGCTTGTGAACAGGCAACTTCGAGCTCCCCACATATCGCAATGAGCAAGGACATTCCAAAATATAAATTGCAAAATCTGTTTTACAGGTTAGGGTCTTGGTGATCATATGTTCTTGGTCACCGAAACCATCCCTATAGCTAGTATGGTTAACTCCATGAGTACAGGCTTTGCATGACTTGCATTTGTAAAAGCCTCCCCTATTATGCAACCAAGATGTTTTCGCCAGGACCTCTGGGCCAGTATCCACCAGCCTGTCCCTCATGTTGGGAGCTTTGCTGTACGTAATGGAGGCCCGCTTGGGTAGTAGGTGCCCAATTACCGGGTCTTTAAATAGAATGGGCCAATTTTTGTTAACCATTTTGCGTATGTCCTTATGCTGAGAACAATACCCTGTGATAAACCTGAAAGTATCAGTTGTATCAGTGACACATGATTCAATTATCCCATTGTCTATTGCAACTTCTGTTGATGTATCATATTTGGACAATAAGGATTGGCGACTAAAGCCTGAAGATTTGTATATGGCTTCGTCAATGGTCTTCTGTATATACCCTCTTTCAATGAATCTTTCAGAGCTAATAGCTTGAGCCTCGTGTAACTCTTGCTCATTGCTGCAAAGCCTTCGAAGGCGTAACATCTCACCATACGGGATACTCATAATCAGATGAGAAGGATGTGTGCTTCCCGCATGTAATGTTGTGTTGCCGGCAGTACTTTTGCGAAATAATCTAGTCTTTAACCTGTTGTTATACACATATACTTCTGTGTCAAGGAAGGGGACCTGTTGTTGACTCATGGTGACTGTAAAGTGGATGTTATGTTGATTATCATTAAGACGTTCAACAAACTTTATCGCCTCTTCTTGACTACCCCTCCAAATTACAAACAGGTCATCAATAAATCGATGCCATGTAATGACTTGATTCATCATTTCGTACTGAAAGCATGTTTTGAGGACCAGTTCTTCCCAAGCCCCCATGTGAAGACATGCGAAACTTGGAGAGAAACTGGCCCCATTGCTACGCCCTGGAGTTGCCTATACAAGAGACTATTGAACATAAACACATTGTGTTGTAAACAGAATGTAAGCATTTGAATTAACATTTCATTGTGTTGTTTGTACTTAGCCTCCCTCCGCCCCAGATAATACTGCACTGCTGCTATACCATCTGTATATATATATATATATACAGCCCTTTTTTTAACATGAATCCCAATAAGGGGTGTACTGAGCATGGCGGAGGCGGGACTTATGGTGTGCATTGTGGGCTGCATATCATAATTGAGGGATAACAGAGCATTTTCGGTTTTAAGTTTGCTGAATCAAAACTGAATGGCATTTTTTTTAATGAAGTACCACATTTACCAGCAATCAGAGTCGGCTGGTAAGGAACGGTGGCTGGGGGAGGGAGGGGTAGAAAAAAAAATAAGGTACAAATAAAGAAAACTTACCTGCTGGTCGCGTCGCCAGCCGCTGCCTCTTCTCCGCCTCTGCTCATCGTCTTGGGAAGCGCCGTGGCTCCCTATGCAAATGACAACGCTGCAATGCAGCATTTTGATTGGTTCTCCAAAGCCAATCACAACGCTACTTTGTGATTGGTCTGAGTGCTGTGGTTCGGCGCTCAGTCGGGGACAGGAAGCCTGTGCATGTTCCCCACCAGGCTGTGTAATGCAGCCTGGTGGGGAACATGCAAAGGGTGCATGAACGTTTGACCAGTTCAAGAGACGGCCGGTCAAACATTGCACACTTTGAGTGTGCTCACCACTCCTCCCCTGGGCCCTGCTCCGGCCCGCAATGCCCCCCCCCCTGCACCTAGGAATGGAAAAAGAAAATGATAACGTTTTGTTATCATCATTTTATTTTTGCTCTGCACTGCTCTTCAAGCAGTGGGGCAACGCTCCTGCCAGCCATGTCGACATTTTGCACTGCACATGGCTTTAGGCCAGGCCCCGAGTCCAGCCACCTTCAGACATGGCAGGGGTTGGACACAAGGCCAATCTGGCTTTGCATTTGCTTACTTGCCAAAATACTCATCCAGACTCATCAAAGAGCACCAAGGTTATTAGCGACTGAAACTTTTTCTGCCTCCCTCTTTCCCGTTTAACTTTGCCCACTCTCATTGGATTGGCTCAAAACCTTAAAATATCCGCACTGAGTGTAACTTGCTAACTGCTTGCTACATAGAATGCAGATTCATAGATTTATCAGTGTTGAAGTAATAAGCAAATGGAAATTGTACTCGGCTCTATTTAGAACTACCCCCTCAACTGTGATGGAGTGGACCAAATCTTGACTTACAGATAGAAAATAATCATCCTTAGCGTCTGCCAAATGTTGTGCAAATTGGTCATACAGTGTCCATGTTATCAGCAAGTGAACCATTTTGCCACCCCTTAACTGACTTACATTTCAAGAGAAGGCTAAACATGCTAAGTCTCTTGGAAATTTCTAGCAGGTCTATCAAACTGTGCCAACGTTCTTAGTAAATCAAAAATGATCTTACCCCCAACTTTAAATTCACATGCCCTTTCACCCCACTGGATTTTGACAAAATCTAAAATAACTGATCTAGTTGTACCTTACTGTTTGCAACATTTGATGCAGATTCACAAAGCAACGCCAAACGAAGGGAAACATAACACTTTTTTACCCCCTCTCTCTTTAACTTTGCCACCTCTCTTGACGGATTAGCAGAAAACGTCCCATATCAATTGAAAACGAACCCACACAAGCTTCTGCCAAATTCCACCAAATCTAGAGCAGATCATCAAAACATAAGGTTATTAGCACATGAACACCGTTGTGCCCTCCCCGTTTAACTTCCCCTCTTGATGGATATGCGTGAATTTGAGAATATCAGGAGTAATATCAACATGCTAAGTGACAGCTAAATTGCACGCATATTTACCAAATGGTGAAAAGGATACCGGCAAATTAACAAATAGTTTTTTAACTGATATGACATACAAAAGTCTTAACCCTCTCAATCCGACCCAGCATTTTTTTCAAAGATAATGTCAAAAAGCCACTGAATAGATTTACACCGTACTACGACAGCACATTTACTCAGTAAAGTTCTACATTCATGTCAAGTTTGGCGTAAGTCCATTCTGCAGTTTTTCCATTGGGAGCACAAATACAAAAAAAAATGTATTTGACTCCCCTCTTTAACATTTTTGGAGGTGCCCAAACATTGGTATGATGGACCTTAGTTGCATACTTTAAGTGAGTACCAGAGGGGTCTAGCTCATGGCATGGCGTTGGGCATGGGTCCACTGGGAGACCAGGCCCTCCACACAACCCCAATACGCAGGGCGAGAGGCTGTGTGCAGTTAGGTTTGGCAGATGGCAGGAGGTTGGATCCAGGGGCTGACAGCAGTAGCATCCATAGGAGTGCTGAAAAACATAAAACTACCGTCCTGCATCACAGAAGATTAAAAAGAGTAGAAAATAAAAAAAAATTAAACTTATAACAGTGGACACAAATCTAATGGTAAATATAATTTACAACAAATGTTTTACAATGCGGACATTGACCCCGCATACCTTTTCTCCGCATAGTGCACCTACCTCGGATACCATTACCCCGCATTTTTTTACACCGCATGTGTATTTATCACGCATGCCTTTACAACGAAAATCGTTGTAAAGGTATGTATGGTAAATGCACATACGTTGTAAAATAAGAATTTGGGTGATCCACGTTGTTGTGAGGCAACAGGCTTTTCCGTTTCCTCACATCGATGTGCACCGCCCCTCACAGAAATGCAGTGATGCAGGAAGCAGAAGGAGGGAGAAACCACGAGGAGAGAGAGGTAAGGGGGGATGGGCCTGGGGAGGGCGTTAATTTTTAAGGGATTAGGGTAGTATTTGTGTAGTGTAGGGTAGTGTTTGTGTAGTGTAGGATAGTGTTTAGGGCTTAGGGTAGTGTTAGTGTAGTTTAGTGTTTGTGTAGGGTAGTGTTTTAGGGTTTAGGATAGTGTTAGTGTAGGGTAGTGTATATGTAGTGCATGGTAGTGTTTTAAGGTTTAGGGTCGAGTTGTGGGATTGGTGTAGTGTAGGGAAGTGTTTGTGTAGTGTAGGGTAGTGTTTTAGGGTTTAGGGTAGTTTTTGTGTAGTGTAGGGTAGTGTTAGTGTAGTGTTTTAGGGTAGTGTTTGTGTTGGGTAGTGTTTGTGTAGTGTAGGGTAGTGTTATAGCATAGTGTTTTAGGGTTTAGGGTAGTGTTTGTGTAATGTATGCTAGTGTTTGTGTAGTGTAGGGTAGTGTTTTACGGTTTAGGGTAGTGTTTGTGTAGTGTAGGGTAGTGTTTGTGTAGTGTAGGGTAGTGTTTTAGGGTGGTGTTGGTGTAGTGTAGGGTAGTGTTTGTATAGTGTAGGGTAGTGTTTTAGGATAGTGTTAGTGTAGTGTAGGGTAGTGTTTATGTAATGTAGGGTAGTGTTTTTGGGTTTAGGGCAGTGTTGTGGTGTTGGTGTAGTGTAGGGTAGTGTTTGTGTAATGTAGGTCAGTGTTTTTTGCAGGGTACTCTCACTTACCTTTAAAACTTTTACTATACCACGCATGCCTTTGCATTGTAATGGCATGTGTGGTAAAAGTATAATTGTGGTAAAAGTTAGCGTTGTCATAAATTGCGGGGTGATTGAATTTGCGTGGTAAAAATTTCGTGATGATGGTATGCGGAGTGATTGTTAGCGGAGTAACGTCATATATTCAAATCTAATGCATTCAGAAGTGGATGCTTTTCACACTAACAATAAGCATACACATGTATAAGTAAAATGTACAGTCAATCAGCAATGGTCCTAAACTTGCATATGTAGGCTTTTCTTAAATGTTATCGTCAAGACAAGATCTAGCATTTGCAAAGGTACACGCATAAACATTTCCATATGATGAAGACATGTAAGATTCAATCATTAATAATATGCCTCCGAGGCTAAAGGGTAAGCTTTGTTTCCGAAGAACTTGCCCTGAATATGATTCGAAGATACTTCTCTCAAAATTAGATGCTTGTTTCCGGTACGAGGAGGACCTAGCTTGGCAGTTCGGGTTGGACTGTTCCCACAAGGAACAGGGTCAAGACTGATTTGCTGGGTTCAAACTGGGGTGGTGTGGTGAGCAAAAGAATGATGGATTAAACCCAGATCCTTGTGACTGTGGGTGAATGTTTGCATTGTCCAGCATTCCGTCCATCAATTGTTTCTTTTGTATATGTCACCCTACTTCGGAAGGGTATGCCCAGACAGGGTCCCGTGCTCACTAAACCACTAGATTCAAGCCAGCCTGGCTAATGAAGGTTGATGCCCTGAAACCGATCCCAGGATGTTTGTTTCCGTACCAGGAAGGATGTGGCTTGGCAGTTCGGGCTGGACTGTTCCGACAAGGAACAGGGTCAAGACTGATTCGCAAATGGCTGAGTCCAACCTGGGGTGGTGTGGTGAGCAAAAGAATGATGGATTAAACCTAGATCCATGTGACTGAGGGTGAATGTTTGCATTGTCCAGCATTCCGTCCATAAATTGTTTCTTTTGCATATGTTTTATTTAACTCGTTCGTTGTGCCCGTCGGCCAACGGCCGTTTGGAGCACTACCTCGGTAGTGCTGCGCACGTCCGTTGGCTGAAGCGGCGCCGCCCACTCAATGGAACGCCCGCACCGCTGCGGAATTGCCGCCGGGGTAAAGGGTTAAACAGGCGCATCTCCAACTCTTTCCTAAATTGGAGCAGCTTTGGAGTAGTCCTGATGGATGTGGTAATGTTGGTCCAGATCCTGGGCGCACAGCTGGAAAAGGACGGCTGTCTAGTTTTTCTACCATACACTTCTTAGTCTGCAGTCTGATGGCGTCCTAGATGTGGGGTGCTAAGAACCACTAGAGATGGTGAACTATTCTGTAAAATAAGCGGCCATGCTGATTGTGATGAGTTTGTAAATGACACCACTGATTGTGAAGATTGTGCTGGCTGGCAAGGGAAACCAATGGAGTTCCATCAGGACAGAGGTGATGTGATGATAGGCCCTGAATGAGACATGTTGCAGCATGTGGGGTTCCCTTATGGGGTGCCAGTGCGGAGTCGGGAATTCCATGGAGCAGGCTGTTACCACCATCCTAATGAGAGAGTAAGAGGGCTTGAACAGTAGTTCTAAAGTTACTTTATGGAAGAAATGGTTTCACTTTCTGTAGAAGTGAAAGCTGGTACCAGTCCATGTTTGTTTTTTGGCGATGTATTCCTTGAAGGCAAGGTTAGTGTCCAGGATAAATCCAAGAGATTTGGCATTCAGTGACGATTGGGGTTCGAAGCCGCCAAGGTTCATGTCAATTAACTAGGCTTGTACTGTTTCTTGTTTGTTGTTCTTTGCAAATAATAGAAATTCTGTTTTGATTGGGTTAAGCTTCAGGTACATGCTTTCCTGATGTGGATGATGTGCAGACAGAGTTTGAGACGTTGGATGTCGGAAGCAGAGGAGACTAGCAAGTACAGCTGTGTATCATCTGCATATTAGTAAATGTTTATGCTATTATATGTGAGTACAGCACCAAGCAGCTCCATGTAGAGGTTGAAAATGGCTCTATGGATCTTTGAGGGACTCCACCGGTGATAGGGATATTTTCCTAACTGGGGGTGTCCATGCAAACAAAGTTTTGTTGGTTGGAAAGATAGAAGGAAAACCAGTGAAGGATATTGCTGGTGAATCCTATTATTAAATACTCAATGGTTTGTGTGAAGATGGGATTGCCATTTTTTCTAAGGCAGCTCAGAGTTTCAGCAATATCAGGAGGTAGGGGTCATCTTCATTTGTGGGTAGGAGGGCAACGTCTATGATGGGTACGGTAGAAGTCTCCATGCTGCAGCATGATCTGAAGCCAGACTGATAGTCGTATATACGAGCTGGTTAGCATTAATTAGATCTTAATTAGAGCTATTAAAAATCGTCTGCTTTTTCAACAATCTTGACGATGAATAGTATTAAGTGATGGGAAAGTAGCTGGCCAGGCTATCAGGGTCCAGTGCATGTTTCTTTCAAAGAGGATGGATCTAGCCTGAAAGGCGTCCCCAGCAATAGCTTTGGATGAGGTGATTACACCATATTCATAAGAAATGGCTTTGTTGCATGTGCTGAAATTGTTTACTGGACTATATTCAAAATGCAAAATTTTAAGCAGGGCTTTGGCTTTTTAATTTTAGGAGATATACCGCTGGGTTCAGAAAAACACCCATATAGAGACTTCTTGCGGGGCTGGCTTATCTCTTTTAGAAACAGTAACGGATCCAGCAGAAACTACAGTGATTCTTGGGACAATTCATACCTTTTTAACAGTTGATTTTATTCTGGTTAAATCTTTTTTACAGGTGATAATTATTGCACTTTGCACTTTAGGGAAAATGGTCACCAACAGAGCTAAACGCCAAGCTTTTTGTATTTTTATTTTTGTATCTCTTTTCTTTCTCTGAATTATCTTGATATGTATTACTATGTTATTGTGTCTTTGTATTTTGTTATGGTTTTTAACAACGTGAAACAATTAAAATTCATCTATCTATATTTGAGGGCGTTAGTTATGTAGGCAAGATCCTTAAAACACAGGGCTTTGAAGGATGACCGTTGTTGGGTTTTATGGCAAAAGGTAGGCATGAGAAATGAAGAAGGCCATTGCCTGCTCTCAAGGTGCTCTATGCCCAGCTGAAGATTGATTCTTTTATACACCAATAAAGTCAGAGCACTGTGATGGACCTTGAGTCACACTCAGGATTATGAGTCTGTTCATTGACACTAAATCAGACAGACATGCAGAGGCACACTAAGGAACTGACCATGCACATCTTCAAAAGCTTTTTGACTTTCCAAAGACATTAAAAGCGCAGTGATGTAGTTAGAGTTGCACCAAAAGAGACGTGTTCAAACACTGCCACTCACTCAGAGCAACACGCACAGGCACACAGAAGGACCTGAACTTGCACAACTTCACCATCTTACCAATGGATGCAAAATGCACTGCAAAGTAGCCGGAGTAACACTCAGGGACAGGTAAGAACAAACCACTAATCATCCAGACACCCACACAGAGGCACTCAGATACCAAAACATGCACTCCATCATTGATCTGGTGTCACTCAAATGGAGGTAAAAGCACTATGACCCAGTCTGAGTCATACCCACGAACATGTGGCAGCACATTGCTATTCAGCCAGACACTCACTCATGGGCACACTCTCCAACCAAAACATGCACACCATCCCTGAGTCAGTGTGACTCAGTGTGACTCCAATAGATACAAAGATATTATGACACAATTCTGGTCATACCGAGGGACATGTCAGTACACCACCACTTCACTATACACATACTCAGGAAGCAGAACATGCATACTGTTGCCAACTTGGTGTCATTGCAATGGAAGCAAAGGCACTATGAAATAGTCAACGTCACATGCAGGGATTATGTTTACAAAGTGCCACTCACTTTCCTAATATTAGCATGTTGATTGATTCAGTCACAGACCATTAAAGTGAAAGGCACACTGTCCTACACTCAGTTGCTCAGAGGGCAATAAAGGACCAATAAGGGTTACAGTTTCCATTAAAAAATCAGAAAGGCATTTTTTGCTCCCTTGATGTGGTGGTTGACAAATCTACACATATTTTCTAAAGCAAAAACTTCATCTGATTGGGTTTCATAAAAATATGTCAAGGGGGTGAAAGGAAGCGTATACAAAAGTGTGCTTTTCCCAATTTAGCTATGATAAGATTATTTGCTCTCCTGGCGGAAAAAAACACCAAGCAGAATTACCTAAAACTTTGAAGCAAAGTTGCTTGATTTGGTGTAAATTCCTTAACTAGTTTTTGAAGCGGAACTTGGCCCACGTCCTGAAAGAAACACAAACACTCCAAATAAAATGCTTTTTACCTCACAATATTTACAGCAATAAGAAAAAACATCTAAACACTTTAACCAATAAATAATACTAATTTCTTAGACGGCTCTTTCTTAGTGGTGGTAGTGGGAATGTGATATGAAATTTCAACTGTAAGATTATTTATACCATATCTTCATCAAGGATGAGGCCATTAGCATTCCATTTGGTGTGAAAGTTATGGTTTGCATGGTGTGGTGTGAGTTATGGATAACTTGGGAATTTCAGCATTTTTTCTATTTTAAATCGCAACAGTAACAGCACTTTAGCTGTTGATTTTCAATTGAAAATCTAAGGTTTTGTTTTAAACACGCACTAATGCGGTTTAAAAAAACTAACCATAACGTCATGCTAAGCTTGTTTTTAAAGATAATATACATATATGTTACCCAGTAGCAGTTGCCACTGGGTAGTAATAGCTAGGACCACATTTCCAAAGAAAAAGCATTTTTTGATTTGCTTATAACTTTGGCACCATTTGACATATCTTCACAAAACTTTCCAAAAAAAGTCTCATTCACCCCAGCTCCTCCCTGGAACGTTTCCGTGTGATCCATCAAGTGGAGGATGACAAAAAGGGGAAGGGCAGAAAATGTGTTTCCTCATCCATTTTTCTTTTTTTGTTGTTTAATTTTTTTTATTGAATTTTAAGGTATACATCGCAAAAACAAACGCAAAAATACAGTGATGTACACATGTCTGCATAACATACATTGTGACTGATCGAGATGGACATGCAGAGGCTGCAAGTTATGGTAAAATTAACTTAATGTCCTATGTCGTAGTCTAAGATTTTGCAGGGGAATATTATAATGTACATGATATATCAGATAATAGAACACCATATCAGTGTAGAAGAAAAAGAGGTAATAAAGATATAACTAACTATATGAGAGTGAAGAAGAGATATATTGTAGGAGGGGAGGAAGAGAAGTGCATCATAATGTGGTACTCTGTGGCCGATTCACAGAACTAACTTAAGACAAAATCCTAAACTTACTACTTTTGGTATTCACAGAAGTTAGGACTTAAGACAGGCTTAAGACAAAATCCTAACTTCTGTGAATACTAAAAGTAGTAAGTTTAGGATTTTGTCTTAAGTTAGTTCTGTGAATCGGGCCCAATGTCCTTGGTTAAGGTAAAATATGATTGGTGATGAAGAAGAGATAATAGTCTTCATGTCTGGACAGCTAGTCAAAGCCCTAATAGGTTTGTTGCTATGACAGGGGTGTTTGATCTTTTGCATGTAGAGATCTAATGTGTTCCAGAGTGGTATAGATGGCCAATTGGAAGTTAGAATATTGTCAGAGCTTCTAATAAAGGAGATCCAGGTCCACCAAGTGTTTGAGTTCTTCCAGTCACATAAGATTGTCTTGATAGCTATAGTTAAGAGCGGGTCTAGAATAGATAAGTCAATGTTTGACATTTTGTAAGACATGTTCAAATACCAGAAACCAATGCTGACAGTGTAGGGGAATATATTACACAGTATGTTCTCTATTGCAGACTAAGCATTTCTGATCGTGGGACAGTAGAGAATATGTGTTCGTAAGTTGCTTGGTTATGATCACAGCTCCAACATGAGCGAGAGTCAATAGGGCTTTGTTTATGTAGTCTCCTAGGCATTCAGTAGCTTTTATGGGAAGCCCAAAATTTACACTGAAATAGTATTGGTTAAATTTTGTGTTGAAGGCATTTAGACCATATATACTTCCATGTATTTCCAGAAGGCGGAGTAACAGACAGATCTGTAGGGAATCTTTTGCATTTTGCCAAGTTCCTGGGAGAGCATGTTGTCAGCCTTCCCTAATAATTTAAAATTTTTACTGGCCACATGATCCTTTTTATTTGTACATCTCAAATATCAGATACATTCAACCTTGTTTGTGTATTTGTTTTTTCTTGTATCTGATTTTAGCTTAGGAAATCTATAAACATCAAAATGAGCTAAAGCATATTTTTGTTAAAGCACTGAAAAAGAGAGACGGTTGTCCTTATATTGGTATATGTCTCTAATGGTTATTATGTCCTTTTTGACCCAGTTTTCCCACATGATTGGTTTCTTGTCAATTCAATTCAATTCAATTCAATAAGCTTTATTCGGTTGGAGCAAAGCAACCATAAAAGCACAATACATAAGCAAAATACATGTGAGACAATCAGTAAAAGAATCAACATCAATAAACTAATTTCATTAAAACATCATACACTACTCAGCAGAAATAAGAGTATGAATGGCACCTGTCAGTTCTCTTAATGTAAACAGTAGACTCATAACAACTTTTCAGTAAGATAAAAATGGCACAAATTCAGTTCTCATAATGTAAACAATAAACTCATAGCAGCATTACATGGGTTTATTTTTGGCGACAAAATCCAAAACACTTGCAGCCTTATTCATCAACGGGCCGTTTTGCGAGCCCCTAATAGCGATTCATAGCGAATCGCTATTAAGGACTCGCAAAACGGTATTCATATAGGAATTTCTAAATAAATAGCGATTCCTACACATTCCTTATTTGTTGCGAGTAGCAAATTGCTAATCGAAAATAAGGAATAACTCCCCATTCATTCCTATGGGCCAAAAGGCCCATAGGAATGAATGGGGAGTATTCCTTATTTGCGATTAGCAATTAGCTAATCGCAAATAAGATAGCGATTTAAAGGGTGCCAGGGGTGTCCAAAGGACACCCTGTAGCACCCCTTAAATGCAAATTGAAACAGGTGTTGCGCACATACATGTCCAAAGGACATGTGTGTGTGCAACATGCAACTTAGAAAAATGCTTTTAAAAGCATTTTTCTAAGTTTTTGCTATTTACCGAGAGGTCTGACCTCTCGGTAAATAGCGGCCCAAAATTGCATTTTTGCAATTTTAAAATGCTTCATAAATTGCCTTTAAGGAATCTCAAATTTGCAGCCTTATTCATCAACGGGCCGTTTTGCGAGCCCCTAATAGCGATTCATAGCGAATCGCTATTAAGGACTCGCAAAACGGTATTCATGTAGGAATTGCTAAATAAATAGCGATTCCTACACATTCCTTATTTGCGAGTAGCAAATTGCTAATCGCAAATAAGGAATAACTCCCCATTCATTCCTATGGGCCAAAAGGCCCATAGGAATGAATGGGGAGTATTCCTTATTTGCGATTAGCAATTAGCTAATCGCAAATAAGATAGCGATTTGAAGGGTGCCAGGGGTGTCCAAAGGACACCCTGTAGCACCCCTTAAATGCAAATTGAAACAGGTGTTGCGCACACACATGTCCAAAGGACATGTGTGTGTGCAACATGCAACTTAGAAAAATGTTTTTAAAAGCATTTTTCTAAGTTTTTGCTATTTACCGAGAGGTCTGACCTCTGGGTAAATAGCGACCCAAAATTGCATTTTCGCAATTTTAAAATGCTTCATGAATTGCATTTAAGGAATCTCAAATATAGATTCCTTAAATTCAATTCTTCGCAAATGTGCGAATTCTTAAATAGCAAATTTTGCATTTGGGATGATGAATCCCAAATGCAAAAATTGCACTCGCAAAAGGCAAGATTCTGAGAATCTTGCCCTTTGCGAGTGCAATTTAGCTTGATGAATCAGGCGGATAGGCTTCAGAAAGTGCAAAGTGCTTAGTTAGTTTAACCATCCCCTAACTTAAGGGGGGTGGTTAATTACATTAGAACAACATACTCTTCCTAGCGTTAATTGAACTAAATGTTGCAGTATAAAAACAAATCTCAGGTTCTCTTAGCATGAAAAGTAGGGTCATAGCAGCATTAGTGGTTTTGGCATCATATTTTTTAAACAATGGTTTAAGGAAAGCAATTCTAAAAGACAGATACAGATCACATAAAAGTAAAAAGTGCAAGGTGCTCTGCTTAGTATGCCCGTCACAGGGGCATGAGGAGACAGGGCGATGTTTCATCCTAGGGAACGCTACTAAATGGTGCACAAGGCCTAACCTCATTCTTGTTAGGACAAAGTGGTGGGAAGGTCTCGTGACAAGTGAAAGGTAGGTTTGTAAGCCAACCGTACCTATATGTAGATGGTAAAGCTGGTACGTGGCTTGCTTCCCTACTGTTTTCAGCCTGCGTTTGTTCTTATGGCACAGGAAGGTACTCTTTAACTCCTGTTTGGACAAACCTGATATTTTATTTCGATTTTCCAAGATTGTTTGATTGAATATGACCCCAAGAGAATTAGCTAATTAATTAAGCCAGGGGGTCTTAAGGTAGTTATCCAATCGCAGGCAGTCATTAATAATAGACTTGGTAAAAATAGACTCCTCCTTCAACCATATGGATCTCCATAGCAGAAGGGGTCTTAAGGATATTAACATCCGTCAGATAGTTAAGATCCACTTCACAGTGAATGAGTTCGGAGGAGGCTGAAACTGGGAGGCATAAAAAAAATCACAACAAGGTTGGAGTTCCCATACCACAGCCCGATAAAGTGCAACAGAGGTACATCTTGCTTTATAAATATTGACCATGTCTTTAATGCGATGATCCCCCAAATTAGATGCAAATTTAAAAACACCGTATATACTTTTACTCATTTTGGCCCAAACATTAGACAATTCGTGATTCCATTTCCCATCGCAAGAAAAGGATATACCTAGATAACAAAAATTATCCACGTTTTGCACTTTGTTGCCTTCAATAAAGAACGGTTTCAGACTCTTGTATTTCGGACCGCATACCATTGTGAATGTTTTTGCCTTATTAATCATCAGCTTCCTTTTACTAATAAAAACTGCAAACTCATCGATCAACGTCTGAAGGCCTACCGGCGTTCTAGATAAAAGCGCAGCGTCGTCCGCATAAAGCAGGACTGGAACTTCCTTGCCTTCCACTAGTGGGGAATCCGCCTGTATCAACTTCAGTGTTGTGTTCACTTTGTTAATAAATAATGTAAAAAGCAACGGGGCTAGGACGCAGCCTTGGCGGATACCACGTTTTACATTCTCCCATTTGGCCGTACCGTACTTTGGTCGATAATTTTTCGTACAGCCTGGCTAAAAAGTAAACAATGGGTTTCGGGGTGCCAAGATTAAGTAAAACTGGCCATAAAGTAACATGATCCACTAAGTCAAAAGCGCTGCTCAAATCAACAAAGCATAAAAAGAGCCGTCCATGTTTAGCACGTGTGTATTTTCCGACTAAGAGCTCCAGGTTGATACACTGTTCTATCGTGCCTAACCCCTTTCTAAAACCATATTGTGCCTGAGCCAAAATACCATGGTCCACGACCCACTCCTCCAATCTTAGCAATAGAATACTACTTATAATTTTGACTGATGAGTCGAGTAGGGAAATGGGCCGATAGTTCTTGGCTTCAGATTTGTCACCCTTTTTGTAGATAGGAATAATAACAGATTCCCCCAATGTAGACGGGCAACCCTCAGTTACTGCAGCGTTAAAAACTCTTGTTAATATCGGACCCCATAATTATGGTACAGTTTTATATACATCGATGGGAACACCCTCCGTACCTGGTGCTTTCTCCCCTTTGCTGCTTCCTATACCAGTCATGACCTCATCAAGGGTTATGTCTAACGGGATAATGGGCCATTTGTGCAAATTAGTTGGGTCCTTAATAGATAGGTGCCGTGGGTTAAAAATATTAGTAAAATGAGCCACCCATTCCTCACAGCTGACATGACATAAAAGTTCTGGTAGGGATTCGTTTTTAAGAAATTTAGAGTTCACCGTATCCCAGAACAGTTTATTGTTGGATGTATCTGCCACTAGTGCAAGGTTACCCCATGCCTCCTGTTTAAGCTCCAACTTTCTATGTTTTAGATTAGATTTATATTCCATTCTTAGATGATGGACTAATGCATTATCCCTTGGTTTATTAGAAAGTGCTTGTTTCAGCAGATTCCAAGAGACGGTACATGAATGGTTAAACCAACCCCTGGCCTGCGTTTGTTTCCTAGGTGTTGGTGCAGTAAATAGTTTCGAGATTGAATCATTGATTTTACTAAAATTGGTCAAGATCTTATCTGGTTTGGTCTCAGATATAATAAACTGTCTTCAATTTCGTTACCACAGACCTGTACAATATTTTTTGTTAATTCACCGGACTTGGTACCCTTCCATCTAATTCTAGTACCGTTTGGGCGGTACGGGACGATGTTATTGATGACCCTACATTGCGCAACAGTTGTATTCCCCCAAACCAGCAGTCTCATACTAATGCAATTGTGATCACTCATCAACAAGTCAACAATCCACATGGTGGAATATAGATTCACAATGTTGGCAGAAACAATTACATGGTCAATAATACTATGTGCTGATCTTCCCGTAAAGGTTGAAATCTCCTGCCCGCTCCCATCCTTTGCACATTGCATAATATCTAAATCAAATTCTGCCAGAACCTCATTTAAGGTGTCACCATATGCGGTGTGCGGTAAATGTAACTAAAAAAATAAAGGTGTCCCTAAGATCAGATCCCCTCGTGGGGTTGATCAATGAAGACTTCTAACACCCACTGCACTATATTACTGCACAACCACCAAAAGTGTACCTAAAGTCTTGTGTCAATACACAACATTTCATATATCTATAAGACTTAAACAAGGTGACAGGGATTTCAACATTCACAGCTTCTTAAAGTACTACAAGGGATACATTTTACATAAAATTGCACATGATTTTATTACATTTGGTAGTTAAAAAGATTTTTTACAATTATCAGGTATTATCCAGAAAAATTACAAAAAATTGGTACACAGTATACAATATATTGCACAAATAAATAAAAAATGTCCAAGAGGACAATAGTCTATAGCGACTATACAATGTAATACACAATCAATTAAAAATATTCTTGAGAGCAAAAGTCGACGCGGCGTTTCGGTCTCTATAGACTATTGTCCTCTTGGACATTTTTAATTTATTTTTGCAATATATTGTATACTCTGTGCCAATTTTTTGTACTTTTTCTGGATAATACCTGATAATTGTAAAAAATCTTTTTAACTACCAAATGTAATAAAATCATGTGCAATTTTATGCTAAATGTATCCCTTGTAGTACTTTAAGAAGCTGTGAATGTTGAAATCCCTGTCACCTTGTTTAGGTCTTATAGATATATGAAATGTTGTGTATTGACACAAGACTTTAGATACACTTTTGGCGGTTGTGCAGTAATATAGTGCAGTGGGTGTTAGAAGTCTTCATTGATCAACCCCACAAGGGGATCTGATCTTAGGGACACCTTTATCTTTTTTAATTCTATTCCCCTGGTCCCTGAACCTTTATATCAGGGGGCCTCCTATACTTTTATTGTTACGGGAAAGGTAACTAGTCATCACCCTCATCATTTTGAAACCCACAGATTTTTGTCATAGACAGGGGGCAAGTTGAGGTATTAAAATCACCGAGCCATACAATATCCAGATTAGTGGTATCTGCAATAGCCAAGTTTTTGAGTTCCTGTTTCAATTCCGTAACTATGCTATGGAGGGTGGAATCAAATATATTATAAAAATTAATCAATAGGACATCCTGACCTGATGATGTACCCAAAGTAACTGCGAATGGTGCCCTATATTAATAGTTCTTTTAACTCTCAAGGGCAGGTTATTTTTTTAAAGTATTAGCAGTCCTCCCTTTGCTCTGCCAAAAGAAGAAGGGGTTGCGGGTAAATCGTATGAGGTAAACCCATCAAAATGAACAGTAATAGTGCTCCAGGTTTCCTGCAGGCAAACTATATCATACAAAATAATAAACTCCTTCCAGCCTAACATTTCATTCTTACTTGCTATTCCGGCTGTATTCCAAGTGGCAATAGTATATCCACAGGCAGAGGGTGTTCCTGGAGAATGTGGAGGTAAATCATTACCTGTACTAGTAGTAGCACTGGCAGCTTCCTCACTAAAATCTCGTGACACTACAGGGAGAGTTGGATTCACTGCCATTCCATACCCAATACTCACTTCTGGATTAACTCCTATTTTTACAGCTTGACAGTTTCCTAGATGAACAGATAGATTTTTATCACCTGGTGGATGTTTTGGCTTGGTATAAACATCTGTGTCCTTGTTAAACACACTTCCTGACAATGACCCTGGGCCTGTAGACCTAATACCTACCTGCTCCCCCTGGGGCAGACGAGCTGTATCCAGTCAATGATTAATATCTAGTGTGCTAAGAGTTGAGAATCTATTGAATGTGGGTAAACTAAAATGTGGCAGCGGATTAACTACTGATTTAAATCTGCGTTACTCCCAATCCCTTCCTACATTAGGTAAAGGACTTAGATGTCTATAAAAGAAACCATGGGGTAGGAGAGAGGCAATACGATCTTTATGCAGGTTGGTAGCTGCTCTTTCGAGGGAGGTTCGCGTCCAAATGGGATTCTTAAAGTTGAGAATTATACAATCCCCTCGCATTGTCTTTCTTGAGGGCCCGATCCAGTTCACTCTTCTAGTCAAGAGTATCTGACCGGCATGTCTCACTGGAAAATCACAGTTTTGATGCAACCAGTGCACCACTTTGTTATTTAAGGCGCCATCGTTTTCTTTTTGTCCCATCTCTAGTGGTGGTACATTAACCAATACAGCTACATATGGACTGCATTCCGGCGGTAAATTAACGGGTAGGTCAGCTTGCCCCACTTGCTCCTCCCCCACCTTGGGTTTATTGGGGGCCTGTATTAATTCTTGGCTTACAGGCCTATCCCCTCTACTAGAGCATGGATGTCTATTCTGTGACCCTATCTGTCTGTCACCTGTTACGGTCGATTTGACTGCAACCGTCTGTGCTGAATTATTGGTTCCTTGTCCTTCGCCGGTCCTATTAAGGCTATGTAAGTTGCTTATGTTGCTAGATGTTGTATTTAGTGTGGCAGCAGTGTTGGTTAAGCTTAAGTTTTGCTCACCTTGTGTTTCGTTTGCCTTCTCCCTTATGTATCCGCTAACATCTTTTAGTGTATTACTAAGTTTGATAACTTCTCCATTAAGTTTATTTATTTTATCAACCAATGGCTTAATGGTTATTTCCATTTTTTGAGTTATAAGGGCTTCAATATAATTAAAAAGCTCATCAGACATCTGGATTGAGTCAGAGTTTTTCTCAGTTACCTTGCTTGTAATGCTCGAGGGGGGACCTTTTTTGGTTTTACTAATAGTCCCTGGTTTTGATTGGTCTTTCCTGCAATTTCTTTTCCTTTTTGGGTTAGAAGGCCCACTAATTAATGGTGATCTAGGAGCCTCAATTTGCAGTGATAGATCTTGGTTGGGGGTAGTTGTCACAGGACTCGCAAGAGGAATAGATTTTTGAACATTGTTCATGGTGACCTCTACCTCCGGGACATGGGTATCCTCTGAACCAGCACCCACTCCTAGTGATAGGCGGCGCTCCGCCCTATTAATTTCGCTAACCGCCTTAGCTAAATAATCATCAATAGTCGAACATGGGGGATCTACCACATTTTTGGGCGTTTTCAATACCTTACGCTTCGACATCCATTCACTAAATGTCTAATAAATCACCTAATCATCAAATCCCGATATGTATACTGCAAAGGGGGCAAAAAAGTCCTCTATTATAGGTAAATTACGTTAGATACAGCCACTGAAAACTAAAATATATGGCTATCTCAGAAGTAAAACATCATACATACAAACTATCCCAAGACCTGAAACGCTAGGATAGTACCATAGAATACAAGGTGCCAATGATATAAAATACATAAGATGTCCAGTACTGGGAGCACTAATAATCTAGTAAATAGCGCCAAAAACCACATGTATATATCGCTATCAATAAAAGAGAAGTTCATTAAAAGAGGCGCGTTACAGCTTAAATTATCTCACCGCTCACAGTCCCATAAGGAAGTTCTGGCTGTTCAGGCAAAGTCCAAGTTCAGTTTGCCCTTTAGAATATGACTGGCTCTTTGGGAAGGCCCGGCTTCAAACTTCAAATGGTGTGGCCCTGCCCTGCCACGGTCTGGCGTGGACGGGTGCAGACGGGCCTGCCCTTGGCCCGGGCTTTGCCCGGGCTCGCCCGTGTGCGTCCCGCGCCGCGGTAGCCTCATCAGGATTTTAAAGAGCTGGATGGCTTACGCGCAGTGGGCGTTGGCGGTTGCGCGACGGCGCTCAGGGCCGCTAGGGACACTGGGAGATGTAGTTGCATTACCTCCCAGTCCAGGTCCACTTCCTCCTCCAGGGACAGCCCCCTCAGCAGGGCCGGTAACAGCAGATCCAGGCAAGTCAGCCCCCACAGCAAGGCCGGTAGCAGCAGGTCCAGGCGAGTTTCAGCGAGTCCCGCGCCGCGATAGCCCAGTCCGGATTTTACAGTGCTGGATGGTTGATGAGCTGTGGGCGTTGGCAGCTGCACGACGGCGCTCAGGGCCGCTAGGGACACTGGGAGATGTAGTTTTATTACCTCCCATTCCCGGTCCTCTTCCTCCTCCAGGGACAGCCCCTTCAGCAGGGCCAGTAACAGCAGATCCAGGAAAGTCAGCCCCCAGAGCAGGGCCGGTAGCAGCAGGTCCAGACAAGTTTCAGCGCGTCTTGTCAATCTTAATGTTTCTATTTAACCATAGAGATGTTGAATATGATCCATGGATTTTATGTTGAAATTTACGGTCAAGAATTTTGATAACCTTGATCGTGTCCATTACAATATTTACTGAAAATGGGACGTATAAGTTAGAAACAATAAGTAGACTAAGGAAGGATAGGGATTTTATTATGCTACTTTCAATATCAAGCCAAAGAGGACTCAGAGGAATCAGTGGTAAGAACCACCATCCAGCCTGTCTTAATAAAAAGGATGACTGGTAACTCTGAAAGGTTGGTAAATTTAAACTGCCATGTCTTTTGTGTAATTTCAGTCATTTGAGAGCGATTCTGGCTTTTTTCATACCTCCAGAGGTAATCAGAAATCAATTTGTCTTTACCTATAAAGAAATTTCCGGAAAAGAGAAGAGAAAACATGCTAGTAATGTAATTTATTTGGGGAGAAATCATAATTTTCAATCATTCCTTTTTGCGTCACAATGTGGGAAATTTAGGAGACCACGATTCCAAACTCTTTTTGAGGCAAGGGTATTTTTAATATGATGTTTTGTGTCCACAAGTGTGTTTAAATTCTATTAATAAGTATTTCAAAGTTTTTGCTTGCCATTTAAGTCTGGATGAGCCAAAAATGGATGGATAGCAAAGGCTTTTAAGTGGAAAGATTTCCGTCTTATCTTCACTGAGAGAATAACCTGAAGTTAATGCATAATTATTAATGATCTCCAATATTGCTGTAATTGCCAGGTCCACTTATTCTGTAAATATTAAGACACCATCTGCGTATGCTGCCATTTTTTGAGGGCCTGAATCAAAAGTGATGCTTTCAATATCGGGAGGTGACTGAATACAGTATAACAGTGGTAGATACAGGGCAACTTTGTCAAGTCAAACTTTTTTGAGATGTCACCACTTATACAAATACTTGCAGATTGGTGAAAGTATAAAGCCATAAACATACGTTCAAATATTTGACCAAGAGCACATTTCTTCAGCACCACTCTTAGAAAGGTCCAGGAGATTTTATCAAAGGTCATCTCTGTGTCTAATGTCATGACAATTGCTGGAGTAGAAAGCAATTTTGCCTTCCCTATTACATGGGTGAAAAGTCTTATATTGTCTGAGGCAAGTATGCCTTTAACAAAACCTGTCTGGATGCGGTGAAATAATTTTGATAATTCTCAATGCTTAATGCTAAGATTTTGGCATACTTTTTGCAATCAACGTTCAGAAGTGATATCTGTCTGTAGCTTTTGGGTTCTGTTGGATCTGGCCCTTTTTGCAGGGTTCTCCCCGAGCTTTCCATCTTCCTCCTGTGCTTTTCTGTCCCTTTTTTTTGCTGGTTTTAGAACTCTGTGCACTTTACTACTACTGACCAGTGCTAAAGTACTCCCTGTATAAATTGTATTGGTGATTGGTTTATCCATGACATATTTGATTTACTAGTAAGTCCCTAGTAAAGTACACCATGTGTGTCCAGGGCCTGTAAATCAAATGCTACTAGTGGGCCTGCAGCACTGATTATGCCACCCACATAAGTAGCCCTGCAAACATGTCTCAGACCTGCCACTGCAGTATCTGAGTGAGCAGTTTTAAACTGCCATGTATTTATTGGCTAGTGCACCCACTTGCAAGGCCCATACCTTTCATTTTACTACATGTATTTCTCCCCTAAGGTAGGCCCAAGGCAGCCCCCTGGGTAGGGTGCAGTGTATTTAAAAGGTAGGACATGGACTTGTGTGTTGTACTTGTCCTAGTATTGTAATACTGCTAATTCAATTTTTTCACTGTTGCGATTCATATCTCTACCATGAGGTAACATGGGGTTTGCCTTGAAATATCTTTTAAGTGTAATTTCCCATTGGGAATAGATAGAGATTTGGAGTTTGGGGTCTCAGAGCTCACAATTTAAAAATACATATTTTTGTGAAGTTGGTTTTTGAATTGCAAGTTTGAAAATGTCACTTTAGAAAGTGGACATTTTCTTGCTTAACCATTCTGTGCCTCTGCCTGTCTGTAGAACACACATCTGGTTTAGCTGACAGTTGGGCTCTTGTGCATTCAATTTAGACAGTCTCAAAAAGGAAGCTGAGGCGTGCCCTGCATATCAGGATGGCCCATCACCAGGCTGATGGGTCTTCCTGAGATAAAGTGGTGGGAGGAGTTGTCACTGACACCTGAATAGGGCTGTGCCTTTTTTAACACAAAGCAGTCTCCAACCCCCTGTAGTGTGTCTGGACCCAGGGCAGGGAAAGGCATGGTCTTGTGGACTACAAAGACTTTCCTTTGAGTGTTTCCATAACTCAAAGGCAGAGAGGGGTATACGTATTGGACCTGCAACACGCCACAATCAAACACTTCTGGACTGAGGACATTCTGCTAGGAGGAAGAGCTGGATGCTGCAGAAATTACTGTCATTCTGCCTATTGCTTTGTTGCGCTGACCTGCTGCTTCAGTCCTGGGAGTAAAATTACTGGAATTTGCTTTCTGTATCCTGCTTCCAAGGTTCTCCAAGGGCTTGGGTTGAGCTTGTCTCCTCCTTTGAAGTTTCAGGGCCATCAACGACTTCACTTGGGCTCTTCTGCTGAGTGGTGCCAAATCCAGTTCCTGGGCCCTTGGAAGTGTAACCTGGTGATCTTAAGGATATAATCCATGCATCGCCTTCCAGTGCCTGTTTTACTGACGCATTGCGTAAAAGATAGACACATCACTGCTGCCTGCCCCGAAGTGTGGTTCCCACTTGACACACTGACCACGGCTTTCACTTCAGAAGAAGTGCCAAAGTGTGAGGTTTGAGCCCTGTGCCTCCAACGTCTGTGACACCCACTCCAACTTCGATGCAGCACCTGTTTCATGGCTGTGGAATCGATGCAATACCTGCTTCACCACTGTCGCATCAACGCCGCACATCTGGATTTTCAACGCATCATCCCTGAGCGCTGATACTTCATCAATACCGTATTGCAGTAAGGAACCAAGGCTGTGTCGGGTAACTTACTGCCATTAAGGAACTAACGCATCACCTCCCCTGCCAGTAAGGAACCGACACATCTCCTCCCCTGCCTAGCAGTAGGAAACATACCCCATCACCTCCCCTGTGTAGTAAGGAGCCGACTCATCGCTTTGCTTCTCCGGTGCTTCACTTCCCCTGCGTTTTACCTCGTCTTTGATTTTTGATGCATTTAAGATACTTTGTGCTAAAACAAACGCATCCATTGATTTCTATGAACGAAACTTGCTTAATCTTTAAAAAGTAATATTTTGACTTGTGTAAGCTGGAGTTTTGTCATTGTGGTCTTGTTTTATTCAGATAAATATTAGCTATTTTTAGGTTTCGCCTGGCGTCCGCTGCGCAGCAGCGTTCACGCAGGCGAAATCTGTTGATCTACAGTATGGGACTTTGTCCCACCTCTGTCTTCCATTGTCTAGCTCCATAAATGGAGACTAGCCATTGGAAGAGATGGGTGTCTGTTACTCTTTTCCCCGTCCCGACGCGATTCGGGGGCGTTTCTGGGTCTTTTTTAAGTCCCACTCTCTCCACTTCCCATTGGCTGGAATTTTACCTTCCAGCCAATGGGAAGGGGAGAGCACGAAAAACACCCCTGAATCCCAAAATGACCTTGTTCTTAATCGTTTTCCACATAAATATTTGAGGCTCACCTAATGCTACTACACCAACCCTATTGACTTCAAATACAGTCCATGGTGGCTGCCAAATTGTAGTGAGGCTTTGATATAAGTTATACGAGTGAAGAACGAAAGTCCAAGTGTCCTCTTTCTATGTTACCGCGGGCTATTCCAACTTGGCTTCTGTTTCTGGATGAACGTTTACCCACTGGTTCACCCCCACCTTTCACGAAGAGGTGGGGGGATGTGGCCGGACAGAGGGCCTTCGTGGAGGACACCCCCAAGGAACAGAACCCGCACATGTGGGAAGTACTGTCGCTATGATAAAGGGAAAATGCGAACGGCTTTTCGCTCTAGTGTTTGATTCACGACTGCGCGCCTTCTTGTTGCAGAACCTCGATAGGCAGCTGTTTGAAGACTAGACTGCATGCAGCCTTCACTACTGGCGACAGGCGTAGAGGCTGGAATTTAGACGTCCTACCAAGGTACACGAAAAACGAGGGCTTCGAAGAACTTGCGCACTACGCTCTACTTCAGACACGGAAGTTCTTAATCTACATCCAAGATGGCTGTCCAACAGGCCGGAAATTTCTCGGGATGTAGTATAGTGTTTACGATGTCTCAGTCCCACCCCATCCTAGTCAGCTTCCCCATCAAGAGAGACAACGGAGATTGGGAGGTGATCGAGGGCTACCGGGCACAGCACAGCCAGCACCGGACCCCATGCAAGGGAGGTGAGAGTCCGCCAGTTATGCTACTTTCTGCGCAGCGAGTAGTGGCTGCACAAATACCCTGGCAAGGCAGCCTATAAGTCTGCGGCGCTCCCAACACTTCCGTAGAGCAAGTAGCTCACAGTTCGTGCAAGCCACTGCAGTAGGATGACGCTAGCCCAGATTTATATGACATACTCTACTTTGTAGCAATATTGTTAATGTTTTCCTGCCCGATTCTTCATTTTGCATCACGTCTGATACAGTTAAATGACATTTTTATAGTTTGTCCTGAGAAGCGTTGATAACTTTAGATGGGCGAACCCCTGAACAAATAAGCTAATTATAATGCCACTAAGCCCATCTACCCTTACTGATCCCTTCCAAGTGGTGTGATTTCCATGTTTGACCGGACGCGAACTGCTAGCTCGAGGTGAGAAACGGGTGCAGATAAACCTTAGCGTTTCACCCTGCACCCACATGAGGCTGCATGACAAGGCTGCATGACAAGTTGATATGGGCAGCAGTGCAAACATTTCCGTCAGGAACGATGGCATGCCTAGTGCCGTATAACGATTGGATTGGCATTTCTGTTTTAAAATTAAATTATTCGAAATGAGAATGCAGCAGAGCTTTTCCAGAAAATAATCAGTGGGCGTATAAAATACTTTTCTGACACCACTCAGTTGACATTTATTTTGTAAAGGCATGAAACTGGGTTACATTTTTAAGACCGATAGTAATAGTCCCTTGCCGCGTTGCTCTCAGCCCTCGCAGGTGCCCTCAGCTCTGAATCCTCTGCCATCTGATCTCACCCCGGGCCCTCACTCACTTCTTACCCCTGTACTCTCAGCTCTTACCCCTCTGCCCTCAGCTCTTACCCCTCTGCCCTCAGCTCTTCATAGGCCCTCACTTCTGGCACCTGTGCCCACAGACGTCAACCCAGGCCTCCAGCCCTCACCACGCTGCCCTCACCTGTGCCCTCACTGACTCCTGTGCCCTCAGCTCTTACCCCTGTGCCCTCAGCTCTTACCCCTGTGCCCTCAGCTCTTACCCCTGTGCCCTCAGCTCTTGCCCCTGTGCCCTCAGCTCTTACCCTTGTGCCCGCAGCTCTTACCTGTGCCCTCAGCTCTTACCTGTGCCCTCAGCTCTTACCCCTGTGACCTCAGCTCTTACCCCTGTGCCCTCAGCTCTTACCCCTGTGCCCTCAGCTCTTACCCGTGTGCCCTCCGCTCTTACCCCTCTGCCCTCAGCTCTTACCCCTCTGCCCTCAGCTCTTACCCTGCCCTGTGCCCTCAGCTCTTCCTAAGCCCTCAGCTCTCACCCCTCTGCCCTCAGCTCTCACCCCTCTGCCCTCAGCTCTGACCCCTCTGCCCTCAGCTCTTACCCCTGTGCCCTCAGCTCTTACTCCTGTGCCCTCTGCCCTCACCCGTGCCCTCAGCTCTGACACCTGTGCCCTGTGACCCTCGCCGGTGACCATGGCCAGCATGGTGGGGGAAATCGTGGCCTTCCTGCTGGCCCTGTCGGGCTGGGTGCTGGTCTGCTCCGTGCTGCCCACCGACTACTGGAAGTGTGCGGCTCTGTGTGTGTGTGGCTCTCCGTGTGGCTCTGTAGGTATGTATGTGTGTGGGACTCTGTGTGGGTCTGTGTGTTTGTGTGTGGCATTTGCAAGAGATTAAGCTATTGGCATTATAAATGACAGTGCCATTTATTTATCTATTTTCAAAACCAACACGAATAAAAATGTTGTCATATACAATGCCAATAGCTCTAACTTTTTCAAAGGCGAGACCGTTGCATTGTAAATGCTTGTTCTAAACTGGTGTGGATTCCTTTTGTAATGTTTTCACTGTGTTACTGTGTGTGTGCGTGTGTGTTTATGGGTGTGTGTGTGTGTGTGTGTGTATTAATACTTTACACATTGCCTTTGAGATAAGCCTGTCTGCTAGTGCCAAGCTACCAAAGGGGAAAGCATAGAGTTATCTTAGCTCTGTAACTCCCTTACCTTGACTAGAGTGAAGGTCCCTACTTGGACAGGGTACAAACCACTGCCAACTAGAAACCCCATTTCTAACAGGTTCCAATGGGTCTTTTCCCTCTTTGTGAATTCCTATGAAAGTTACTGAAGGAGTACCTCTTACTTTGTGTGTCTGAAAAGTGTCTAAAAAGCTGCTCCAGGTGAAGAAGAAGAGCTTCCAGGTAAGTTTTGTAAAAGGAGGCAGGGAAGCTGTCCGTTCGTGGAGCTTTCCTACTTTTAAGAGAGAGACTAGCCCTTATGATTTCAGAGCGTTGTATATGTTCAATTCAGAGTTTTCTTCTTCCTTCAGAGTGGGCAGTTTCACATTTGTAAGGTAGTTTTGACAAGTTTCAAAATTCACCAGTTTCTCAGGATTATAAAGGGATGTATAAAAGGATTAAAAGGTTTTTAAGATGTTATCTCTGCCCAGATGTATATTATACTCCTTGTCTTAACGGCTTCAATAGTTGATTCATTGTTTTAACATTTAAGGTAACTAGCTAAGGTTCTGCCTGCTTTATTGTGTTCTATAAGAGATTTGGTTTTGTACAGGTTAACCCATTTGTGTGCCCTTTCACTTAAGATCTAATTGAATTTGTTTTTGAGAAGTTTCAGCATTCATATAAAGTCCTTGCTTTGGGTACGTATGAATTCTTGTTCTGTTTTATTTCTCCTTCTAGAGTTTTAAGTTTGGTATTTAGCATTTTGTTTTCGTTAGACATTATACTAATGATTGCACCCCGTAAAGTTGCCTTCAGTGAATCCCAAATAGTGGTAATGGGGATAGCGTCTGATAAATTCTCCTGAAAGAAAGGGTTGATTGCCTTAAGAATTGTCTCTTTTGTGATTGTATAATTTAATAATTCATCATTCGTCCTCCAGATCTTACTGCCTTGTGGGGTGGCGTTAAATTCGAAGTTCATGTATATCAGAGGTCTTCAAACTTGTTGATGCCGAGACCCCCTTGTCAAACCTTTATAGGAGTAAGGACCCCCTCCTGACAAAAGTTTCTAGAACCTGGTACTCCTCATTATCGATAACCATAAACGCCCCCAATTCCCACACAAAATAATTTTTACAGTGGGAAAAGAATATTAAACAGTGTCTAGCCAACCAGAGGTCAGTGAGCGTGGGGGCGTGGTCAGAGGTGTAGCTAAAAACAAGGGCCTCATTTATGAGGAATTGGCGTTGGGCAGCGCCGCCAGTCTTCTTGCTGCGTTGCGCCAATGTGAAAAGGCAGGAATGCGCCATATTTATGAAATACTGTCCATTCCTGTCCTTTCCTTTTGCGTTGGCGTACAAATTGCTGCCTAGTACCAACATAGGCAGGATTTTTTTTGTGCAGGAAGGGCACCTTCCTATAAACGTAAGAGGGACCCTGAAATCTCAATTGGGAGGAAGAGAGCAGGGAGAAACACAAGTTAAAGAACAAAATCTTCCTCCATAGAATTACTATTGTGGGTGGTTCATCCACACTATTCAATTAATTTTCCCGCAGAATATGAAACATTGCGACAATATGTTAATTCACATTTTATCAGTATCAAAATTAAACAAGGTAGTCACATAAAAACACATTAAAAATTGTTTCCTTTTCTTATAACAGTGTGGACAATACATAGACAGAGGCACATAAATTTAGTACGAAGCAAAATGCCCAACACTACATCTATAAAATTGACATAAAAAATAACAATAATTAACACATGACAAAAACACAATATGCAATAATACAATAAACAATACAAGAAAAAAGACTAGACTGTAAAACGCCTACGCGCGTTTCGGAACAAAACAGACATATACACAGTTCCTTCTTCAGGGCGAGACTGTACAAGCCGGTCTCCGGTAGGAACAGAGAGGCCGCCACTGTTCATCGTTACTATATCCCAAAGCGTCAATAAAACTTGTGCTCTGGCAGCGCAAGCCTCTCATAAATGAGCCCCAAAATATTCTCTATGGGGCAGATTTACAAGCCCCATGCGCCGCCGGTGCATCACGTTGCGTGACACACCGGTGGCACAGCCTGCTAAGGGATATTTACAAGCACAGGTAAAGTCACCCTGCGTGACTTAACCTGTGCTTGTAAATATGGCCCCTGTTCACGCAACACTTTGCTTGTTAGTGGCGGGACATGGGTGTTGCTGTGGGTGTTCCCACGCAGCACCCATGTCCACTGATGCATTTCCAGATTTACGAGAAATCGTTAACCTGGAAATGCGTCAGTTTACTGCGCCACCATAGGGGTGGCGTAGCCAAGCGAAACGAGGAGAAATGTTTTATTTCTCCTTATTTTTTCCTCTTTCAATGCGTGCTGCATTCTACAGCACGCATTGAAAGAGGAAAATGCCGGCAGTGATTGCTTTTGTGCAGTAAGGGTCCCCTTCCTTCACAAAAGCAATAGCCCCATGGCGTTGGCATCCTTGGAATGGAACCGCCCGGTGCCCGCTATGGCCAGTCCGGCCCTGTATACAAGATTTACAGGTCTAACGCACACACACAACATACACACACGTACTTTTTTTAATGATTGACTTTTTTGTTTTTGTTTTAACCCCTTCGATGCTGATGACGGAACCGTTCCGTCATCAGTCACGGCTGAGCTGTGCTGATGACGGAACGGTTCCGTCACGACCGCGCCCTGCACAGGCGCCGCGGTCAAAGTGTTAAAGGATATGCAAAAGGAGGTGCAGGCCAGATATAGAAATAATACTGAAGGCTTTAGTCCTACTTTTTTGTCCGACCTGTCTTGGTTTTCCCTTTTCAAATTCTGGTCACCCCTCCCTCCCCCGCCTCGAATATGCAGGTTTGAATCCAACAAGTTTTCAGACTATGAGGGGCAGGGGCAGTAGCCCCCACGCACCACAAAGCTTCAACTAACTCCTCCGGACACTACCCAATCACTAACGATGCCACTCCTAGCCCCTCCCCCTTCGTCAATGCTAACAAATGAATTGGAGATGACAGATTTGCAACCCACATGTTTTTCAAGAGAGAAAGCCTGTTGTTTTATCTGCCCTGATAGCAGCACCTGCACATGTCCCACCACAAGCCCACGGTGGGAGGTACAATAATGTAAAGCATCTCACCTGGATTTTACAGGTACTCCTTGTGATTCCGGTTTAGTTGTAGGTGAAGTTACCACAAACACTTTGTCATCCGCTTGTAAATTGACTTTAAAACACACAATTTTGCAGCACGACAGGTGACCCTTCACGCTCCTACCCCCGCAACCAGCAAGGTGCCATCTAGCCCCCAGTATCTTAGTTTAATTTACTCTTTTAAGGGATAATCGATGCTTACATTACCAATGAAATGTCTTCCATTTTGTCTGTTCCCATTTATCCTTTACTCCTGGTATGTCATGGATCCGATTTGCCTTCTGTTACGAGGGAACGGCATGTCTGTTTTATTTTTCTCACGCAGATTTAATGTTTAAAGATCTGTCTCTGAGGTCATTTTTCAAGCACACATGGTGCCCCTATTAGTGCATGTGGGTGTTTTAGGAAATTCTCACTAACACGTTGTCTTGGCAGTGTCTTGCGTATTATCCAAAGTATAGTAGGAGAGGGAGGGCAATAGAAGTTTACAAAAAAGCAGGGTGATCACCGATGACCGGGTCAGGGACAAATAGTGCTTCATTAATGGATTCTGGTGGCACTGATGACTGAAGCTAGGTATGCTAGAGGTGACACCAAGAGAACAACATAGGCTTCTCCAGCCTCGCTAAATGCTCACGGAATTGCTAGAAAAACGACAATTTATGTTGACATGTATGCAAGGAATGTTTGCCCACGGAGTATGCGGCTTGAGCGACTCATTTTGCCACCTTTGCAAAGGTGTATGGAAAAATGAATGTAACAATGTTTTACTCTCCACCACTTCAGTGTGAACGGCTGGACTTTTTATGACACTTTTAAGACACCCACATCCTGATGTAACACTAACACAATTGTTCTTCATAGGGGACACCACACAGAATAGTATTTTTACAGCACAGTTCCATTTTGCACTGCAAAACTTCACAAAGGGTAAATTTGCAGGACAATTCTGTATATCTTTTCCAGCTTAGGAATTATCAATCGACCTGAACCTTTTATTTGTTATCCAGTGAAAAATATATTGTTGTTATGAAATAAACTTTACCTGGGGCGAAGGACCAGGCACCCTTCACACTTGCAGTTAAACTAATGCGGTACATTTACATTTCGTTTAGGCGACCAGGCACCCTGGCAAGAAACATTTACACGGCTCAGGAGACTCGACTTAAATAAAGCCTTTAACGAGCGGCATTTGCTGTCCCAGGAGGGCTGTCTTTTTTCCAAGACGAAAGCAAATGTTTTAGAATCCAGGCAAAGTCGGGCAGGGGAATGCACGACCCCCTTCCCAGGCCTCCAGGAGCCCCGTGGGGGTCGCGCCCCACAGATTGAAGACGTCAGATCTATATACAGGCATGATCACAGATTATAATAAATTCGATTGTGGGATTAGAGACCTTGGGAAACAAACGTCTATTGGTTAGAAGGTAATCTATGCTAGACATAGAGTTATGAGTGTGTGAATAGAACATAAATTCACAACCGGCAGGTTTATGAAGCCTTCATGGATCACTAAGTTTGTGAGTTCTCAGTAGATGTGTCAGCGGTCTATGTGATTTGATTGGGCAAAAATGAAAGGTGGGAGTTTGTCACTAATTATATCAATCGGAAGATTAAAATCACCTCCTAAAATAAGGCCAGCATTATCAGGGAGACCAGTAAAACTTGCGCTCAATTTAGTCCAAAGGTTGCCGTTGTCACAGGCAAGTACATATATATATATATATGAAAGAGAGATCCCAACCTGTCAATGGACGACAGGCAACAGCAGGGTGCAGACCTCAGGACGCCACAACAAACGGCCAAAGTTGCTCACAAACGAATCAACTCAAGTGAGTATGCAGGAAAACGTTTAATTACTGAATGACGCGTTTCACTCCACAAGGGAGCTTGTTCACATACAGACACTCAGGTATATATACACAACATAAGGAGGGGCTTAATTTCAGGGAACACACCCATAAAAAAGGAAATAAAGAAAGTGCACAAAGGAATACTGTTTTGAAATAAAGGCGCATGACAATCAAGAAAACACATAAACAAATTGAATTGGCAGTGGCGAAATAAACAATGATAACAATGTATAAAGTGGGTATAAATACAAGAATCTGACATAAGATGGTAAATTAGAACTTAGAAAAAAATGGCCAAAATAGCTTAGAAAACAGACTAAAATAGTCAGATGCTCTAATAAATGCAACGTGGTATGCAATGGGCAAATGTAACGGCATGGTGCCAAAATTTACAATACATTGCTGTTAACGGAGCAATAAAGAGCAATTATGAGCCAACAATATAAAATAAACCAATTGTGTCAGAAGCATCAAGACAAAGTGTCAAGAATGAAAATAACCACATAACTGTTAGAAAATAGGGAACTGCCACAACTGCTAAAAAGCCCAATCATATAAGTCATGCAAAAGGAAGTGCTAAACATAAAAAACACATGTACCTAAAATAATCTGAAAAAGTGGTGTAGAAAAAATAAAAGACAGAACAGAGGGCCCAACCAAAAAAGAATGTTGAAAAAATAAAGAGAAAAAAGGAAAGCAAGGGAAATTAGTTAGCGAGACAAAAAAATAGGTACAGGAGAGAGCAAGGGTTAAATTAACACCGATGCTGAAAAAGAGACTACCATAAATCTGATACAAAAATCATCAGAACAGATAACAACTAGATCCAGACCACTGGATGACGCAGTTACTAGAATAAGAATCAATGTAATCACAGTCTAGGAAAAGGGAACAGAAAATAACCAAGACCTGAACCAATAACAGAATGGGATTTAGAGGAAACTTTTCAAGTCCTCCGTCAAATTTAAACCGTTGGGGGCCTTAGTATCGAGTGACATGATAAGCTGGGATTCACGTTGTCTCAATAGTCTTTCGCGGTCACCACCGCGGCTCGGTTGAGGTACCGAACATAGGACAGTATATTGAAGATCTTTCAGTTTTTTCTCATGAACTGCTTCAAAATGTCTAGCCACAGGGTAATTACTGTCCCTGTTAACAATAGCTCTAATGTGTTGCAGTATTCTTTGATGAACAGGCAGCTTAGTGCTACCAATGTACTCCAAGTTGCAAGTGCATTTGAGCTTATAAACAACGAACTCAGATCTGCAAGTTAAATATTCATTAATCAGGATGGGTACATCACTGAACGCAGTAACATATTGAGTCGTGTTGGTGGCAAAATTACAGGCACGACAAGATGTGCATTTAAAAAAGCCCTTTTTGTTGATTTTACTGATTTTAGGTGGATTTTCAGGTGCTGCTCTATCCAGAGCATCACGCATGGAGGGCGCACGTCTAAATGTGATAGTGGGTGTTTCAGGTAATAGTGGGCCCAGAATGGAGTCAGTCAGGATAATTGGCCATTCAGTACCAATGATGCGCCTAATCTTGCGCTCCTGAGAGCAAAAAGTTGTGATCAATCTGACTGTACACTGAGAGGTATTCCGTGTGTTATTGGTACTGGCAGTGGTGGAATCACTAGATGTGAGGAGTGAAGTACGATCCACTGATAAAGCTTTGGCTAAAGCTTGATCCAGAATGGTTCTGGAATAACCTCTCTTTATGAAGCGCTGTCTAGATTCCTCAAGGCATGTAGTCAACGAGTCATGGTCACTGCAAATTCTGTGAATTCTAATGAATTCACCATAAGGAATGCTACGAATGGTATGAGTCGGATGTGAACTGCGCGCATGCAAGATAGCATTGCCCGCAGTGCTTTTACGATGCAGTTTGGTTTCAAGTTTGTTATCTTTAACAAACAAATGCACATCAAGGAATTCTGCTTCATTCACACTTACATTAGCAGTGAATTTCAGATTGAGTGAGTTGGTATTACAATCAGATACAAATGAAAGTGCTTCCTCCTCAGTGCCCTTCCAAATGATACAGATGTCATCAATGTAGCGCCAATAATGCGCGATGTGTGATGACCAATGTGCGTGTGCGGCGCTGAGCTCGTGTTCCTCCCACCAACCCACATGAAGACATGAGTAGCTGGGGGAAAAACACGAGCCCATCGCCACACCACGCAATTGATGATAGGTGTTATTCTGGAAGCGAAAAAAATTGGAGGTTAGGCACAATCTGATCATGGCAATGAGCATAGAGTTGTGTTCTCTGAAACATAGAGCACGTGTGTTTAGATAGTATTGACATGCATTGATACCATGGTGATGATTGATCGAGGTATAGAGTGATTCAATGTCCAAAATTAAAAACAAAAAATCACTGCACCATTGAATAGTCAGGATCTTGGTTAAAAAGTCTGTAGTATCTTTCAAGTAAGAAGGAAGACTTGCGACATGGGGCTGAAGAAAAAAGTCCACATACTTGGAGATATTCTCAGTCATACTCCCAATGGCCGATATGATTGGACGACCTGGCGTGGGGGTGATAAGTTTATGCACTTTGGGCAAGAAATATAAGCAAGGTGTAACAGGATGGTCTTTAGTGAGATAATTGCATTCCTCCTTAGTTATAAGATGGAGTCTTTTCCAAGTATTCAATTGTTTGTGTATCTGGTTCTGACTTTGAACCATAGTGAATTGCGATGACAAAATGTAGCATGTAGAGTCAGATAAATGTCTCTGAGCTTCCTCAATGTAATCTGATGTCTTCCATAGAACAGTATTACCGCCCTTATCGGCACTCTTGACAATCACATTATGGTTGGATTTAAGTTTGGTGATTAGCAAGTTATATTGCTGGTCATTATATTTCAATTGTCTGTGTTTACCCAAGATCGATCTATTCAGGGCTTTGAGTTCAATGATGACCCGATCACTAAATATATCCACAGCATCACGAGGCATTAGTGGAAAAAATGTCGATTTAGGTTTGAAGGGTGTCGGTACTGTTCGATTCACATTGACCACCTGACTGACAGTGGGAACAGGTTGAGATGACTCATCAAAGGCTAGGCCATACAGATTCTGCAAGCCAGTATTGTCATGTACTTGGAGCTGAGATGCCATATTGGAAGGAATTTCACTTGTCACACCTTGTTGGCGCCTAGCCTCAAGTTGAAAGTATTTGATTAATTTGATCTTCCTGACAAATTTATACAGATCTATCCGAGTTTGATTGTAGGAAAATCTATTGGGTGGACAATATGAGAGGCCAAGAGATAATAGCTGTTCTTCCGCCTTGGAGATAACAGTATCAGTAAGGTTAATGACAGTATTATCAACAGAGTCAATTACTTGCGCCAGTTCCTGTTGGTTCTTGTTTGCGAAGTATTTCTGTTTGTGAATCCTCCGCCTTGAGTGCCTGCGCTGGCTGACTGATTGCCGGCCTGGTTTTGAGGATTCCGGGAGCGCAGGGAATAGCGCCGGTCCTCGTTCACAAAACCCAGTTCCTCCACCACCGTGTAGTTTTTGCCTATGCTGGAGGTGATTGAGGATGTTGAGGCACCTTCGTCTTCACTATTAGAGGTTAGTGAGTTAACTGACAGAATATCGCTGTTATCAATGGGTAAACCTGAGACTTGATTGGTGGCGGTATATATGTATCACCATCCGCCCTCCAAAACCATGGAAGGAAGGAGCCACACGCCGGGATTTAACAAGTGAGGTTCTTTTTTAATGGAAACTGAGGCAGCTGGGCATAATGCATTTCGGTAATGACACCTTCTTCAGACACCCCTCGCTGCCGCTCCTCATGTCCGTAGTGCCCTGTTGCAATGTTCGTGGCTTAATAACAAGTCCATTTGTAGACGCCGCCCCAATCATGTGATCAACCGCCGAGTTGCAGCCAATGTCAAACTTCAACTCCCAGAAGGCTATATATCTGGAATGCGTGTTGTGGGAAACCAAAGCCGTTTCTTTTCGTTTGTTGGCGTTTACAAATCCGGGCACACTTGATGAAGTGCTTTTCTTGATGCCTTGACCCCTCGAGTCCCCGCCAAACGTTCCAACCTTCAAAACGCCGGACCTCTGGGTTGTGAGTTGGCGAGATTGCACCAAACTCTCCCGTGTAGTCACGGGCTGCCTTTTTAGCAGTGTCCCTTGGCTTCAGCGCTGAGTGGGTGGGCTGCCTGTAAGCCCATACCTGAGCCGACTCCGTATATGTATATATATATATATATATATATATATATATGTATATATATATAAATATATATATATATATATATTCACTGAAAAAAACAAAGGCGACTAGGACGTTATAGTTAGAAATATAATTTTAAAAACCTTTGAAATTTACTGAAAAAAACAAAGGTAACAGAGACGTTATAGTTAGGCTCAAGTTTCACTCGTACAATCACAGAAAAATTCAGCTGTGCGCTAACTATAATTTGCGCCCCGCAATGCACTGCTTATGACCTCACATACTACATTACTCCTGACATGGTGAATGACATCACTGTTGACATCACTGATGACATCTCAAATGACATCACTGATGACTTGTTCTTTCTGTCTCAGTGCCTTTCTCCTTCTATACTTCTTCATAGCTATCAGGAGATTTATAACTAGTCTACATCGAATCATCCTGGATCTGATATCCTTGAACTGCTTCTGTCTCCTGTTTAAGGTGTGTCCATCTTTGTTGCATTATTTCCTTTTCTTGTTATATAGCTTTTGTCAACTGTTATTTTTTCTCATAGTTTGAATTGTATTTTAATTATTTTGTAATCTTTGGAAATGTCCACATATATTTTTAAGAAATTACTTTGTTCTCTTACCAGTAACTCTTTTTTTCACAATTTTTTCTTAATTTTGCCCCTTTTGTGACTAAGTTCTGCATAGATACTGTACCTGCTTGTGTACCTTTTTCCTCCAAGCTTTTGTAGGCGTTCTGTCTGAATAATAGAAAAACTGTTTTTACGTTTTGTTCCAGTTTTAAATCTACAAATCAACCTACCTACATAACTACAAGCACTTACTTCAATGTACCAATGCCAAACCAAAACACAAAACTTAATTTATTACTTACCTTTTAATATTATAGCATCTTCTCCTACAACACAGCTGCACCTTATCTCAGTTTTCACGTATACATGCTAATAGACCACTTATCCCTTCGGTACTAATTTTTTTAATAAACATCAACCAAAGTGTAAAAGTACACACGGTGTCTCAATACTGTAAATCCAAAAACACTACATAAGACTATTTCTGTACCTCTCTACCATGGTGTCACTAGTAGATATAGTGTTTCAATACTTTTCTACTTACACATGTCAGATTTACATTTTGAGAAACACTGCATATAAAAATCTGTACATTAATCTGTATCACAGCATATAGCACACTAATTCTTTCAAGCATATCCAAACAGTGTGTGACAGGTTACATATATAATTCACCCCATGGCTCTTTAAGAGTACATATTCCTCACTAAACTTGTAAATACATGTTTCTGGTTGAGTACAGCAATACTCCCTGGATGATTGGATGAGTGTATAGATAGTGTCTAGGTGATTCCCTCACAATATGGGTAGAGGCTGCATGGTTCCCTGAGTATGTAGGAACTACATCAGTAGTTCCATATATGCATAGTTAGTGCCTGTGTATTCACATAACTATATTGCTACTATCTGGGTAATTGGATGAAAGCATGGGTGTCACCTGCGTAGTTCAATGAGTACATAATTAGGGTCTGTGTGATCGGAAGAGTGCATGTGTAGTACCTGGATGATTCGATAAGTCTAGATATCTCACTTGATATATAATTCCATACATGCCTCTCTAGGAGTATATATTGTTCTGTTACTCAGTGTGCACATGCATCAGTAAGTTTCTAAAACTGAAAACAGCAATTCTCACCTCTTGAAAGCACAAAAGCTTTTCTTTATTGCAAATATTTCTTGTGTCTTTAAAACATATATTCAGCATTTCTCAAAGAAAAGTTACATGCCAAATGAAGCTAGCACACTTCCCCAATTTTAAACAGAGCATGTAGAAAGAAATACACCACCATGTAACACATATGTGATTTCATAATAGATATACACCTTCAGGACATCTTTCCAAAAATATATAGTTCTTTGCATCTTTAAGAAAACTCAACAGTTTTAAACAGATCGTGTAGAAAGAAATGCACCACCATGTCAATACATATGTGAGTTCATAATTGATATACATCTTCAGGCCAACTTTCCAAAAATATATAGTTCTCTGCATCTTTAAGTAAACTCAACAGTCTCCTCATACATATAACTATCTGCAACCATAAAAACTATATCTAACCATGTAAACCAGTGGGTCTTCCAACTGGGGGGTGGGCCCCCCTAGGACTACCCCAAGTGATCCCAAAATGGTAAGAGGGGGGGCGTCAGGCTGTGGCCAAAAGAAGTATTATGCTGATAACAGTGCTTTGTTTTTAAGTAGGGGGAGGGGACGTGAGTGTCAGTAAGCCGCTCTGTAAAGGGCCATCACTAACATCTTTTGATATTTATATCCAGGCTGGGAGAAGGTGTCAACCTGGAAAATGGAATGGACTCTAAATATTCTTCAACCTCCCCCCCTCCCCCACCACCCCTATTTCTAATCATCACACTGTGGATACTTTCACACATTAGTAAGGCCTCTCTGACTAGAATAGGATGTTTGGCAATCATGCATTTGATTGCATTTTTAAAATGGTAAAAGAACTTAACTGCAATGTTTAAATATGTTTAGACATATTAAAAATTGCCAGTTTAATAAAATATTTGTGATTTTTTTTTTACAGGGGGCCCAGTGTTTAATGTTTACCACTGTGGGGGGCGTGGCAAAAAATGTTTGAAGACCACTGATCTAAACATATACAAACTAGTCATATAAGTTAAAAACCTCATTGAGAAACACTTCCTAATACATACCTAACACGTATTACTACTTTGTAATGTATATACAGGCATAGTACAGTTTCTTATGCTTTATTCATGACTATACTACTCCTATTTAACAATGTGACTAAAAGTACTAATGTTCCAAGAATGCAAATAACATAAATCTGTCTGTTCTGCACATGATGCGTAGACATTTAAAACATTGTCATTTTAAAGGCATTACTCATGGTCACTTTCAATAGTACTAACATCTTAAACACATACCCTCTGCCAGATACACTTCATCTGATATATTTTTTTCATATCACTGTGATACTGTTTTTGTCAAACTCCCATATTCATCTTAATTTCTAATCTAAATTTTTTTAAACAATTACAATTTATATACATACGAGTGAATTCAGTTTGAAGATTCTATTGTTCTTTAAGCTATTTCAGGATAGATTTGACACTGTTAAGATTTGTAAAAACTAAGCACAAGAATTGTACACCACTCTCATACCAAGCAACTATAAAATGGCAACCTCTTCAACTTCCCACTATGATCATGAGGAAGGCAGCAAATGAAATCATGTCTTTCATTTTATACTACTCTAGCTCCACTTGTAAATTGTTAGCATGTTTTAACACTGTCCCTCTCTTTCAAAACAAAGTTCCTGTCTCTGCATTTTCACAATCATCACGGAGTAATCCCAACAAAATGGGAATCTAAACCTATATCTAGCTTCAGGTTTTTTTAATTTAAATACTGCACAGCAGTTTATTACATAGTCCTGAGTTGGGAATTAAAGTTTGCCATTACTTAAATTGTGTCATAACTCCTCAACTTTTATAGAAATGTTCTGTCTCTTTAACACCCTTCCCCCAATACACTCTTAGCTCAGTGTACCTAGCAACCCAGTTCACATCACATGGTAAAAGGAACGTGAAACTTCCAAATAAGATACAGCAGGTGTGGTTTACTCCAAAGATTGAAAAGCATATCCATGCCTGTATTACATTTCTTTTTTTAAACAACAGCCAATAATAGGAACACTACCTAATTGTATTCACTTTCATGCTGACAGCATCCAATGGAATATACTTTTTTTTAAACACCTCCATTTTAAGCACTCAACTACCTCATTCAGCTCCAGCCTTCCTCCTAACTGCTATTGCTCCTTCACTTGAAAATGCTTAGTGTGGATTGTTGACCCTATTGGGCTAAAGAGGCTGCAAAAAAGAGCGGTATTGACAGGGACTTGGGTTTGCAAATGTAGAGCTTATTTGGTTTGGCCATAGAGGGTTAAAGTTTCATCAGTTGCTAGCTTTGATTAAAACGATTATGGTTTGTTGAGCTCCTCATCTCATGATTGTGCACTGTGGCGGCAATGACCTAGGCACATTGACTGTGGTAGGGATGGAAATCCTAACGAAAGAAACCGTTGCAGAACTGATGTTGCTTTTCCCTCACACTGTCTTGGTGCACTCGCATATATGCCAAATGCAGAAATGGAAGTGGTCAAATCAATTCTGTCCACAGATTGACAAAGCCAGGAAACATGTTAATTAAACTGTTCCTGCATTCCTCAGAGACCATCGCATGGGCTGTATTTATAACAACAATCTGCGTTTTGACATACACAGAATTTATAGAAATGATAGCGTGCACTTGAGAGATGAACAGGTGTTTCTAAGTAACCTGAAACTCTGCATCCAGTCTTATGTGTAGCTGTCATATACACACACCCTACACAATGGCTCTTGTCAGAGCCACCCTACTACCTGAAATATTGTTAATTTTCTTTTAAAAGATCCTTTTTTTTAGTTTTGGGGGATCTTTGCGACGAAGTCACAATCCTCGTGGATACCTCGCAAGAACAGAAAACAAAAGCACACATTCAATGACTACCAGCATATCCCAAAACAATAAGTAAAAAAATCCATTTTAAAAATTACGCTACACATATTACTATATACATGCTTCTTTAAACACGTTTAAACTCATGTTTTGGTACTAAGTTTCTTTAAAATCCGTCTTTAAGACCTATTTTCCATATTTGCGGTTATTTGGAAGGTTGCGACGATTACGTTAACCGTGACAATCACGCCATGTTCATAAAGTGAAGAACACATATATGCACACATATTACAGTATTTTACACACTGAGGGTTTATTACAGTATTCTCTAAAGTCAAGTTTTTCTAGTGTGTTTCTTTAAAAAGTATCACTAAAACCTATTTTCGGTTTTCGCTGTGACGCCAGAGGTCACGATGACGTCGGATACCGCGTTCCTTGCGGATACGTAGAGAAAATGCAAACAAAAAGCAGGAATTTAACAGCCACCACCACATTCAAAAATTATAACTATCTAATTAATTCTAACCATCACACTAGATAAATCACTATCTAAATAACTTTATAAAACCATTTATCAATATCTCTACAACAGTGTGTATTAATGATTCACTCAGCTATCTCAGTGGATACATAAGCCTCTGAGTGGGTCTGTCACTGCGTATATAAGTCTGTGAGTTGATATCAGAGTAGACTCATGAGTCTTTTAGTGAGTCTGACAGAAGCTGCATTAGTGTCTGAGTGCATCAGTCTGTCTATTATTTTTATTTTTTATGTATTTTCATTAATATTCGCAATTACTTTGAGATAGTCTTGACGTCCCTGCGACTGTACATGGGAGGGCCACACTGGTTTTGGACACATAACTTGTGTCTCTAACACCCCTATTATTCAAACATGGGGTCAGAGTACCTCCACTTTGACCACTTATGTTAGCTTTTACAGATATTTTCAGCCCCGGGAACCATTCTTGATCGATCAAATAGCAGCAGTAACTTTCTGTTCAGGTTGCATCTAGCCAATTAGATCATTCCCATTGGCGCACGGATCCTCGATTAATCACGCAACCACCGCAAAATATCCACGGCCAGAGATATATCTATAATTTTCAGTTTACATTTCTCAAAAACTACTGAAAGAAAGCAGAGAAGAAAAGGAAGGGATAAAAAAGGCTAAAGAGACCCAAAATAATACCTATACTTATTTCCCACCCCCTCCCAACCCACTTAGTAGGCAAGAGAGCAGTGTAGGCTACAAAAAGACATCCTGCAGAGTTCCAACGTATGGGGATCAGTGTGTTAAGATGAGCTGAATGCTAAAGGATCAAAAAATGTGGATCACAAAAGTTAAGAGTATCCAAATATTTCTGAGTTTTTCTGATCCCCGGAATATGGGTGGAATGTATAGATACAGATCTGAATCTTTTGTATATACATATTAGTGTAAACTAGCAAAACCATGTATAATCAAGTATAGTCAAAGATAACCAAGTATAATCATATACAGGCAAATATGGTTAAGCATAATCCAAATTCAAGTACAGTCGAGGACAACCTCCAACGTCTGATGTAGAAATGTTGGCAACCGGAAGGACAAAACAGAATGTGAAAACAAGATGCAGGCAGTCTACAAAAAGCTACAGAAAATAATTGTGCCTATAAAAAGATATAATTGTCATGATATGTGGTATATGAAACAGATTCCACAACTCTTACATAAGCACTCTCTCAACAAAATAGAATTACCTTCAATATATCCTGGCAATTTTCGACCAAAGAGCATTTATATTAACAGAGGTATAATATCACTCTCCATGAAATAACACTAAGACAAGAATCATAAATCTCAGTGAGGCAACAATTGTGGTTTAAAGAGTAGAAATCTTGTAGCACTACCTGCGCCCCACCACGGTTTGTCACGCATGAAATATACTACTGTAATATCTGGATCTGTTAGTAATAGACATTCATAGTGTAGTTGTGCTAGGTGTCCATATTAGGAGCTAGGGTCCATGAACAGATTCCATGAAGTTCTCCAGATCCGAAGGTCGTTGAAGAACATATTTTTCCTTTTGTGAAGAATTCTCACTTTAGATGGACCTGCAAAGGAGAGGGGTATGCTCTTTGATGTTAGTGATGTTCTCAGTGCACAAAAGCCCTTTTGTCTTATTATCGCGCACTTAGCATATTCTTGCGAGACACTGATTTTTACGCCATTCCAGTTGATCCCTTTCATTTTCCGCATGCAGTTAAGGATCACCTCAGAATGCTGATATCTAAGTGGGCAAAAGAACAGTGGGCATGATGCTCGGTTATGAAAAGTTTGACAAGATTGTATTCTATCTGCAAGTTCAATTTCAAAGTCCTTACAAATGAAATGCCCAGCGTCTGAGGGATTCAGGACCGTAGGAAGGCTACACAACTCTCATTGTTTGTTTCTGAAGTTTCTGGTAGCCCAAATATTCTAAGGTTCCCTCATCTGTATCTGACTTTCGATTCTGTGAGGTCTCTTTCCATAGTAATTATTCTCCACAACAGAAGGGAGGTCTTCTTTTACTATTCAGTTTCAAAAGCCTCGGTTTTACTTATTCTCGATTCTGCTTCTTCAATACGGTTAGCCAAGCCTTTAACATCACGTAGCAGGCCTGAGATTTCCAATTGTAACAAGTCAGTGTTTGTTTTTGTTGTTAATGTGAGATCGTGTAGCGCATTTAGGCGTTGCAAGATCATTTCCATGTTTGTTGCCATATCTTGTGTTTCTTTTATAGGACAGTCAGGTATCGGTGGTCCATGTGTGGATCTCTTTGTGTCAAGCTTCTGGTATGTTGAGCAGATGAAAAAACCCCGAGCTCCATGCAGGCGCGTTGCTCAGAAGATGGGGGGGTCAGAGCTTTTGAAAGCAGGGCAATGCCACTGCTCATCACTGCATTCCCGGACCCCGATAATGATCAAGGGACCACCATTGAGGTCAGAACAGGTTTAGTTGCAATCAGTCCTCGCTTCAGTGAGGCTCCATTTGGGAATTCAGCTAAAATGATCTGTATTAAACATTGCACTGTGTGAATTAATGACATATGCAATTGATTATAGTTATTGGTAATTTCTTGAGACAGACAATTGGCCCAATTTTATATTTTGCTGTTGGGACCCTTTAAACACACTTTAATTGTAAAATTACAGTCAGCCTCTGCCCAACCTAATGCTGTGCATGGCCAAAGGACATGCACAGTAGGGGGGGGGTGCCATCAAGGGGTTGGGCGCAGGGCCTGGGTACAGGTCAGGCTATGTGCCCAAAAATGTGCTGAGCATGGCCAAAAACCCGCGCTGCGGAGGATAGGGTGCTTGCAGGGAGTGGAGAGCAGGGCCTGGCAACAGGTCAGGCCCTGCACCCAACACCACGAAACAACATGCATGGCAATCGACAATTAACTTTACATTTAAAAAAACATAGAAATTCACTGAAAAAACAAAGGTTACAGTGACATAATATTTAGGAATTGTAATAGTATGTTATTTTACATTCTTTTTTAAACCTTCAATAGGGGGGGCCGCACCTAAGGCGGTTTCACCAGCCCAGCCCATTGTGTTCCTGGACGGGCTATGACCCGGAAGTGATTTAACACGTACACATGTCCCCGCGTAGGGGTACCAGACAGAGTTATTTTGTCCCACCCACCATCCCCTTAGACAGCTGTTTGTGTTATGGTTTAATTTTCCGGTGTCTTATGTGCATTATCTTTCTCTTTCAGCCTCACGTTATTTAAGTTGGTGTGTTTGTTATCTATTTGCTGTTCATGTGCAGGAATTCTTCTTTTGCAGCTGTTTGGTGCTTGTCGTATTTATTGTGGTATCCTAGGTCGGCGGGTGAGGTCATGATTGGTGGGGCACTTTGGGTCAATAGAAGGCATCCTTTTTACTTGAGATAGGTGGGGCAGTGGTGTCACTGGGCCCTCCAGGGGGTGCTTGCAGCAAGTCGGCTAGAGGGTGCAGCGGTGTGGGAGTGCTCGCTGCCAACAGGCCTTTATGGCCAATCTGCACACGGGCGCCAAGGTAGCACAGGCCCTTGGAGGGATAATGAGGGTGTAACTTGGCGGGCAGACGGGCCTCCTGCACAAGTTACTCTGGGGAGGTACTCCCAGGGAGTGGGCCTCTCCCCCTTAGGGAGGGGCCCTCACAAGTTAACCAGTCATGATCTCACATGTAGGCTCAACGCTGGATACGTGGGGAGAATGTTAGAAATTGGTTAGGAATGTGAAGGTGAAGGTGAGCCATCAATCAAAAATTGTAATGTATCTGCTTTATGGTATTTCTGCATATAATTTTTTTTTAATTATATTGAGTGCAAATTTTAATGTTTTTGTGATTTTATTTTGCCGGGGTTTAAGTCCGCTAACCCAAAAAGTTCAAAGTGATGTATTTGTGCTGTCTGTCGCAGTAGGGGACGCAGGAGGGCAGGTGGGTGTTTCCCGGTCACTCCATTTGGGGAAGGGCTGGAGCTCGGCGATACCTGCCAATATGGTAAGGTGAAAATGTCAGCTAAAACATACCGTCTTAAGCAAACAAAACAACTGAAAATCACCAGTTATAGTTATCTCAAGTAACTGTAACTTGTGCCCTAACGTAACAATAACTTGCACCCTCGCCATGCACTGCTACTTTCCCCATATTTTACATCACTCATGACGTGTTCTAAGTCATCATTGATCACATCAGTGCAACATCTGAAATGACATCATTGAAGACAACACTGTGCGAGGCGCGTTACAATGACTTTAGGTCACGAGTTACAGTTATTCGAGATAACTATAGCTGGTTAATTTCAGTGGTTTTGTTCATTTAAATGTTTTAACCGTCATTTTCACCTCACTATGAAGTTCCTTTAATCTTTTGTTTTTTCAGTGAATATACACACACATTTATTCTCTGTTCTATGATCATGAATTGCCTTAAAGTGGAACATATGCAACTCCCCTTCAAAGAATCTGAATTTGTGAGGCAGACAAAGGGTCTGTTTGGGGAAGAATGCTGAGGCTCTAATTCTGTTTGTGCCGGTTGGGAATCATAGGGGTTTATTCCACACTTCAGTGTGATTCGATTACTCTTATAGATGGCTTCTTTTTCCCTCCCAGACGCGTGGTGGAAGGCTGGTGAAGCAGTTGGCCTATAGTTTGAATAATCAAATTAACCATTTGGTACAACTTCGAGCGAGGGCTCGCGTGTAGAAAGAACAACTTCAACAAAAAGAGGGGCTGGGTTCTGTCAGGCCGGGATAAACCCGGGCCTCTTTCATCTTTAGACCGAAATAAAAAAGGACCACAATTGAGTGCACACTGAAAAACAAACCTACAATACGCACAAAGGAGAAAATGTACTTAGACCCAGTGCATTTGTGTGCTGGGCTGTGTGAGATGGATTCGATGTCACTTGTGCTCAAAAGGAGGGGTACAGGGGTGACTGGCGGCGGATGCGATTGTAGGGGAGGGGGTTTCTGAGAGATCCGAGGCCAGACACTGGCCAGGAGAGGCAGAGGCTGAGGAAAAAGCTTCATTTAAGGTAGTGAACTGATAGGGCTTTAAAGCTTGTGTCATATGTTGGGACCTAAGAGACAGGGCCTCTAGGTAAAGAATCTAGAGTGGGACTTGGTCAGTATAGCTTAAGACTGAGAAAACATGGGGTGTGCATCGAAAACAGCATGATGCTGGGGATATCAATATACGAGGAGGGCGAGAAAACATGAGCACAACATGCTGATCAGAGCTTGGCACCAGGTATGGATGGCAGTGTTTGTTAAAGCACGAAGCCTACGGAATTGTGCCAACTTTGCATTTTATTTTTAGTTAGTCTAGTAAAAAGTAGCAACGCCTGAGGTGTTTGGGCTGGGTACTGAACATAGCATAGTCCTAGAGTTGGTAGTGCATGCTTGGATCGAGGGCAGAGTGCCAGTAGCTTCTGAACGCGGCATTTGAAGTGTATGTGAGGATTTATAAAACATACTTACAAAACAGGGCACTGGACAGAACATGACCCTAAAGGTGATAGTATCTGTGGAGATTAAATTAATTGCTGAAGTAGGTAATGAACGCTGCTGATCACTACGGCTGGCAGTATGAGTGGGCACTGAGAGAAGGCGGGCACTCATTACTGCACCGCTTATGGCATCAGAGTTGGTAAAATGTGCAAAGGTTTGTATTTTCCTTTACTTTCTACTAACAACTAGCTTTCCACGTCCTCAGGGTATGATCCCTATCGGATATTCCTCACCCTCTACCATTAATTCAGCTGTTCAGTTTGTTGAAGGTTTAGTAAGATAAATGGCAACACGTTTTGATTACAATATCCACCAAAGTAACATTATTTTTTTAAAATCTTTAGGTGCCCTTTAGTTGCTATATTGTAAAAAGGGTGAAACTTTTGTGCAAAGTGCAAAATGGCGAATCAGCTGCATGATTCATTACCAGGGTGTGCACACTACGTAAGTCAGCAAAAGGCAACCGTTAGATGATCTTGACTCTTAGAGCCTGCTCACTTCAGGACAAAAGAGTGAGTTGGTGCATACATGGGAATTCAGATTTCTCATTTTTGTGATTCATAAAACTGACCAGTGTTCTCAAGGGAATAGACTATGGCTTTCATGGTACTCCTAGCAAACAGCTCTCCACCGTAATCCTTTAAGAAATGATTGACCACTAAGTGGAAAATACACACCTGTACTGTTAGATTAAATGTATGATAAATGTAGAAGTATTTTTCTCCACAGGGCAAAAAGTACTCAACCCTGGGACATATCTCCTGAAAAGATGTGTTTGGGGCATTTTCTCCCACTCATTATATACTCAGGTCTACTTTTAGTAAGAGTTAGTCTAGAGGTGCATGAGTATGGGATAATGCATTCACATGGTTTGCAAATAGCCACAAAGGTACAACTTTGTGGGTATTCACCACGTTGACAATGCCACTTCCTATTGCACTCCCACTAAGACACTAGATTCCCTTCCTTCCCCCAGACAGATGACTTTTGAAATAAAAACAACACGTGGATTTTCTGCAGCCGTACCAATCAGGATCTGTGTTTTGTAGGTGCATATGCAACTTCTTGCATATCTAAGTATCACTTATTAGCAGGGCAATTGGAAATATGTGTCAGAGGAGGAACACATTTTACAACAGGGCTGTCTAAATTGTGCATTACGAAAATGCAAATTACGTGTATTTATTATGACACATTTTGTCATAGTATTACTTTATTATTTTGGCATTATTACACAAGTTAACACATTTTGGGCACACCATGGGCACCGGTTTAACACCTAGATACAGCAAAAGCTAACTGAAAAGTGACCAGTCAACTTCTGTAAAGGGCATTCCACTGTGCGGCAACACGTGTTGCTGTTTTTAGCAACTTTTGATCTGTTTGAGATAGAAATAACAAAATTTGCTAAAATCTGAAAACTATGCACAGACAACAGATTGTTTAGAAAATGCTGCAAATACACAATTATGCAGAAAAAGCTGCGGCCGCAGAATCGCATGATTCCAGGGGAACGCTTATAGTCCCAAGATATGAAGTACAGGCGTCCATGGCCTACAAAATTGACGACTAAGAAAATTTTTTTACTGCACACTAACCACATGAGGTCCCTCAATGTGGGTCTTGCTAAACATCATGCGGCCTACACAACTAAGTCAAGTGAGTTTTTTGTGCTTTCTGTAATCCTCCAGGAAATCTATCTGGGGCAGCTGTAGCAGAATGGAATTCCAAAAAGTGGGACCTTGACAGAAAAAAGGCTTTCCCTCCTTTGGGAAGCAGAAAAGGTGTGTACTCAATGAAGTCACTCACCTCTGAGATATCTAGCAGGGATAAGTGCAAGGGTGCAATTGGTAACCTAGTGAGGAGCTCAACTATGTGTATGATTCACGTTCCTTATTGGAAAGGAATGAGCGAAAGAAGAAAATAGATGTAGACAACTGTACTTGCCTCAGTGGAAGATGCCACAATGACCTCACACTTTCATACAGGATATACCTGGAGTGCCTTGCTTACATGTTAATGGGTTTATTTAGCATTTCCAATGCTCCCACTCATTACACATGCAAGTGTCTTATACCATGGGAGTACAGTCTTACTGTTCTGTAGACAGAGTGTTTCTTAAACGAAACACAGTGGCTTACTTTGGTGCACAAATGGATGCTTCTGATTGATGTTCTGAACATAAGGGAAGGTTCCACCAAACTGTTCTTCTAAAGGCAGGCTATTGCATGGCATGCATGGTATAGACGGATTGCTTTCCTTTCCAGTCCGTGAGCTGTGACTGGACTAGTATTGTAGAGCATAGTGTTTAACGTGGGTGTAGGCGTGCCTGTTACATTTCAGATTACCAGTATTTTCACATACAACACATTTACATACAATTAATCATCGGCAACTCATTTAGAAGGTGGTTATCCTGAAAATCAGGCATCCTTAGTCTCTCCTAGGGGGGCGTGGCTTGCACGCTGAGGGTGATGGCGGCGTGAGCCCGGAGCTCCGCGCCTATTCCCCACACTAATCCTGCCTGCTGCTGCAGAGAGCCCGGCGCTGTGCCTGGAAATCATCAGGCTGAGCGTGGGCATTGTTGGAGCATTAGCGGAGCGAACGGGGGCCGCTGAGGAGACCGACCTCCGCCGCACTGCAGAGCCGCCGGAGCCGAGCTGGAGGAATGCCCAAAATGGCGGCCGCAGCGACGGACTCGAGACGGGCCACCTAAACTGTGGGCCGACGCCTGGGGACACGGCCGGGACCCGCCGAGGATCGGAACCGGTGTGGAGCCGCCCCTTCCCCCCCCCCGGGGGCCCTGAGGTGCTCTCTCCCGGAGGATCCGAGGAGCAGCGGAGCGGCCGCTAGCGAGCGGCCCGGGAAAGCTGCGGGGAGAGCGCTGAGCGCTGCGGACACCCTGAGGCCTGGCAGACGTGACTGGGGCCCGGCGCACCGGAGGAATACTGAACGCTCCCCGCCTCCCCCCCCTGAACTATGAGGTGAGCCACAGAACAGAGCAACACGCAGGGGGGGTCGAGAGAAGCACGGGAGGGGGAATGTGCCCAACGTCCAGGAACACCCTGTATTGACTGCGAGGGAAGCCGGCACGCCAGGGGGTGATTAGAACTGCCTACTGGGGGGCCACGAGAGCTGGCGCGCTTTGGCCCCGGGTAGTGGTGGACGACTGCTGGGAGGGCACCCACCCTAGGCGGCGCTGCGACACCGAAACCCCCACCACCCCCGACCCAGGGCACCACGCAAATACCCCCTGGTGTCTGCCCCCTACCCAGCGACACTGACTGCCAACGCTGGATGCCTGAACAGGGAGGGGGGCCTGGCATTGCGAGTGGTCGCGCCACGCTGACGGAGCAGTGAAACGAGTGGGTGCTGCACCGAGCCCCGAGACCACGCGCAGGCCACTATGGGGAGGACAAAAGGCAAGCAAGTGGAGGGGACGGCTGCGGGAGCGGCGGAAGGAGACGTGGGGGAGCCCCCGGACCTGCAGGGGCTACAGGACCGAATTCTGGAGGCCATCACAGCGACGAGAGAAGCGCTGCACAATGACATTGCGCAGGTGGCGTCGGGGCTCGGCCTGCTCCGAGCCGACCACGACAAATTGAAAGACAGAGTGACGGAGACTGAGGGGGCCCTGAAAGTCCTGGCTCCGGCCCACAAAACTCTTGAGGGAAAACTCACGGAGGCTCTTGACCGGATTCAGGTATTAGAACGTCGAGCAGAGGACGCGGAAAACAGAAGCCGTCGCAGCAACGTGCGAATCGTAGGTGTGCCGGAGAGCGAAGGGGGGACGGACCTACTGGCCTACTGCGACAACTGGCTAAGAACTGTGGTGGCACCTGAGGGCTTGTCGCCCTTCTTTACCCTGGAGAGAGCTCATCGGGTCCCGTCCGGACCACCCAAACCTGGCCTGCCACCGAGACCTATCGTGGCTAAACTGCTGCACTACAGAGACAGGGACCTGCTACTACAAAGGGCCCGAGACGAGGGACCGTTCCAAATCGCGAACAGTAGGGTAACGCTGTTCCCGGACTTCACGTTCGAAACGCAGAAGCAGCGGGCCTCCTTCCTGTCGATCAAGAAAGAGCTGCGCACAGAGGGGATCCAATACTCATTGCTGTTCCCTGCCAGACTCCGGATTGTGGTGGACGACAAAGCAATGTTTTTCAACCTGGCCGCTGACGCTTGGGACTGGTGGGAATCCTACAAAGCGGGCACGGATGGTGCCAAGGTTCGGGAGGAGAAGGAAAGGGAACGGGAGAGAGCGCCGGCGAGGCCGCGTCAATCGCGGAGATTGCGCAAGCGACGACGCGGAGCCGGGAAACCGACCGCTTCGCAAACGGAAGCCGAGCGCAAGGCCGCGCTGCAAGCAGTGATCACCATTGGGAAAGGGGGTGGCTCTCAATCCACACGAGGCACGGACACAGAGACGATCATATCGGCCTCGGGCTCGGAGTCGGACCAGTCGGGGGTCCATGATGCCGAGGATCCGGTGGTAACACCGCAAACAGCAGAAGAAATCCTGAATAACTGACTTGGACCTGTTGGGTAAGGGGAATGGACCTTGAGGGGGGTCCACCCGATTAGCGGGAGAGTTGGCTCCAGGCATGGGCGCTGGGTGACTGGCTATGTGCTGTTCTCCGTAGTGGGGGGATGGAGGCGGGCCTGGGACATGCAGCCCCCTCTTGGGCGAGGCCTCGCTCCGCACGCCCTTAAGGCGATTGCAGCTCCGGCTGTGAACTAACTATCTGGGGGTTCTGCGTTAAGGGAGTTTGGATGGGGTCTGGTATCTTGATATTGGGGCCTGTTCTGGGGGGAGGGGGAACACCACAGTTGGGGTTTGGTGCTGGGGGGATGCTGCAGGTGCTGATCTTGACTTTCTTGGGGGTTGACCAGTTGGGAGGTTCTGTTTGGGGACGGGGAGGGACCATCATCCGCGGGAGTGTGAATAGGGAGGGGGGAAGAACCGGGACTTATGGGACAATGGCTAACTCGAATGTCTTGAAATGCATGACCTGGAACGTGAGGGGTCTACACACAATGCAGCGCAGGCATAAAGTGCATGCCTACCTACAGAGAAGAGGGATTCATATAGCGCTCTTACAGGAGACACACATCACGAAGCAGGAAGGGGTGGCACTACAGAGAAGATGGCGGGGGCAAGTTTTCCACACCTCTTACTCGGCCTACGCAAGGGGCGCTCTGATCTGGGTGAGGGCGGGGACGCCTTTTCAAATGACTAGACAGTTGATAGATCCAGAGGGAAGATTTGTAGTAGTGGAGGGTAGGTTGCGGGGTAAGGCTATAGTCCTATGCAGTGTATATGCCCCAAATATGGACCAATTAACCTTTTATGCGAGCCTGTCGGGGACACTGGCGCACTTCCTGGTGGGTCCGATACTCATGGGAGGGGACTTTAACTCCGTGGCGGATGTGCAATTGGATAGGTCCCACCCGCCCCTGAGAGATTCCCCGGTGTGCCGCGTAGCTAAGGGTAGACAAGAATGGCAAGAGAGCTGGGGGTTGACTGATGCATGGAGGGCACAGCACTCAACAGACCGAGATTACTCGTTTTACTCCGGGGTACACGAACTCCACGTTAGGCTGGATGCGATATTGTGCACACGAGACGTGCTGACGCAGGTTGCCTGGTCGGAATACCTGACGAGAACGGTCTCGGACCACAATCCGCTCTTAATCCACTTAGACTGGATGACGGAAAAGCCTCGGGTGCCAACCTGGAGGCTCCGGCCGGAGACTTTAGAAGACCCGATATTCGGGGCGGCCCTGGAGGAGGGACTGGCACAGTACTTCGCCAATAACGAGGGCTCCACGGGCTCTAGAGCAGTGGAATGGGATGCCTTCAAAGTGGTAGTGAGAGGGCAGTGCATCACACAGTTCGTAGGCACGAGGCGGGTGCTGCTGACCGACCTAGAGAGGGCAGACGCCACACTGAGGGCAGCGGAGAGGGACCGACCAGGCAGGCCGGAGCTGCAGGGTACGGTTAGCTCGGCCAGGGAGGCGGTGGCGGCTGAAGTGGAGAGGCTACGGGCTTACGATCACCGGGCATACATGCTGAGATCTCATGTCGAAGGCGACCGTTCGGGCACATTGTTGGCGTGGCTCTCCAACCCCACGAAACGTTGCTCCCCTATCTTGCAACTTGCCGGGGAGGGGGGTAGTATGTCCTACACCCAGTCGGCCATAGTGGACGGCTTTCAGGGATACTACGAGACACTTTATAGTAGCACCCCGGGCGACCGGGAAATGAAGGCGGAGGCTTTCCTGGATGACCTCACCCTACCGCGCCTAGAAGACGAGCAGGCGGCGGATTTGGGAAGAGACATCGGCTTAGGGGAAATCCGAATAGCCATTAAGTCCATGGCCCGTAATAAGACGCCGGGTATAGATGGCCTGCCCATCGAATTTTATGGCAAATATGTCGACACCTTAGCGCCGCGGCTTTTGGCTGTGTTCAAAGAAGCGAGGACCACGGGTCGCCTCCCCCCATCGATGCGAGAAGCGATAGTCATCCCGCTACTGAAACCTGGCAGAGAAGGTAGTAGTCCGGCCTCCTATAGGCCGCTCTCGATGCTCACTGCCGACTATAAAATCTTGAGCTCTATACTAGCATCGAGACTCCTACCGCACATGACCACTCTGGTCCACGAGGACCAGAACGGCTTTATCCCTACCCGGAACACGACATTAAACATCAGAAGGCTTATCCGACTCATGGAAGAAATGCGGGAGGGGAATGGCACCCCACTTGCCCTCTCGGTCGATATAGAAAAAGCGTTCGATAGTCTAGAGTGGGATTATTTATATGCAGTCATGGCGCGTTTCGGGCTGGGCGCAGGTTATATCCGGTGGACACAAGTGCTTTATACGGCGGCTGTAGCGAGGGTGCGAGTTGGATCCCTGGTGTCCCATCAGTACCCAGTGGAGAGGGGCACCCAGCAGGGTTGCTCCCTGTCCCCATTGCTGTTCGCTTTAGCGATCGAACCGCTGGCTGTGGAAGCCCGCAGGGGGCGATACTTTGCGGGAGTGCTAACTGATGACGGGCGACAGTTTATCTCGCTGTACGCCGATGATCTCCTGTTGTTCCTGGGCAACGACGCGACTGAGCTCGAGGGGGCGGAGGAGTTGCTGGGACGTTTTGGCGACCTCTCGGGCCTCAGAGTTAACTGGGCGAAGACGAGCCTCTTTCCACTGAAGGAGGACGCGACCCGCCCGGAACACAGACCGCTGCTTCATTGGGAGCCGACTTGTCTCCACTATCTTGGAGTATACGTCTATCACACAGCGACGGCTTTGTTCGAGGGCAATGTGGAGAGATGCGTCAGGGGGCTGAGGGGTAGCATGGCATTCTGGGCCACGCTTCCGCTATCCATAGCTGGTAGGATAGCACTGCTGAAAATGGTGGCCCTCCCGCGGCTGCTATATTACTTCCGAACGCTTCCGATCTGGATCCCCAGCTCCTTTTTCCGCCGCCTTCGCTCCCAGCTCACTTCCTTCCTCTGGGGGACGGGCAGGTGTAGAGTGGCGCTGGCGACACTCACCCGCCCGAAAGATGAGGGCGGCTTGGCGTTCCCGGACTACGAGCTCTATTATATCGCTGCCCAGCTGCAGATCTTCACGCAGGAGGTGGCTCGGGTTTACCGGGGTCCGGAAGAAAAGCGACTGCGGGGCACGCCACGACACATACTAGCCTATATCGCGCTAGGACAGAAACTCGCCGCTCGGGATCTGTCCCTTGAACAGGATACATTTCGGCGGTGCTGGAACAGAGCGCAGAAGCGGGCAGGGATTCAGCACCCCTACGCCCCGGAGATACCGCTGGGCATGCTGACAGCATTGCCCCATGGAGGCGATTGGTCCCGCCTGCTGCAGTGGGAGGAGGTAGGAATACAGGTGGTAGGGGACCTTTTCGAGAACGGGGAGCTCCTCCCATACTCGGCCCTCCAGGATCGCTTTGCTCTCCCACGCGGGGGCTATCTCCTTCATGCAGCCGTGACGAGAGCCATGCAGAAACACTGGGGACTGGGACTGGCGGAGCCGGAGACGGCCATGGCGTGCCAATACACCATGATGGCGGCGGGAACGGTGAAAGCGGTATCTTGCTTGTACAACAGAATGCTCCACGAGCACCTGCCGCCCCTCGACGCACTGAAACTCAAATGGGAAACTGACCTGGGTAAGCCCATCCCGGACACGACGTGGGCACAGCTGGTGCGGAGAGCGCGAAATAGCACAAGGAACGCCCGTTTTCAGGTTATCCATTATTACATACTACACAGGGCGTACATGACCCCTGGGAGAATCCTGAGGTATTTTGGCGCGACTGATGCGAGGTGCCCCCGCTGCGCGGCAGATGGAGCCGAGCTGGTACATATGCTCTGGTCGTGCCCGGCCCTAACAGCCTATTGGCGAGCCGTGGGTGAATCCATGAACGAGGTGACGGACCGGACTGTTGACTTTGATGCGGCGGCGTGCATCCTGCATTGGTTCCCACACACCCCCAAAAACAAGCTCTCGAGCAAGTTCATAGATATGGGCTTAATGGTAGCCAAGCGCGAGATAACCAGAAACTGGAAGGCGAGGGCGAGCCCGATGTATAGGAGGTGGTATAACGAATTTCTGAAGTGGGCGGCCTGCGATAGCACGCATAGGTATCAGATGGCGCGTAGAACAGCTAATGAGAAAGCGCTAGAACAAGCAACGGCCTGGGAGGTAATGGTACAGGGCCTCAGGGATAGTGGTATGATGGATGACGGGGAGGACTTAGACGTGGCAGGGGTCAGCACAGTATAATAATCTGGTGATAAGAGAACCGGTAGAGGAGAAAGCCTGAAACCCGAGGTTAGAGACACACAACGGGAGGCTCCTGTGCGGATGGTGGGGTGGGAGGGGGGTACAGGGGGGGGGGGTAAGGTTTCTCGGGACTGGGGGGGAAAGTTGGGGGGGGAGTTCGGGGTTTCATTGGGTGAGGACGGAAAAGTAGACACACACACAAATCCGAGTCCATACTCCTGAGAAAGAGCAACCAGGCATGGGGGTGCGAAACTGCTGCCGCCGCCCGGCCCCCGGGATGTGGGCCTGCAGGCTGTGTATATGAAAAGTTGGTGAACCTGACTGTAGCACTGTGAATGATGCTGAATATGCGCAACTACTGGCCTGTGTATTGTGTGTCTACAATAAAAATTACTTTAAAAAAAAAAAAAAAATCCTTAGTCTCTCCTAGGTTTAGGTGGTACATGCCTATTGTAAAGAATCTTCTTAGGTGTATAACAGGCCATTCCAGGTTAACTGCTTGCCCTGCCAGTGGCCTACTCTGTATGCAAAAACAGGAGCTCTTATTGGCAAAAGTGTGTGCTGATCTAGGTTTAGTGCTGAGTTATTTCTGGAAATTTTAACAGTGATGAGTGTGGCACAGGGAGATTAAAGCACTCTGTCTGGCGGCCCACTGTCGAGCCATGAAGTGTCAGTGAAGATAAATGGATATTGCGATTTGGCGCAGAGCTGAAAAAAAAGGGGTGAGGAAAAATTAGGACAGTAATAAATATAGTGTAGGACTCCATTTTGATCCATGTGAAGATGATGATAAACTACAGGGAGAGAGAGTGTGGTTGGGAAGTGTATGCTACTGGCCATGAGTCTAACTGAGAATCAATTTAGGGCGGTAAGACTACAAATCTAAAAAATATTAGGAAGTCAACAGTGTAAAGTTGTCAGTCAGAACAAACTGAGGTGGTAAGAATGTGGGTCTAAATAATATTATGAAATCACATTGTAAGGGTGTTAGAATGAATTTAGATGGTAAAATGGGGAGACAAAGTGATATTTGAAAATAACTGTGTGAGAGTCAGAATGAGTTTTGGTGGAACTGGTGTAAGTCCAATTCATTTAGGACAGGGTTCTCCAAAGTCAGTCCTGGAGGGCCGAATCCATGCCAGATTTTTAGCATATCTCATTTAGATAAATGTAATTATCTTAAAAATCAAGCATTGAACCTGCCCTCCAGGACCAACTCTGGAGAACTCTGATTTAGGAGGCGATGATGAAAGTCCTAAAAATGTTGCTACTAAGAATGTAAATTGGAAATAATTTAGGTGGTAAAAGTGTGAATACAATTGAAAGCAAATGTCTAAAAGAGTGTGTCAGGATGCATTTAGAAGTAAAAAGCATATGTCCAAATAACTTAGGATGTATAATTTAGGATCCAATAGAGTAAGCTTGAATAAATGCAGAAGATAGTACGAATAAATGGACACATGCATTTAAGAGCTAAGAGTGTAACTCCAACTGAGAATAGGTGTAAGATATGTAAAATTAATATTTAAAATTATCATAAACGTGAATTAGAATGGGGAGGAATAGTACTAGAACAAACTCAAGTTAGGACTGATAGGCAGTGAAACCCCAAGCCTAATAGTGAACATGATTATACAATCAGAGAAGGTGACTACTTATTGTACCCGTATTTAAACATGGGTCTCTGTACAACAGCCCACATGTTGCTTTCCAATAAAATATGTCTTTTGATGACTTCCAGAGCACCAGTGTGGCTCTTTGTCTGACGACCATTACCATAATGAATGTGTCTCTGTCTTTTCTGTGGACAGAAGAAGCCTGTACCCCCCGAATAGAAACACAATCTGTACCTGACTAGAAAAGGGGCCTAACTGGTAACACTATAACAATGGCAAAGCAAACAGGGGCACAGACAATGGTTAGAACGCGCATCCCACGTCCCCGGCCTTGCATTCCTCCTCCATATCCCTCATGTGCTGTCTAAGAGGTAAACAGTCACATCCTTGACCACAACGTGCATTCATATTCATGAGCTAAGGAGAAAGACAGTCCCCTGTTCTAATAACACTCGAAATCACATCAGTCTTGGCAGGCCATTGGATGGGGGACTGGAGACAGATGTGCGCCTCCCTTTTCTCTTCAGCTGCCTGGTGGCCTAAAAAAACCATTAAGACTCCAGCAATTTGTTTCAAACGTCACTAAAAATCTTGTCCCCATTTATTTTCGTTTCACACAATCAGGGGGGGGGAAGAAAGTCGACACACAAGCCACTGAGGACCGTGCTTTATCAAATCCACATTGTACTGCAATATAACTACAATAAAACTATCAGGCCGCGCCATAAAACTATCACTGCCAGCCTGGGGCTACAGCAGCTCGGGGCAGACACACTACATGTGGCGACGAGGCAACGGCCGCTCATTGTTTTAACCAAGTGCGCCTCTCAGCTTTTTGATTTTTTTAATAAGCAATAAAACATCGTACAAAAGGAAAGCTCGCTAGGGTGTGTGGGAGTTTGTTTGCCCAACTCCTGTCTCCGAGCATGCAGCCCTGAATTAAAGTACTTAGGTCGGTAAATACAGTAATGCCCTAAATGCCCCTCTTCAGCCTCGGCGACTTTGTTACTTTAATTACTGACTTGTTACAGCCCAGATAAAATGGGATAATGAATGCAATAAACCCAATTACCTGCACACTGGATTCATACACACATAGGCAGAGTTTGTGTACACAGCGGTCAGATTAACATAATCAGCTCCAGCCTGAGAAAGTGCCCATTCAATGTACTGCCTGTACATGCGGCTGCAAGGCGGCCCAGCGGCTACCCGGCGTAGACCTGCGCCCTCGAGGAGTGGCGCAATCCAAAAAGGAATAAAGTGCCCCTTCATGAACTGGAAGGACAGTGCGGCTGCATGGCGCACACGCAGCCACCCGGCGCAGACCTGCGCCCTCGAGGAGTGGCGCAATCCAAAAAGGAATAAAGAGTGCCCCTTCATGAATTGGAAGGGGAGTGCGGCTGCAAGGCGGCCCAGCGGCTACCCGGCGTAGACCTGCGCCCTCGAGGAGTGGCGCAATCCAAAAAGGAATAAAGAGTGCCCCTTCATGAACTGGAAGGGGAGTGCGGCTGCATGGCGCCCCCGCAGCCACCCGGCGCAGACCTGTGCCCTCGAGGAGTGGCGCAACCCAAAAAGAAATAAAGAGTGCCCCTTCATGAACTGGAAGGGGAGTGCGGCTGCAAGGCGGCCCAGCGGCTACCCGGCGTAGACCTGCGCCCTCGAGGAGTGGCGCAATCCAAAAAGGAATAAAGAGTGCCCCTTCATGAATTGGAAGGGGAGTGCGGCTGCAAGGCGGCCCAGCGGCCACCCGGCGCAGACCTGTGCCCTCGAGGAGTGGCGCAACCCAAAAAGAAATAAAGAGTGCCCCTTCATGAACTGCAAGTACAGTGCGGCTGCATGGCACCCCAGCAGCCACCCGGCGCTCTCAAGGAGTGACGCAACCCACACAGAAACAAGAGCGCGCCCCTTTAATCTACTGGCAACGCCAACACGGTGTGACTGGAAGGGGCCCCGTCAGCCACCCGGCGCAGACCTCGCCACTCAAGGAGAGGGCCAAATCCGAACAGAAAAATTAGACGAGTCGTCCAATGCGTTTATTGGACTTACCACCGCAAATGTATGAGGAGAAAATCAATTGACACTGAAAATTCAATTTATTCTACACTGCCTTTATTATTTCTGTACTTTCACTATATATCACATTGTGCGGTTGTCTCTGGCAAACCCGTGTTTTTCTTGGCTGATGAGAGAATCAGTTACTAGAGTGACGGAGTACTGAAAGGGAAAGGAGTGAGGCTGTGAGAGACTGTTGTGCGGGGGTCGTCTCCTTCACAGTATTGGCGCACTTGTTTTCAGTGCAGCACAAAGGCCCCCATCCCTCCCCGGCATTAGAGAGATCACAAACCAGTGCGTATGAAAACAATGGTGAGGGAAATTGTATTGCAGTAAGGTTTCTGCGGCGCTTTCTACCTCCGACGAGGCTCTGAAGCGCCTAATAACGCTTTCTGCATACAAACAAGTGATCTGGCAATACTGCATCAACGAACATTGAGGAATACGGCAAGCGCCCAGAAGCAGTGGACGAAGGTGCTTCTGTGTGCAGGTGTGCTGCGGTGAGTTAAAGTAAGGGACTGGAAGCACCCAGAAAGCCGTTCTAATACCAGGTTGTCTACGCAGCGCTGTCTCACAGGGAACATTGGTGCCTAAGGGGGCGGATCTGGCCGGGTCCGTTTTTTGTAGTATTAATATATTCTTCCGACTGACACCAAGCCAGTTTGTCTCCGGTGATTAAGAGCAGATAGTTCGTTTAATTCTTCGGTCAAGGCTCTCAGATAGTATAGTATTCGTGTCCCCGGATTTAGAGCAGGACATGCCATTTTTATTATCCGGTTTAAATTACGTTGGTTCCCTTTATTCTCGATTTGGACCAGGCCAGTGCAATTTGTTATTGAGCGAGAACAGTCCTCTTCAGTGTCCTGATTTACACCAAAATTATTCAAATCTGAGCCCAAGCTAGTCGTTGCTTTTTTCCTATTTCGGACCGTTTTTCTCTTTTTCATACTCCTGATTTAGGCCACGCCAGTATTTGATATTTTCAGATTCGGATTTTTCTATATTCTCTGGATTTAGATTGTGCACCTTTGTTCTGGTCTTCATATTTTGCCCCAGGGAACCCTATTGGTTCTGTATGTTTGGGCCAGGTCAGTCGTGTCTGGCCCCCAATTAGGATAAGACAGTTATTCTTTCAATCCTCTTGAATTGAGCAAGGCCAGCCACTTATTCTTCTCATGTATATTAATCCGTCCTTTAGTTTTTTTTACTATGGTCAGGCTTATTTTATATTCCCTCTTCTTTTGGCCAAGCATCTCCTTTAGTTCCCCATATTTTGGGCAAACGAATCCTCTAGTTCTCTTTATTGTAGCCAGGTGACTCATTTATTTCACCTTATTTTGGCCGGGCGACTCCTTTAGTTCTCCATATTTTGGCCAGGCGACTTTCTGAGTTCTCCTAATTCTAGCCAGGTGACTCCTTTCGGTCACCTTCTTTTAGCAAAGTAACTCCTTCAGTTCCCCTAATTTTGGCAGGCAGATCCTTTAGTTCTCTTTATTTTGGCAAGGCAACTCCTTTAGCTCTCCTTATTTTGGTCAGGCAACTTCTTTCGTTCCCCTAATTTTGGGCAGGCAACTCCTTTAGTTCTCCTTATTTTGGCCAGGCACCTCCTTTAATTCTCTGTATTTCGGCCAGGCAATTCCTTTAGTTCTCCTTATTTTGGCCAGGGGACTCCTTTAATTCTCTTTATCTTGGCCAGGCGACTACTTTAGTTCTCCTTATTTTGGCCAGGCAACTCTTTTAGTTCTCCTTATTGTGGCAGGCAACTCCTTTAGTTCTTTATTTGGCCGGGCAACTCCTTTAGTTCTCCTTATTTTGGCCAGGCGGCTTTCTTAGTTCTCCTTATTCTAGCCAGGGGACTCCTTTTGTTCTCCTTCTTTTAGCCAAGTAACTGCTTTAATTCCTCTTATTTTGGGCATGGAAATCATTTAGTACTTCCTATTTTGGCCAGGCGATTCCTTTAGTTACCCTTATTTTGGCCAGGCGACTCCTGTAGTTTTCCTTATTTTCGCAAGGCAAGGCTACTCATTTAGTTCTCCTTATTGTGGCGAGGCGACTTCATTAGTTCTTATTTTAGGCAGGCGACTCCTTTAGTTCCCCTTATTTTGGCCAGAAGACTCCATTAGTTCTCCTTATTTTGGCCAGGTGACTCCTTTAGTTCTTATTTTGGTCAGGTGACTCCTTTAGTTCTCCTTATTTTGGCCACTCTGCTTTCTTAGTTCTCCTTATTTTGGCCAGACGACTCCTTTCGTTCTCCTTATTTTGGCCAGGTGACTCCTTTAGTTCTTATTTTGACCAGGTGGCTCCTTTAGTTCTCCTTATTTTGGCCACTCGACTTTCTTAGTTCTCCTTATTTTGGCCAGGCAACTCCTTTAGTTCTCCTTATTTTGGCCAGACAACTCCTTTCGTTCTCCTTATTTTGGCCCGGTGACTCTAGTTCTTATTTTGGCCAGGTGACTCCTTTCGTTCTCATTATTTTGGCCACTCAACTTTCTTAGTTCTCCTTATTTTGGCCAGGCGACTCCTTTCATTCTCCTTATTTTGGGCAGGCAACTCCTTTATTTCTCCTAATTTTGGCCACGCAACTTTCTTAGTTCTCCTTATTTTGGCCAAGTAACTCCTTTAGTTCTCCTTATTTTGGCCAGGCGACTCCTTTCATTCTCCTTTTTTTGGCCAGGTGACTCCCTGAGTTCCCCTTATTTTGGCCAGGTGACCCCTTTAGTTCTTATTTTGGCCAGGTGACTCCTTCAGTTCTCCTTATTTTGGCCAGGTGACTCCCTTAGTTCCTCTTATATTCGCCAGGCGACTCATTTAGTTCTACTTAATTTGGGCAGGCAACTCCTTTAGTTCTCCTTGTTGTGGCTAGGTGGTTCTTTAGTTCTTCTAATTATGGTCAGGTGACTCATTTAGCCTCCTTATTTTGGCTTTTACGATTCCTTTAGTTCTCCTTATTTTGGCCAGGTGACTCCTTTAGTTCTCCTTATCGTTGCCGGGCGACTCCTTGAGTGCTTCTTATTTTGGTCAGGTAGTTCTTTAGTTCTCCTAATTTTTGCCACGTCACTCATTTAATTCTCCTTATTTTGGCCAGGTGACTCCTTTAGTTCTCCTTATTTCGGCCAGGCGAATCCTCAAGTTCTCCTTATTTTGGCCAGGTGATTGTTTAGTTCTCCCTATTTTAGATAGGTGACTCCTTTAGTTTCCCTTATTTTGGTCAGGCAACTCCTTTAGTTCTCCTCATTTTAGCTAGGTGACTCGTTTAGTTCTCCTTATTTTAGCCAGCTGGTAATTTTGTGCTCCTTATGATGGCCAGGCGACTCCTTAAGTTCTCCCTATTTTGGCCAGGTGGTTCTTTAGTTCTCCTAATTTTAGCCATGTGACTCCTTCAGTTCTCATTATTTTGGTCTAGTGACTCCTTTAGTTCTCCTTATTTAGGCATGGTGGCTCCTTTAGCTCTCCTTATTTCGCCCAGGTGGTTCATTAGTTCTTCAAATTTTGGCCTGGTGACTCCTTAAATTCTTATTTTGGTCAGGTAGTTCTTGACTTCTCCTAATTTTTGGCACGTCACTCCTATAGTTCTCCTTATTTTGGCCAGGTGACTCCTTTAGTTCTCCTTATTTTGGCTGGCTTGTCCTTAAGTTCTCTTAGTTATTATTTTGACCAGATCGTTTAAAGGTCGAGACTCGGCCATGTCACCTCTTTTTTTATATAACCTCATGGTTTGAACAAGGTGAGTCTTTTTGTTCTTGTAATCTGAACTCGGACAGTTGTATTGGTCCCTTGTGTATACGAGATCGGTCCTTTAGGCACTACAGAAAACAAATCCTAGTTGGCTTCTATGGATCCCGGACAGACATGGAGTTTTCTCGGTGTGGACCATGGCAGTGTTTGTACTCTCTCGGTGCACACCATTCCTGTCCTTTGTGCACTTCTCGTCTGCTCCAGGTGTGTGCCGTGGCCATGCTCGTGTGTGTACTCCTTGTCTGCGCCAGGTGTGTGCCTCAAAGCTCCAGGTTCTTGCCCTCTCGCCACCCTCCAGCCTACGCCGGCCAGGCCAGTCCCCTCCGTATCCCGGGCGCCCCGGCCCTTCCAAAGCGTCTACTCCTTCGACCATTTCACGCACCTCGGGAGGCCGACTTGTTGTTAAATTGAGCGTGTAACACGCTTACAAAACGGGCTTACCGTGACATCGAGACCGTTCTTCCCAGCCAGCCTATATGGAGGGGGGGGGGGGGTGAGGATGCAAAAAAAAAGAAATACAGCAGCATCTCGATGCATTGCCCAAGGTATACGATCGGTTAAAAAGGCTTAAAAGCTGGAGGGGGAAATTGGATCAGGGAAAATCGTCACCCAACTTTCATTATTTTCAAGGAAGCTGATTGAATTAAAGGGCAGGGGCTGGTTAGAGGGGAGGATGGAGGGCCGCGCTGCTGTAATGGTGTGCTATTAAATTCTAATTAGAGATGCAGGAATCAATGGCGGGCGCTTGGACAGCCCGGTCCCCCCAGTGCCAGCCCAATAGACTGATGAGTTATTGTCATGTAAAAAGCGCCGGCAATAAGACCAAGCGCCCGCCATTGTCCAAGTGGAAAGAGCCAAGTTTATTATGAGGACTGTATGCTCTAGAGACCTCGGGCGAGGCATCTCACAGGAGGCTTTTTCATAAAACCAGCCCCTGCTGCCAGCGAGCAGGCCACTTCCCGAGCAGGCGCCGAGCTGTGCACATCTCCCCCGGCCGCCAGGCACGCACGCACGCCCGCCACCGCCGCACCCGCACGGCTCCGCGTCCACCTCTGCACCGACGCCCCGGCACCCCGGCCTTTTCGATGTATAAAATGGAGTACTCCTACCTCAACTCGTCCGCCTACGAGTCGTGCATGGCCGGCATGGACACGTCCAGCCTGGCCTCCGCCTACGCCGACTTCAGCTCCTGCAGCCAGGCCAGCGGCTTCCAGTACAACCCCATCCGCACCAGCTTCGGCGCGTCGGCGGGCTGCCCCAGCCTGGCGCCCGGCTCCTGCAGCCTGGGCACGCTGCGCGACCACCAGAGCAGCCCCTACGCGGCAGGTAAGCAGAGGCAGGGCGCCCCGGCCGGCCGCGTGCCTTTAAAGCACTCGCCGAAACGAGGTTTGCCGAAACGAGGTTTACCGAAACGAAATTTACCGAAACGAAATTTGCTTACACAAATGAAAGGGGATTTATCGCGTTAGGAGCGATCGTGAGGGGAAGGGAAGGGGGTAATTCGTTTATGGGGTTACACTATCCTGGTAGTCGCACGCGCACACCCTGAACCCGCCAACAAAATTATCTTAAGCTGCCAAAATGATAGGCATAATTTGTTTACTTTGAGATGAGCCGCGAAGCTTTAGAGAATAATTAGATAAAGCTGAGAGTAAAGCTCATTACTGGCACTGTCCTAAAAACACAATCGCTGCCTGGCACTCACCACCTGCTGCTACCACCGCTGGGGTCATTTCCAAGCACTCTCCCCTAACTTTTCGACATTAGCGGCTGGGCTCGGCTCCGAGCAAGGGCATCATATACACACTTTTGGGTTATTTTCTTCTATTTTATTTTCCAACTGTTTTCGTTCTGAGCCACCTTTAGTCTGCACACCCATCCTCAGGGGCAGCCAGAAATGCACTTGTTTCAGGACAGATAAATCATGTTACTGCAACTTGTAGGACGGCATCTCAGGCACCTTTTGTACTTTTTAATGCATTTTTTGACATTTAATATTGCAGTGCATTTCCTTCGAGATCGCCGTATAGCTTACTTACAATCTGCATGCGGTTATTGTCTACTAATCCGAGATGTATGATAGCTTACTTGTACATAAATAGCCGGTATTACTATTATGGTTATACTGTAGTTTATTTTTTACTTTGTTATTGTTTCGTTGTTGTCACATTAATAATACAACTATTATTATCATTATTTTTATTATCATTATAACTGTTCTTGGTGTCACGGTTAACATTGTTTTTAGTCATGTATTAATTATGGTTGTGATTGCCCGCCCCGCAGTGCCCTACAAGCTCTTCACGGACCACGGCGGCCTGAACGAGAAGCGCAAGCAGCGGCGCATCCGCACCACCTTCACCAGCGCGCAGCTCAAGGAGCTGGAGAGGGTCTTCGCCGAGACGCACTACCCGGACATTTACACCCGCGAGGAGCTGGCGCTCAAGATCGACCTGACGGAGGCGCGCGTGCAGGTGCGTGTGTGCGTGCACAGGCGGCGTGGGGGCTGGGGGTCGGGCCAGGCTCTCAGGCGCAATCCATCACTTCAGCAACAACAGCACTAGCCCCAAGTACCGGTCGGCAGGTACTGCAGAACCAGGGCAGAGCACCACACTGCAGGAGACGCCGTACTGGAATCAGGCACTGTACCGGATGCACGTATAGGCCTGGCTTCAGTATAGTATCTGTACACAGCACAGCACTGGGGCAGGGTACCACACCACAAGAGACACGAGTGCCGACTCCGTACTGGGACCAGGCACAGTACCAGATGCCGGTAAACACCTGCGATCAGTAAATTAACTGTAGAGGATAAACACCGAGACCACAAACGTCACTACAGGTGACACCGCATCGGGACAGGGTACCACACTGCAGGAGACACAGATGCTGACACCGCACTGGGACCAGCACCGTACTGGATGCATGTATAGGCCTGGGTTCAGTACAGTACCTGTAGATCGCACAGTACGGGGATAGTGCCACACTACAGGTGACACAGAGCTGACGCTGTACTGGAAAAAGGCACGTACTGTGCGTGCCTTTTTCCAGTAAAGCGTACAAGATGGTGGTATAGGCCTGGGATCCGTACAGTACCTGTAGGTAGCGCGGTACTGGGATCCCAAACCATACTATAGGCAACCAAACTCTGGGACAGGTCATAGTAGTAGTAGATAGCATAGCAGTAGGACCGGGCGATACAGTACAGGAACCTAGCACCGTTACTAGATGCTGGCATAGACCCTTCACCAGGCATCGTACTAGTAGAAGGCACAGTATTACGTCCAGATACCACAATAAAGGCGACCGACAAAGTACTGGGCTCAAAAATAATTTTAGACGCTGGACTTGTACAGAGGCATTGCACCAGCCAAGCTGGCTCCACAGTACCATGGGATAGCATAATATTGGCACGAGGTACCGTTCCAGAAGCTGGTACACTTGGCACATAGCAGGCGCAGGCACTAGAGCTCGCGTGGTACCTGGATGCTGGGCCTTGCACGCCAGCCAATGGAGATTTGTTTATCGGGGCCCTGCCCATCTGTCAAATATTTTCACCAATCCCTGCCGGGAGGTCAGTAGTCACCCCTGTGTGCACGACTCTCATGAGCGCGCTGCTACCCTCTGATAATCTTTAATCATAAATTATTCTATAAATATTATTTGATTTTTTTAAGATGTTGACATGTAGAGAAGCCCCACTGCATTTCGGGTTATTCGCATGCACTTGTTTTTTATTGTGTGGCAAAAAGAGAGCCGGCACTGATCCCTGCTAGACCCAGAACAGTTCTCAGACTTTAACTTTTATTTACAAATCCTTGTATTTGTCGAGAAAACATTACATTTACTGCTTGTGCCTTTGCACGCGCCCCGCTACCGCAGCAGCTGGCAATCATTCCACAAGACAGGCGTGCACCTGGGGGCAGCTTCCGCCCTGCCACGATATTGCATCCGCTTTAAATGTCTTCCAGCGTGCCCCTCTCATGCCATAGCAGACTTCGGCAGCAGTTGTGTTTAAATGTGTCCAGGGCATTGGTCAGTGCCCCAGCGGGCGAGACTTCTGAAGTATTGTTCTGCAGTCCAGTGCTCCATGCCCTGGTGGGTTTTACCCCTGCATGTATGCCAGCACTGCAGCAGTGTATTGTTCTGCAGGGCAGTGCTCCATGTCCTGGCGGGCCTTACCCCTGCATGTATGCCAGCCAGGGCTGGCTTTAGGGCAGTGCGACCTGTGAAGCGGGGCGCTGACCTCAGAGGATGCAATGTGTTTATCAAAAACTTATGATTGGAGAGCTAAGGGGCACGTTTTCCCCGGTGTTAGTGAGAGAATCTGAGGAGGAGGTCATGGGGGTGGCGGCGTCAAACATGATTGTTGAATTGGGCGCCACCAGCGCTGTAGCCGGTCCTGATGCCAACACTGCAGCAGTGTATTGTTCTGCAGGGGAGTGCTCCATGTCCTGACGGGCGAGACACTCGCATGGCTGCCACAGGTAATGCATGCTTTGAAAGCCCTACGGCTACTCCTGCATGCCAGGATGCTGTTGTGTAGTGTGTACTTACGCAGGGCAGAAGTGCACGACCTGCACTTCCTATTCCTGCATGTTTCCCAATACCGCAGCAGTTGTGTTGAATTCTGCGGGCAGTAGCGATTGTCCGTCGGGGCCGTCCTACCCCTGCCTAGTAGAAGTGAATGGTCTTACGCCTGCATCATCCCAGCACTTTTGTATAATTCCACGGCCCAGAGGCGCATACCCCGGCGGGTTACGCTCCTGCATATGTACAATCACTGCAACACCGGTGTATAAATATAGTAAGCCAATGGATGCCTACAAAGGTCCCACTGTGCGTTTTGCATAGCATGCATACCTGGGGAAGCACCTCAAATGACATACATGGGTGTACGGTGACCCCCGTGACCTCAACAGGAGGCTGCGGCAGACTGCGGGATAAACACAAGACAGCGCACGCCCTCGTACACAGCCTTGTCTGTAGGAAGACTCGTAATTTTATGTGAGATGTGTATTTGAAACGGAATTCATAAATACAGCTGAACATCTTGTGTTAGGGATTTCTGACTTTGAATGTTATTACGTTGTAATGTAGTGTTGTTGGTGCTGGAAATATAGATGTATTAAAATATATATTTCTCTCTTTTTCTCTCCAACTGTGGGTTGACCTTATTCCCTTCATTTCGCTGATTTTCCTTTTTATATAATTTCCCCTTTCAATTTCAATCATTGCCACTTTACCACCTTTCTTTCGTACCTATGCGTTATTTTGTTCGCTGTGGTCTATCTGTTGGTTATTGACACGTCCGATTATTTCTTCATTAATGCGCATTTTCATTTATTTTACTATTTACTCTGCCATTGTGCTGTTATTATAATTGTTCATTTCCTTTATAATTGTTCATTTCCTTTCACCTCAACTTTCATCTGTCCAATCATTTTCATTCTTTATTGCACTTCTTCATTCCTCCATTCCTTCACTTTTTCGTCCCTTCTCTTCTCTTCATACCCCTACCCCTTCTATTCGCCCGTCCCTTCCCCGCTCGCAGGTGTGGTTTCAGAACCGGAGGGCAAAATTCCGGAAGCAGGAACGGGCAGCAGCGGCAGCAGCAGCCGCGGCCAAAAACGGCTCCTCTGGCAAGAAATCCGACTCCTCCCGGGAGGACGATAGCAAAGATGTCAAGAGCACCGACCCGGACAGCACGGGCGGCCCCAACCCTAACCAGGGCTGCGGCGGGCCCAGCCCGGCCGGGGGGCCCGGCGGGGAGCAGCAGCAGCCGAAGCAGGGCGGCCCGCAGCAGGGCCCCGGGCCCGGCCTGCAGCAGTCGGCAGTGGTGGTGGGCGCCGGCGGGCAGCAGGGCTGGGCCACCGGTCCCGGGGGAACCATCACCTCCATCCCGGACTCGTTAGGAGGCCCCTTCGCTAGCGTGCTCTCCTCTCTCCAGAGACCCAACGGGGGCGCCAAGGCCACCCTTGTGAAGAGCGGCCTCTTCTGAGCCCCCCGGCGGCTTCCGGGGCCTTCTCCAGACTTTGAGGGGCTGTGCCGCCCCGGAACTTCCGGCACTGACACTGCAGGGCACGCGCTCACGGAGCTGGTGCTCTCCGACCCTGGCTGCTGAACTGACCAGCCTGACATTTTGGCGCTGCAGAGGGTCCGCCAGCAGGGGCGCCGCTACCGGAAGTAACAGGCCCCGGAAGAGAAGCAGAGACACGCGCGGCGCCGCGCGCAGGCTCTCCGGCCCGGTGCGCGCCCCTGCGGGGCCTTCTGACTTTTATCAGACTTGCCAGTGACGTTCATAAACCATGCCCTTTCTGTGGCAGGAAGGGTCATTGCTTGTACATAGGTTTTACATGTGGAAAATAAGAAACTGTTGATTGGGGATACTCCTTCACGGGAAGAACTTAGAAGTTATGCAGAGGTTTTCAGAGCATCTTTGTAAGCTGGCAGCTCCGCATTCACACACCATTGGCTACTTACCTAGAGGTCTATGCTTGTGTTAGGGTTGTTTGATGCTATATTCGGCCGAGAAGTAGTATTGTTATGTTGTGGGTGTGGTCAACTTTTATTGAAATGGCAATTATTTAGTACCATATTGGTAAAGTACACCTAACTTCAGTATTTCTCCTACTTCCCTGTGGGGCAGTAGGAATCCCATTGCGCCTCTCACTACTAAGGCCCTGAATAAGAGTGTAGGTGCTATGTAGCACACCCGATAAATAACAATACCACGGGGTATCTTATTTATCTGGCTGCAATAAATAGCAACTAGTTTGAGCTTTTTTAATGCGCCAAAATCAGCATGATACAGTAAATACCATGCACATTTCCCCTATTAAATTTCAGCAATTTAGACCTGCCGAAATTTAACGAAGTTTGAGGTGTTTAACGCATTCGATAAATATCTGATATGTTAAATACCGTTTTAACTCATAATTCCAACCCATGTGTAAACAGGTTTATGCACAAGTTTGAAAAAAACGACTGACTCATAATCTGGCACTTAAGGCTTTTCCACTTAACACTAGCAAGGGATTTGCAACTAACAATGACTCCTTATACCGCTCTGTTGGTGAACTATTATTATGCCTGTCCGAATGGTACAAGCATCCCCCCACTTCTGAAACAACGAAGAGGTAGCGTAAAAGTGGCGTGCAGCGCTTTACAACAAGCACAGCTAAAAAAAGACCAAAAACAGGCTGTAAAATAATGAATCTAATTATAATGCTTATAACACACCATTTCCTGTCATGTGTAATTGTTGAGCAGTAATGTGCTCTGTAGTGGGAGTGGCATAGGTTTTTGGAAACGAAGCAAAGGATATGTATGTACATAAACCCTTTAGGCCACACAGCTCTATTCTTGAACTGGTTTATATCTAATAAAAAGGACATGTGGGGTAAAAAGCAATTGTTCTAATACAGGTCGTTGCTTATAATACCACCAGTCTAATGAAATATAATACTATTTGGACCATGCATAATTATACCATTCTATATAGATGTATCTCCATTTCTCCTCCTCAAGAACACAGAGACCGGAAAGGGTGTCTTCTAGGCAATACAAGGGAACACACTGAAAATAAATGTGCATTGTTGGTCTAAAAAGTTAATATAGTGTACATTCCGAGTGCTAATTGATTAATCCCAACTGAGAGCAATGAAGAGGCGGAATCGGTACACTATTGGCACCCTATGGGATTTACTGTGTGGAAGTCTATAGTACTATGGACACATTCCTTTGAATAATGCCAACCTAGAAGACAAACCTATGATAATGAATGCCACTCAACTGATTTATAGTTTCTGAAATTGGCTCAGCCTTCGGTACCGTAGGTGATTATTTCCTTGGAAATGGCTTAACAGCACCCATACCAGTAACACGTGTAGCTAAACACAATTCTTCCCCAAAGATGTTTCCCTTCTGCATTCTTCACCCAGTCCCCTGTGAGCATTACACTAAATCTTCTTAGCACTGGTTTATGTGTGCAGTCTTCGTTGTGGAGCTGCATGCATTACTTACTGTCAAGGGGCAACAAACTATGCTGGAACTGTGTGTCCCCTGGTGCAAATTCCTCCTGACCCATTTGTAAATGGTTTTTACTGGATCTAGTTACTGGCCTAAGGTTTTGTTTTGTAGATCTACTAAACTGCTATGGAGAAAATCCCTACTTTTTTAATTTGCGTCTTCAAATTAGATTTGGTGTCTTGATTTCAGTTCATGTTTTTACTGAACCACCAGAGCATACCTTGTCCAAAACTTTTTCCCAGCCTAATCCAGTGGACACCATTTCTGGAATTTCCACCTGGGTTCTATCATTCCAGAGGGCTTCTTGCACCGCTGCGGGAATGTGAGAATGTATTTATGATCTTTTTTTCTTGTTTTAAAGCAATTCGAATATCTCAAGTGTTTTTTTAAAGGCACAAACATAGGTGTTAGTTGAATGTTGACAGGTAAAGTATGTTTTAACTTTTATGTGTATTTCTACAAAAGTGTTCTGTGACTCAACTGTATAGTGTTATTATAAGTACAAATTTGTCTACTATAGCTGACTGTAAATAATGTTTTCCTCTTCTTATGGTCAACGCGTCAATCAAAAATGAAAGTCATCACGGGTTCATTGTTTTATTTTTTATTTTGTACAACCAGGTTCATAAAACGCTATATATTTTTTATCAGTTGCATGTTGTTTATTTGTTTTTTTCTGGTCCTTTTGGGACAAATTGTGAGCATAATCGCCATAAATTATGTTCAAGATTTTCAAATTTATTTATATGTGGTTATAATGAATGCTTATATTTAAATAAAAGGGACCTATTTCTACACGTGCATATAGTTTTCCAAAAGTGTACCATTAACTTGATGGTTAATAATAAAAAAGAAAAACAAGTAGTTTCTGATTTTTTTAATGAAATGTCAAAAATGACAAACAGGGAAGGAGCAATTTTGCACTTATTGTCCTAACAGCGGTTTGTATTCCTTGATGCTGTAAATTATATAAAGATGCATTCCCTGATACAGATATGTGTGAATCCATTAACATTTTGCCCCTCGAATTCCATATATGTTATGAAAATAAACGGAGTTTGGTTTGATAATGTGCTACACCGAACGAATTTCACATGTTCCTCTTCTCTAAAAGTTAAAGAATAGTCTTCAAAAATTGGCAGTATAGTCTCTGTGGAAGATAGTTTCTTTAAACCACAGTTCAGTATTTAGGCCAGTTGCGGGACGTCTGCTCCCCCTCTTCTTGTCTTTACTCATTTTAAGTTCTTCCTCCATAGAGAGTTATATATTGCTTTGTAGAAGTGGTTGATCTTTATAAATCAAGTAGATACACCGCTCTTTTGTTTCCAATAATTGAAGGATTTTGGCGAGCTTCCAGAGGTGGGAAAAATGGTAATCTCAAAGTATGGAAACAAATATTGGCATTTCTTTACAAGATTTTACATAGAAATACATTTTTGCACACCTATAGGATGTGTGAACATTTTTACCTCAAACAATAGATGGTATGACATTATAGAATTCAACAGCGGAAAAAATGAAGAAAAACACCACATTTGCAACAGTCCAATTATAAATAAACATGTATTCATGTGGCTCATTACGTCTTGGTGAAAATATAAAATCTCCTTCCAGACCTACATTTTATTATTATTTTTTTTTATTTAGAAGTTTTCTATAGCGCTAACAAGACCCGAAGGTAGCAGAGCGCTTTACAGTAAAGGGAATGAAAAAGGTGAACAACAAGACACGTAACAAATAAGGTGATCAACGAAAGACAATTTTGAAGGAGGAAAAGTTCGTACAGCAGGACTTCTTGGAAATAGGATACAGAGATACCACATAGCTCTGGGGATGCTTGCTGATCCTAGTTACCCACGACCTAGGGAACGGATAAGGAACAAGGATTTGAGTTGGCACTTGAATTCCGCATAGGACGGTATGGTTCTGATGTGCGGGTGGATGGAGTTCCATATTTTAGGGGCATTTCCTGTGAAGGAGCAGTCAGCAGTTCTCTTCTTTCTGGTTTTTGGTAGGATGAGCAGCAGGGAGTTTTTTACATCTCAGTTTCTCTCTATTGGGACAGGAAAGTTCCCTGCCTTTTAAGCGAATGTGTACCCTTGCCACAAGTTTCCAACCACAATGGAAATTGGTACCCTCTTTTTTTATTGTGGACCTGACATCACACTAATCTAGCACGTTCACAGAGGCCAAGGCCTGCTCTGACTATGCGCGGTCCATAGCCACTTTAATGGCCTTGAGGGTGCACTTAGTGTGCCCTCATAGTAGGCAGTGGGCTACTGTCCATGCTGTGGGTGTATCACAAAAGAGGTGTGGGCAACATAACGTGTTTTTTTAATCTAAAGTGTGACTATACCTTTTTCCTGTGTCAGAATGAGTGCAGGGTACTGACCCCTCTGGTATGAAGTTATGCTGTGATGTGAAACCAAGGACCTTGCTCTGACATCCCATGTGAATGTCGAATGTGTCTAGGTGCAGGGAGTGTGTGACAGATGTATGGGAAAATGAATATATGAGTTGTCTGAGTACTGAGACCTTAAGGCCCCATCTTGAATGCCCCTGGTTTTGCATGGTACAAGATCAAGAAAGAGGACTGCTTCCCCCAGACAATGGAAGTGTGTTGCCTGTGTTTCTGTGGCTGGAGGGGGTAGGGGAAACCTGAAGTGAGTGGTGGGGGGGCCCGGTAAAGACAGAGCTATCTTTAGAAATTCTACAAGGTCCTTGTTAGCAAAGCACTGCTGATTAATTCTTCCTGAGCACTGCTTTTAGTTAGATGGTAGAAGTGTGTGGTGGAACAGCAGTTTCTGTAGTTCAAGGTTGGAAGTTTCTTGGCAGGCGTCCCTTTTGACTGTTTCTGACTACTGCTTCAAGAAGGCTGATAACAGCCAGGTACAGAAAAAAGTATACCTCATTGTGCCCATGATTTGAGTGCTATAACGTTCCGGAGTACAGCTCACAGGACACACGAGTAAGTAAATGAATGAATCTTTAATGGAGCATAGCTCACACGCATCTCACATTAAGGGGAATCAGGAGGTACTGGCTTGGAATGGAACATTAATGTTTGTACGGAGACTTTTTACACTAACGTTTCCTTCCATTAATATAAAAGCATGTAAACAACTACAAACGTATAACACGATATTACAATAAATTCACAACAATGGTCATACAATGCAATATTAAAATGAAGTTTCTACAGGTATTAAATCTTATATTTCGGGAGCAGTCAGTTTGAAAAAATATTGTATATGTGGTTACATAATCTTTAACCAACCAGGATGTTTATGACTTTGTCTTTGTCTGATCTGTGGAAGAACTAGATTCCTGTCTGACTTGAATGCAGGTCTCATTCCCTTGTTGTTATTGTGTTATCGTCACCATTTTCACCCAAGCCCATGTCTTTTATCATATGCTGCAGCCGTGCCAATGCACATTGTTGGACTTGGCCCGCAGGGCTGGTTCACCCCTGAACTTTTTGCCTTATGTGTGACCCTGTGTCAGTGATTTTTGGGTCTCTGCGCACTTTCCCCTGAGTCCCAGAGTGAAAGTGCGTGCGTGTAGCATGGCTGGCCTGCCCTCCCATAGGAATGCATGGGGAATGTGTGTGTCCCTAGTAGTTCCTGATGCGTGGGGAGTGCAGGCTCGAGTTTAGTATGTATAAACTTGTGAGAGTGAATGCTGCGAGATGGTGTCTGCGGCATGTGTGTGTCTAGTTGGGAAGTGCTACTTCTGGACATTGAGATATGTGTGCATGTGCTGTGAGGGTGCTGGAGCGTGATTGGCTGGAGCTGGCTGGCATGCCAGGCTCCAGGAAGTCTAGATGGGTTTGCCCGGTGGTGAGTGGGAGATTAGCATGAGTGATGTGTGGGAGGAGTGTACCTGTGTCCTGGATGGGCTGGGTTTTCCCCACACAATGCTGGCTCCGCCCCCCTGTGGTGTGTCTAACGACCCTAGCCTCCCCAGTGAAAGAAATGGGTGGTTGGGCCATCAAGAGTGCTCCAAGGCCAGCTGTAACTGGTTTTCCCCCCACCCTGCACCTTAGACAAAGGGATTTTACAGTATAAAGAAGGGGCTGTGTCCCCATGAAAATGTTCTGCTTTTGGATCCTGCCAGAGGGGGCTGTTGCTGCTGCTGGGGCCAGGAGGACCGCCACTTGGGGTGTCTCCCTGCCTGGAGACCCAGTGTGCTGGCTCTGGCCCAGCCTTGCCCCCCTGCCTGCCTCCAGCCCCTGCTGGAGCCTTGTCCTGTCCTCCAGTGCTGGGGAGCACTGAGGACTCCTTGCCTGCAGCCTGAGAGCGCTGCTCTCTGCCCTTCAGCGCTGTGAGCGCTGAAATCGCCTGCCTAGCGCTTGAAAGCGCTTGATTTTGGCCATAGCGCTGTGAGCGCTGTATTCTGTCCTGGAGGCGCTTGGAAGCGCCTGCCCTTCGTTACTAGCGCTGCTAGCGCTGGGTGTGCACAGCCGGTGCCCACCCGGCATCTGACTGCCCCGTGTGGCGAGTTAGCGGCGCGGGTGCCACCCCGCTCATTGCCGCTTTGTTTTGGCCGTGAATTTGTGAATCACGAGGGAGCCCACTCCTCGGATCACCTGGGAGCCCGCCTGCCTGCCTAAAAGCGAGCCGCCGCGCTGCCCGCGGCGACCCTGTGGTAAATAAATAAATAATACCCTATTTTTGAATGCATAAATGAATAACAGATAGCTCAATAAATAAGAGTCAAGATTCGAGGTAGTAGGAGTTTTTGCAGGTTTAATATAGCATAAGGACAGGAACAGGACGACCTGCACGGGAATAGGATGGCAGCTGCCGGGGACAGGATCGGGACAAGGGAACGGATAACTTTTTAATAACAGTACATGAGCATATATACATAGCGCAAACACATAGCATTACATTGCAATAGGCGTAGCAGTGGGTGGAGCAAGAGGCGTGACGCGTAGCAGTCGCGAAAGATAAGGGTGAAAGTAGGTGTAACAGGGCGTATACATAGACATGTGATGCAAACGTAACAGAATATGTCATGAATGGGGCGGAACCCATGGAGGGGGCTACCTAAGGAGCCGGGACCTCTAACCTGATGGTGCGCGCAAACTGGCAATGACGTGTTACTAGGAGAAGCTGGGGGCTATGAACTCTGTGCTAGGAGCAGAGACTGAAGTCTGGAGAGTCAGGGCGACATGTACCTAAACCCTATCTAGTATCTGATGTTTAGGGAACATGTTCATATAAACTAGAAGTCAGGAGGGGAAAAGCTAACAGACTCTAAGACTGGAGCATGCATTATTCTACATGTAGTGCGTGATGAAGAATATTAAATGACCATTAATACAGTATTTCTCTAACATGGGGCCGTAAAGGCTAGACAATGACGGAAACTATTGATGCAGTTCAGTAGCTTTAGGAATGCAGAGGAGGAGGACTGAACTGATAACTGGAATCATAACATACTCTTGGCAGACTCAGAGGCAGAGCCAGGCTGAACCGGGCACTGTGAGGCAGGAAGTAAGTGAAGGGTCGAGGATACAGGTGGGGGCTGTATCGCTCCTCAGCGAGGACTCAGAAGACAGGAGCTGAATCTGGTGTCCAGGCCCTTTTGAGGCCTAGAAACGGGGACTTTTCAATGCATTAACGTGCACACTGAGAAACGTGGCAACGTAGCTTTACATAGGCCTGATATTCGTAGTATTCACGAGGACTGGAAACTGACATACTAGAGATGGACACAACTGTAATTGCGTCTTTAATCAAACATGGGGAATAACATATGCATATTAATCATGCACATATAACATATGATGGAGGACGCGTAGGGACACAGAACATGGCAAAATTTACTTTTCCACATTCCCTCCTTGTCACTACGTTTCCTTCAGGAAACATCAATATTCATGATACCATCTATCATTTCATACAGTATCATTTGTTCGTCTCGAATTTTCTTGGAACGGGTTTTAGAACGGGGCTTGGGACTAGGAATACATGATGTAGCACAAATGCCGCAAATCGCAGGGCCACATTGTATACAGAGGCAGCAGCTAAATATGATCGCTACTGCGATACCTAGAAAGGACAAGACTTTCCATCCCCAAGCGGAAATTATATTCCAGAACCAACCGGACCATGTCCAGGTGCCTGGATTTTGGTGTAACAGATGGGCAATTTTATGAAGTCTGGTTATAGCTGAATAAACAGACGGCGCGTTATTTGGAATGAAAATGCAGCAACTAGATCCGATGACTCTACAGGCCCCGCCCCTATCGGCCAATATGACGTCAAGGACGAGACGATTTTGGAGCACGACAATTCTCATAAAGGATTGTTCTTCGGTTAAATTACTTAGAGCAGAAGTAGTCTCAATTACTACTGCTTCGAGTGTTCTGGTTAATCTACGTATCAGTTTACTATTCACGACTGTACCTAAATAAGGGAAGACACCTTTATTGATATCTATATATTGTTCTAGAACAGTTTCAGTATAATCGACAATCGGGAGGTTTCTCTTGTGTCTAGTATGTACTAGGTGGGAATTCCTATGGTAGTCGGGTGGGGCTAGAAAAACAGGTGGCAGTAGGAAGGCAATGTAACAGGTTCCCTCCCAATCGAGGGGCAGACGAACATATGCGGTCTGACCACAAATAAAATAAGAATGACGTGAAGCTTTGAAAATAGATTTCCTACTGTCACTATACTTGACAATAGTAGTACAATCACTATGTCCTACATGTATGGAACCATTATTTCGGACACATAATTCGCCTTTGACTGGTAGTACTGAAATTGCAGGTAAGTCTGGAGTGGTATCAGACTGAACATTCAGGACCATGAAATTCGAAGAATAATTACCTAAATTATACACTTCATTTTCTAGATCTAACCCGGTTCTGTGGGGGAGACCTTGCTTGTCTGGAAAACATGTACTGTTAAGAAAAGACATATCTGTTGAGGATTACGTTAACGTGGACCATGCTCCACACGAACCATTATGTGAAAATGGATAAGGAAAGAGTGGCAGAACTCCCTTCGGTGTCTGAAAAGGGGGGAGTCGACCACACACCCAACAATTAGTGGCATTGCTGGTCTGGTGTGAATAATGTAACATGCGGATGAAAGAATTATTTCGCATAGCGAGGCGGTAAGAGAGTTCATGAGGAGGCAGATCACTAAACGTGTGCTCTACTGTAACATTAGAAGACGTATTTACATGAGAAACTGGAAAATACAGGTAAAACGCATAACTGGTGCAGGAAATCATAATGCTGAGAAATAATATGAAACATAGAAAAACGATACATCAGATTGAGTTTTGACTAACTCTCTCACTATGGGGGTCTATTTTATACATGTCAGAAACAGTCTAACCGTTTCACCTAGGGGAGGACTTAGACAATCAAACTGGCTGACTTATTTTACTAGACCGGAGTTTCAACTTATACTCCTGTTGCGGAGTTTTCTCTAACAGGGGAGTGTTTGTAGCAATGTCTTTTGCGGGACAGTCCTTAAGAATAGTACTTTGGCAGTCCTTCAAATCCTGGGAAAAGTTCTTTGAGACGGGTTTCAGTCCATAAAACTTCTTTACGTGCGAAAGGTGCACCCAGCCTTTGCGACCCTCCAACTTCACGGCTGTACGGGTGGCGAGGAGGACCTGTCGGGGCTCCTTCCAGCGTGGCTCCAGCGGACTTGAGCGGTCAAAATTCCGGACAAGAACCATGGATCCTGGAACGATTTCATGCGGTGCCACCTCGGTATTGTCTGGAAATGCGGCGGCAACCTGTGAACGACAAGAGTTGAGGGCAGACATCAAGGAAGCTAGGTAATCTGTCAGCATATTACTTGAAACATCGGTAATACTTCGGGGTCTAGGTGTACCCCACATGTTAAGGGGGCGGCCGAAAACGACCTCATACGGGGACAGACCTGATCTGGAATGTGCGACCATGCGCATATAGAACAAAGCGACTGGCAGAGCTACTAGCCAGTCCACACCTTTCTCTTTACATACTTTGGCGATGCGGATTTTCAGGGTCTGGTTATGTCTCTCTACGAGACCGGCTGCTTCAGGATGGCGTACACAATGGAACTTCCACTGGTACCCTAACAAAAGGGAAACATGCTTCATTAACTCTGAGGAGAATGGCTGGCCGTTATCAGAATATACGACCCTAGGGAGTCCATAACGGGGGAAGAACTCACGAACCAACTGCTTGGCAGTGGTCGCGGCTGTGTAATCTGGGACTGGATATGCTTCTGTCCACCTGGACAAAGCGCATACAACTACAAGGACATACTTGAAACCTCGACATCGCTCCATCTGAATATAATCCATCTGGAGGACTTCAAAAGGGTGGTCAGGAGGTTGGAATCCACCTTGTTCCACCGGGACACTTTTACCTGGATTAAACTGACAACATATCATACAGGTACGGACTTTCTGCTTGGCTGCAGCTCGTAAATGCTTGTTGAACCAAATGTTCTGGATACTGTCTAACATAGCTTTTTCTCCTAAATGTGCTGGACTATGTGCAGTATTGATAATGACTTGAACCATAGAGTCGGGGAGAAACCAAGTGGCTTTTCCTTTCGTTACCCATCCCTGATCTGTCTGGACCCCTCCTTGTTCGGACCATTTCTTGATTTCTTCGGGAGTGGCATGTAACTGGATATCTATGACATCTTGAGTAGGGTCCTTAACTGTCAAACATGTAGTCGGATCTGGAGTGTGTGTCATATTAACTGGAATGTCTGGAGTCTGTGCTGTAAGCTTGGCTGTGCGATCTGCTAGATTGTTACCCTGGGAAATAATGTCAGTAACTTTTGTATGTGCTTTGCATTTCATGATAGCAATGGATGTCGGTAAATGTATGGCATCTAACAGAGCTTGAATAAGGAGACCATGCTGAATCTTGGTTCCATGAGAAGTCATGAAACCTCTCTCCTGCCAGAGCACTCCAAAGTCGTGTACGACTCCGAATGCGTAGCGTGAATCTGTGTAAACATTTACTTTCCGGTTCTTAGCGTGTATGCAGGCTTGTGTCAGAGCAACTAGCTCTGCTGCTTGAGCGGACAGGGTGTCAATACGGTGTGTCTCAATAACTTCGGTGTCGGTAGTCACTGCATACGCGGCGACTAGTTCTCCTGTACTTGTTCTCATACATGAACCATCCACATAAAGTGTCAGGTCGGGATCTGGTAATGGAATATCTGTCAGATCTTGTCTTGGCTTTGTCGTAATATTAACTACTTCCACACAGTCGTGTGTGGCAGGATTCGGATTAGCTGATGGTAACAGTGTAGCAGGGTTCAGGATGTTGCAGCGTCTGATTTCTATGTGTGGCTGGAACAGTGTCGATTCATAACCTGTTAAACGTGCGATTGTCAAGTGCTGAGTCTGTGTTCGATTTAAAAGAACTTCCACGGAGTGTGGAACTTGTACGGTCAGGGAGTGTCCTAATACTATGGAATCACTTTGTCTGATAGCTAGTGCTGTGGCTGCAACTGACTTGAGGCACGCAGGCAGAGCCTGGGCTACAGGATCTAATGTGCTCGAAAAATAAGCACAAGGCTTGTACTGTCCTGCTTGATCTTGTGTTAGAACAGATAATGCAGTACCTTCACGTTCAGTGACGAAAAGTGTAAAAGGCTTACTATAGTTCGGTGTAGCTAGAACTGGAGCTTGACATAGGGCTTTCTTTAACTCATTGAAACTGAGTGTATGTTCAGATGTCCAAGGGAGGACAGTCGATACGGCTGCCTCCTGTGTCGTTAACTGTATCAGTGGCTTGGCTAGAAATGCATACTGAGGAATCCATTGTCGGCAGTAAGAAGTGAGGCCGATAAAAGCACGTACCTCCTTCTGGGTCTTGGGCTGAGGAAGACTCGCTATTAACTGGATACGGTCTGGTGTCAACTGCCTACCCCTCTTGGACAGTAAGTGTCCTAAGTATACCACTTGCTGGACACAGAATTGAAGCTTCGAAGGGGACACCTTGTGCCCCATCTCGGCTAAGAAATACAAGACTGTAAGGGATGCTCGCTCGCAAGCACGTTCAGAACGGGCTGTGACCAGTAGATCATCGACATACTGGAGCAGGGCAGTGTCAGTTGGCATGTGAATGTTGTCTAGTTGTCTCTTCAGTGCTTGACTGTAAATACTAGGACTTTCTGTGAAACCTTGAGGAGCTCGTGTGAACATATAGCTCCTTCCATTTAAACAGAATCCGAAAAGAAACTGGCTGTCTGGATGAATGGGAACACTGAAAAATGCGTTCTTGAGATCTATGACAGTGAAAAATGTGGCTTCTGAATCAATGGCTGTCAATAGGGACAACTGGGTACTGAGGAATAATACATTTGTTAAGTTCTCGTAGGTCAATCACTAATCGATATACTGGGGGTGCATTTGGATCAGTACGTTTCATGACTGGGAGGATCGGAGAATTGCATACATTGGAGTCAGTTTCTACAACCACTCCTTGAGCGATGAGCTCGTCAATAATTTTGGATAAGGCTGCTACAGCCTCAGGTGGCAATCTATACTGTCTGATTCGTGGTAACACTACACCTGGTTTGAGAGTCACACGATGGGGTGTGATTTGCATATAACCAACATCAGTTGGACCTTGCGCCCATAGATGCTGCGGAACATTGGACAATCTGGGATCAAAATCTCGTAATACATAGTGACCCTTAAAGTCACGCAGGAACAGGCGTATTCCCTCTGGGGAACAGCATATAACTGCACCTAATTCTTTCAGTGTTTTAATGCCTAACAGATTTTCTGGACATGACTTAGTAAGTAACAGATCAGTAGTACGGGACAATGGACCTACTTCTAGAGTAACTGGCTTTGATATTTCATTTACGATGGGTTTTCCTGAAAATCCAGGGGAAACATTTCTTGAGCCTGAGAGCGGAGCCCCTGGAACTTCGGCGTGGCTAATTGTGGTCCTACTTGCCCCTGTATCAATCAAAAACTTTCTGTCTTTCCCTAATACTTGACTATGAACATAGGGACCATCTTGATCTACAGGTATCTCGATGAGAGGCAAGCCTACCTCCCTCTCTAGGCTGTTTCATGAGTATGGCTGATACTCTGGATACTCAGACTGTGCATACTGGTACATCTGCTGTGTAACGTGCTGTGTAGCAGCGATGGGCTGCGGTGCTGTAACTGTCTGTGGTGCATTCTGTGGCTGAGGAATCTGTAAAACTTGTTCTTGTCTAGGCGGACGTGGTCTTTCTTTAGTCTTACCAGTAGCTATGTTGTGTTTCAGAACTGCACACTCGTTTATAAAATGACCTGGCTGTTTACAATAATTGCAGTTCCCTTTAACGGGAGCTGCAGGATGACTGGCTTGATTCGGACCCCTCTTCTGACTGTCTTGAGGAACAGATTGTGCAACTAGTACTTTCATTTTCGTGTCTTTCATACGCTTTCTCTCGTGTTCTTGCTCTTCCCTGATTCTATTCTGGTGGTATTGGAGCATCTGTAACATCTGGGACGGGGTATTAGCTTGCCAGGTACTTTCGACTTTCAAAACTCGATTTTTAATTGGTGGACTTGAATTCTCGACTAATTTAGTAACAAAAAGGTGAGGGTATGACTCACTACTTGTCTTGAGGCCACTGTTGATGCTAAAACATTTCTCAAATCTAGAATAAAAATCACTAATGTCTTCGTCTTGTTTCTGTTTACAGGCTGAGATTGCATCCCAGTCTTCCTTTTTCGTTGTTAACAATCTGGGTAAAACTTGAATCAATAATTCAGGTAATTCTTTACATTTCGCTCCAAGACCGGTACCTGGTACTCGTGCCTTATCTTCAGCTTCTAGAACTGCCCAATCGATCTTTTTCTCTCCCACCTCCCATTCTTTTTCCTTGAGCTTTTCATACACCCCTGCGGGCAGCAAAACCTTTAACATTTTAATTATGTCTGGATACGTGTATTCTCCCATACGGAGCATGTCTTTTAATTCTCGATGGAACCCTGCTGGATCTTTATCATGACAGGGGATTAATTTTTTCATCTCTAAGAGTTCCATCTTTGTGATCGGGGTGTAAACAAACACTCGTTCTAGTTCGCCACCCGTTCCTCTAACTGGGTGGACTTCTCGTAACGGATTCTGTCTCTCCATGTAAAATGGTTTACTTTCTGGGGGTGAGACATGAACAAAATGCGGGTTCAGAAACGTTCTATATTTGTGACGCTGTTCTAGAATGACACTAATTAAATCGGTACCTAAACCTTTCCATCTATACTGGAGTAACTCGTTCAGGATATCATGTAACGGGCCTGGATCAGAGTGCTGACCCTCATACAATGTAATGAGGTGCTGAATCATATACATACCCGCCAGTCGTTGCTCGGCTGGGGGCATTTTCAGAAACATTTGTGCCACTATTTCGTCTGGAAAAGTGGTAGAATCAGTAGTCCATCGGACTGCTGATCGGGCTAGTTCTTGTTCATACATAGTACTTAACTCACTGTAACCGATTCGTGATTTCAGAATGTGATCGGTAGCTTGAAACACTTGTTCTAGAGAACCTTGTTCTGGTGCTGGATGATGGAAAGTTGACTTGTGTTCTAGGCGTAAATGGCGATCTGGAAATCTAGATTTTCCTACATACGCTATTCTGGCGGAATTCTCGTCGTCTACCTCTTCAGTATCAGAGTTACTTTCTTTCTCGCTTACTTCTGCTGCTTTACGCTGTTCGTGTAACTTTATTATTTCTTTACGGATTTTCTTGTACATACTCTCCATAGCACCGACGGTCTTGTGCTTACCCTCGGCTATATTATCACTCCACCTTGTCAGGGTTCTCATTTCGGCTGGATCTTTAGACGGGTAATCTTGTTCTCTTATTAGACAGTTCATCAAAAACTTTAGTATCATGAGCTGGATCTCGGCTTTCCTTTGAGACATGACTTCGCCAATGCTTTCTGGATCATCCCCTGTACGGATGAAACGATATATTCTGTCTAGATCTTCTTTCATATTCGGTAGGGTGACTAGATACTCGGCCACCTTTCTTACGCGGAATGAATATAAAACCATATTATCCTCGCCTGGGACTGGATCATAGCCGCATTCATTAAGGGCTTTTCTTATTTCTGCTACAGTCTGATGTCTGGGCGTACGCTGTGACGCTTGTGCATGTAATTCGGCTGACGTTAAACGCTTATGTGGCGGCGGGGTCTGAGGAGGACCTCCTCCTGCGGCCCCTAAACTAGAATCGTCGACTGATCCTCTTCGTACTAGTGTGGCAGGAAATTGAAATGCGGGCTGAACTGGTATGGCGGGCTGGACCGGGGGGACCGTAACAGGTACTGCAAGGGGTACCCCGGTGTCTGGAGGAACGGGAAGTGCCTGATTTACAGGGACTGGCGGAGCGCGAACAGGATTTGCATATTCTGGGACTGTGTCGTCCAAATAGGACGAAATGAAAATATCAGCTGCGGTCGGTTTGTGACGTAGCTTGGTCGGAACTAATGGTGGCGGGAAATTACTGGATGACTCTGAGGTCGCTTTTGGCAAACCCTCGGCAAGAAGAGGATACATACCCCTAATAAGAGCATGCCTCTGTCTGTCTGACTGTTCGGTTTTAACTTGTTCACCAATCTCGATTAATTCCTTTTCTTGGGCTCGTTCCAAGGATTCTCTACTTAATTCTGACTTTCTGATTTCTTTTTCGGTTCTTTTATGAGATTCTTTGCGCCATAACTCGATGGCATCTTTCTGTGACTGTCTGGCTTTCTTTTTCCATAATGCTTCTTCTACTCTCATGATGCACTCGGCATCCCATGTGCCTGACACAGGCCATCTATACTTTTCCTCTAACTGTTTGGTATACTCGACCCATAAATCTAGATACAATATGGCGCTTATGCCATGCTTCTGATACATAAAATGACCTGGACTGTCCCTAGGCGGAACTGGAACTGCTGCTTCCAGCAGACCCTTTCTAGTTTTTAACTGACGTAACTTAGAAAACAAGGGCATGACTGGACTGTAATCTAGACACAACACAATACACAATGAACACGATACTTATTCCCCATTCATACCACGACATTAAAATACATGAAGAACATTTAAAATAACAGTTCGAACAGAATACTACCTGGAATACGGAACACAGAATACATGAATTTTCTCGAGAACAGAACTGACTAGAACAGAAACTAGATGCACTGCTGAAACAGTACGAAACTTACCGGTCTCATAAAGAGACACGTCAGGACCCGCATCCACCGAAGTGGACACTTCGTTTGTGAGTCTGTGTACCACCAACCCACAGACCAGAGACAATTAGATTGACCCTGTCTAGATACCACCCCAGTAACGGTACTCACCGGGCAGCAAGAACGGAAGGCCTCAGACTGGACGGGACTACTTGGACGCCGGACGGACGAACTTCGGACTTCTGTTACGGGTGGACCTCCGGATACCTCGGACCTTGGACTCTCGGCTTGGGCTCTGGTCGGGACTCGCCGCGTTCCTCCACCGTCTCGTCTGGATGCTGGACCGCCTCCTCCGTCTCCTCCGTGGGCCTGAGGGATACTTGAAGCAGAAATATCTGCCGGTGCGCAGAAGAGTTCCGTCACGACTGCAGAGGGTCAGGGGGTCGGCGTGGCTTCACCGACGCGTGGGGAAAGGGCAAGTCCCTGTTCGGGCGCCATTATGTGGTAAATAAATAAATAATACCCTATTTTTGAATGCATAAATGAATAACAGATAGCTCAATAAATAAGAGTCAAGATTCGAGGTAGTAGGAGTTTTTGCAGGTTTAATATAGCATAAGGACAGGAACAGGACGACCTGCACGGGAATAGGATGGCAGCTGCCGGGGACAGGATCGGGACAAGGGAACGGATAACTTTTTAATAACAGTACATGAGCATATATACATAGCGCAAACACATAGCATTACATTGCAATAGGCGTAGCAGTGGGTGGAGCAAGAGGCGTGACGCGTAGCAGTCGCGAAAGATAAGGGTGAAAGTAGGTGTAACAGGGCGTATACATAGACATGTGATGCAAACGTAACAGAATATGTCATGAATGGGGCGGAACCCATGGAGGGGGCTACCTAAGGAGCCGGGACCTCTAACCTGATGGTGCGCGCAAACTGGCAATGACGTGTTACTAGGAGAAGCTGGGGGCTATGAACTCTGTGCTAGGAGCAGAGACTGAAGTCTGGAGAGTCAGGGCGACATGTACCTAAACCCTATCTAGTATCTGATGTTTAGGGAACATGTTCATATAAACTAGAAGTCAGGAGGGGAAAAGCTAACAGACTCTAAGACTGGAGCATGCATTATTCTACATGTAGTGCGTGATGAAGAATATTAAATGACCATTAATACAGTATTTCTCTAACATGGGGCCGTAAAGGCTAGACAATGACGGAAACTATTGATGCAGTTCAGTAGCTTTAGGAATGCAGAGGAGGAGGACTGAACTGATAACTGGAATCATAACATACTCTTGGCAGACTCAGAGGCAGAGCCAGGCTGAACCGGGCACTGTGAGGCAGGAAGTAAGTGAAGGGTCGAGGATACAGGTGGGGGCTGTATCGCTCCTCAGCGAGGACTCAGAAGACAGGAGCTGAATCTGGTGTCCAGGCCCTTTTGAGGCCTAGAAACGGGGACTTTTCAATGCATTAACGTGCACACTGAGAAACGTGGCAACGTAGCTTTACATAGGCCTGATATTCGTAGTATTCACGAGGACTGGAAACTGACATACTAGAGATGGACACAACTGTAATTGCGTCTTTAATCAAACATGGGGAATAACATATGCATATTAATCATGCACATATAACATATGATGGAGGACGCGTAGGGACACAGAACATGGCAAAATTTACTTTTCCACAACCCGGAAGTGTAAGAGGCCCGGCCAATCCCACCGCTGCCACCAATGTTGGAAATGGGATCCCTGGCTGGCCAGGGATCCCATTTCCAACATTGGCGGCAAGCGGTGAGGATAAGGATTTGTGTTTGCCTTGTACCTTAGTGGCAGCTGGCTGCACCACAAAACTCTGCATTTTAGATGACCACATTTTGGGGATTATTATTTTTGGTGAAATTCCATTGTTTCTTCTCCTGAAGAGTGTCATTTGATAATTGTGTTCAGTACATTTGTCCCCCGCCCTGCTTCCAGAGTTTGGTACCTGTGTCACTTTGGTCAGGTTGAGAAGTCAGGGGTGGTAGAAACTGCCTTACCGATCCGAGGGGAGGGTGTGTGTGGATGAATGGTGTGTTTCTCTGGACGCATGAGTGAGTTCTTTTTTAAGGAGAGTGTGGAAGTTTTGGAATTGTGTACTCCTACTTCAGATTGCAAGGTCCCTTGTGTTGCACGTATCTGTGAACATCCTGTCAAGATGGAATCTCCTTTTAACCTTTGTGGCCTGTTTAAGTACAGTGTGCATGAGTTGGTACGGTTATGTAAGGAGAGAGACATCCCAGTGAGTGAGTCAGACACCCAGTCCAAGCTTAGGGATAACATGATCCTGTGGCAGAAGAGTGACTGGGAGCGTGAGCACAGAGAGAGAGAGAGGGCCCGGGCCGCACACCATGAGGGTGGTGGGTCAGAGGGGAGCCCTGAAGAGTCTGATGTGGAGAGTGAGTTTGACAGTGGATGGGCGCCAGCAGAGAGTGAGTACCCCCTAGATAGGGAGTCCCTTGCTGGGTCCAGTGTCAGATGTAGCACCCCATCCCTTTCCCTGTCCCCAGAGGAGTGGGTGGATAGGAGAGAAGAGAGGGAGCACCAGCTGGCCATGGAGAAGCTCCGGTTAGAGTATGCCAGAGAGATGGCGCAGCTGGGTGTGAATGAGCGGACTGCAGAGGCTGAGAGGGCCTTGGCCAGGGAGAAGATAGCCCTAGAGTGTAGGTTATCCCCTGAGCGCAGTCTTAATTTTCTGGATCCCCCAGGGAGGGTTGAGTCCAGTGGTGGCAGCTATTTAAATCTCAGTCTAGAAAGTCCCAGTTCCCAGAGTATGGTTCCTGTTTCCCCAGAGGAGGAGAATAGGGTGAGGTTTAGGAACCTTAGGAAACCGTCTCATCAGTCTTGGGAAGACTTTGAGGAGGACTGTTGTGGAGCCCTGTGTGATTGGGTACGGGAGCCCACGAAATGTGATTGGGACCTATTGTTCGATATGTTTCTCAGAGAGCAGTTGCTCAGTTGTTGTTCACCAGGGTTGCGCCAACACCTGTTAGGGTGTGGATTGTCTGAACCATGTGGCCTGGCAGAGGAAGCAGACCGCTGGGAAAGGGCCAGAGGTTCTGTAGAGTCATTGGTGAGTGAGTCCAAAAGAAGTGGTTCAGGTATCTTCCAGCCCAGCGTGGTGGAAGAGGCTCAGTGTAGCCCAGCTAGGTCGCAGTATAGTGAGAAGGGTGTAGGGGCTGACTGCCTGGCTCAGTGGAGCAGGAGTCAGTGGGTGGCTGAGAGCCCCCAGAGGCCCGAAGCCCTGTCTCAGAACCGGGGTGGTTCCTTGAGGGAACACCGGGTTGGGGACCTAGGCTGTCCTGTAAGTCCATTTGAGGAGGATCTCCCAATGAGTAGAGGACCTGGAGCGTCTGGAACCAGAGCTCCTGTGGTTCTAGAGGCTGTCAGTACCGCTCCAGTAGGGAGGGTACAGGAGTCCAGCGTGAGGAGTGATTGGGGGATGAGTTTCCCAGTGGATGCACCAGTGGACCAGAGACTAGCCAGTTGGGCTAGATCTTCTTGGAGGGACCCGGGTGGCGCCATTTCTGGTCTGGGGGATCGTCACGCACTGTCAGGTGGACAGAGGGCGGGAGATCTGTGCCAGACCGACAGTCACACAACAGATGTGTCATCTGTTAGCCTCAGGGGGATTGTGTGTGAGTCCCCAGAAGTCCTGGAGTGCCAGGCAATTGTTCCACCGAAGGTTCTAGACCAGAGGTTGGAAGGCCAGGTTCAGGATCAGCCTGACCTGAAGGGTAGGACGACTATAACCAGTGTCCTGACCGGTTCTTCTTCCAGGGGAACTTCTCCAGGTGGGAGAGGGCAGACCTCTGGAAGGGGGTGCAGAGGGTGGGAGAGCCCACCTTTGACCCCGGTGCAACCTGAGGGGTTAAACCCTGGGTTGGAATGGCATTCTAGGTGTCCCCCTCGCACGGGGAGGAGGAACCCTAAAAGAAGAGGTAAGGGGAGGAGAGCCTTCCCTGAGACTCCTGGTCCACCTGAGGTTGTAGACCGTAGGCTGGAGAACCAGTGGCAGTCTAGCCCTGTCTTGCAGACAGGAGAAGTGGAGAATGGCTACTATGTGCCCGGGGTTACTACCCCCCACTTCGTGAGTAGGCAGGAACCAGTGGCACCTGGGTGGCCTAGGGCCTGGTCCTGGCCGCGGACAGCTGAGGAGTACCAGTGGGGTAGTCCAGCTGGTCCTTACAGTAGCTTTAGAAGGAACCCTAGGGGTTCACCGTGGCATAGAACAGGAGGGTGTCCCGGCAGTGGCGGGCCTGCGTCCGTGTTCTATCGCCCCAAGCAGGGAAGTCCATCACGGTGGTGATTGTTCTCCTCTGCGTTTTGGCTGGAAGGGGGTTGTGTTGGACTTGGCCCGCAGGGCTGGTTCACCCCTGAACTTTTTGCCTTATGTGTGACCCTGTGTCAGTGATTTTTGGGTCTCTGCGCACTTTCCCCTGAGTCCCAGAGTGAAAGTGCGTGCGTGTAGCATGGCTGGCCTGCCCTCCCATAGGAATGCATGGGGAATGTGTGTGTCCCTAGTAGTTCCTGATGGGTGGGGAGTGCAGGCTCGAGTTTAGTATGTATAAACTTGTGAGAGTGAATGCTGCGAGATGGTGTCTGCGGCATGTGTGTGTCTAGTTGGGAAGTGCTACTTCTGGACATTGAGATATGTGTGCATGTGCTGTGAGGGTGCTGGAGCGTGATTGGCTGGAGCTGGCTGGCATGCCAGGCTCCAGGAAGTCTAGATGGGTTTGCCCGGTGGTGAGTGGGAGATTAGCATGAGTGATGTGTGTGAGGAGTGTACCTGTGTCCTGGATGGGCTGGGTTTTCCCCACACAATGCTGGCTCCGCCCCCCTGTGGTGTGTCTAACGACCCTAGCCTCCCCAGTGAAAGAAATGGGTGGTTGGGCCATCAAGAGTGCTCCAAGGCCAGCTGTAACTGGTTTTCCCCCCACCCTGCACCTTAGACAAAGGGATTTTACAGTATAAAGAAGGGGCTGTGTCCCCATGAAAATGTTCTGCTTTTGGATCCTGCCAGAGGGGGCTGTTGCTGCTGCTGGGGCCAGGAGGACCGCCACTTGGGGTGTCTCCCTGCCTGGAGACCCAGTGTGCTGGCTCTGGCCCAGCCTTGCCCCCCTGCCTGCCTCCAGCCCCTGCTGGAGCCTTGTCCTGTCCTCCAGTGCTGGGGAGCACTGAGGACTCCTTGCCTGCAGCCTGAGAGCGCTGCTCTCTGCCCTTCAGCGCTGTGAGCGCTGAAATCGCCTGCCTAGCGCTTGAAAGCGCTTGATTTTGGCCATAGCGCTGTGAGCGCTGTATTCTGTCCTGGAGGCGCTTGGAAGCGCCTGCCCTTCGTTACTAGCGCTGCTAGCGCTGGGTGTGCACAGCCGGTGCCCACCCGGCATCTGACTGCCCCGTGTGGCGAGTTAGCGGCGCGGGTGCCACCCCGCTCATTGCCGCTTTGTTTTGCCCGTGAATTTGTGAATCACGAGGGAGCCCACTCCTCGGATCACCTGGGAGCCCGCCTGCCTGCCTAAAAGCGAGCCGCCGCGCTGCCCGCGGCGACCCGGAAGTGTAAGAGGCCCGGCCAATCCCAGCGCGGCCCAGGAAAGGCCGACCGGAAGTCCCGCCTCCTCAGCCGAGCCGGAAAGAGAGAAGCTGCCGGCTGGGTCCCCGAGGCTCCCCAAGTGGAGAGGAGAGCCCCGGGACGAGGGGAAAGGAGCCCCGCCGCGAGAGGAGCCGCCCTGCAGCCCAGAGCCGGTGAGTGTTGCCAGAAGAGAAGGGAGGGGCGCCGGGACACGTTGTCGGTGTCCGCCCCCCCCCCTGCCCCCTCAGCAGCGCGACCTCGCGCCCTTGTGTTTAGAGCCAGAGAGGCTCTTAGGGGGCATTTGTCCTCGTCCTGAGTCCCCAGAGGGGGGACTCACCACAGAAGCACCCCCACATGTTAGAGGGTCCCCCGGGAGGGGCCCCCACAGCCCAGCGAGGCTGCACCTGTGTTGTTGGAGCCCAGAGAGGGGTCCAAGGTGGCATTTGTTTGTTGGCGCCACGAGGCTAATTGTTGAGGAGCCCAGAGAGGCTCCTGGGGGCCATTTGTTCTTTGAGCCAGAGAGGCTCTGAGGGTGCCATTCCCCCGTGAGGGTCCCCAACAGCCCAGTGAGGCTGCACCTTTTTGGTTTTGAGCCCTGTGAGGCTCGAGGTGGCAGATTGCTTTGTGAGCCCAGAGAGGCTCATTGCCCATTTGTTCTGGGAGTCCAGTGAGGCTCCGCAGTGCCACAGTGGTGGTTCTTGAGCCCAGAGAGGCTCCAACTTTGCCCTAACTTTCCCTGAACCAGTTGCCCAGCACTTTGTGGGCAACTGCTACGATTAGGCCCCTGACATTGGGACACAGGGACTGTCACAGGTGGTGACTGATCTAAGTTTTGCGCAATGTTATTGCTACACCTCTGAATGTTAATGCATCATGTGTTATGTTTTACACCCCTACAGGAATTGAGATGTGTAGGTGGTTGTTTTTCTCCCTAGTACAGGTGGTGCTAGTGAGGTCCTGTTACCAGTGATTACTGGTTGTATGCTCTACTTTTATATTGTGTGCTACACTGATTTTACTTTCTAAAGTGCTATTTCTGAAAGTATTATTTCTAAAAGTGCTGATACCCCTGACAGTGGTCCAAGTGGCCCTGTCCTGTACAAATATCCCTTGTAAATTCTGCCCGTGCCTGTTGGCACAGTGTAACAAGATGTGTGTTTTATCTGATGTATATTTATTATAATACAAAGGCTATTTTTACATAACCTTGTGTGGAGTTTCCTTTGTGGTGGGCCTTTGGTTGTTGTTGCTGGGGTGCGTGCGCAAATACTTAGCCTACATCGCCTCCAAGTTTAGCCTTGCTGCTCGCGCCACGTTACCTAGAGGGTGAGTAGGGGTTATCTTGGCGTGTAACTCCCTTGCCCTGACTTGGGTGTGGTGGTCTCTGACTGACTTTGGCGAAAGCCCTGGCCAGCCAGGGATCCCATTTCCAACACACATCTACGTACCTTCACCACCTTCTGCTTTTCCACACATTTCCATCAGAAAGGTCCTCTATCTAACTTCCCACTCTGATGACCTTTACAGCATCAGTATATTTGGACTTTCCATCTCTCACCATCCTTCCTTTTCAAAATCTCACCCGATCACTGACACAAAATCCTAGATTTGCTTTACTTCTATTATCATTGTAAACCGCTGGTTTCCTTAACTTTTTGGGAACTGAAAATGTTTGTTAGCCGAAAACTGCTGCTCTTCTGGAAGAGACTCGTAACTCAAGTTTTCTACTATATACAACATCCAAGTTTGCTTTAAATTACATAGCACTATTCTAGCTCTAATTTTCTCGAACAGAGATTTATCTTCTGCATTTTTGTTAGTTGTGCTTTAGTTCTATACTATTTCCCATAAAGCATTACAACAATTTTTACCTGTGGCCTTTGCCAAACTCTATACCTTTCTTTAGTACTGTAGTCCACCTTTCTACTATACCATTGCTCTGAGGATGACATACAGATGCGCCAATATGTTCAGTTCCATGACTTTTCGAAAATAATGTAATTTCCTTAGAGCTGTGAACCATTATCCATAACTATGTTTTTGGAAAAGTTTTCCCTTTCAAATACTTCTAGCAGAAAATTGATTACACACCTATACATTACATCATATATCAGTTTTATCTCAGGCCACTGCTAAGTACTCGAAAATTAACTTAGACTATTTAATAAGCATATTCGACCTGCTATGTAAAATGATATCCTCTCCCAAACTTTACCTGGCATGAGTATAGTTTTGCGTGGTTGCGCCTTAACTATTTTCGATTTATTGCTTACAACACATTCTCTACACAATCTTACCTTATTTTTAGTACACCTATCGATTCCCAGCCACCGAAAGCCACCATTCACATTTCCTTTCATGTTAGTCATACCTAGATGGCCCTCATGTGCCATATCTAAAATTTTATTTTTCAAACTTAGCAATATTATCAAATGCTTACCCCTCATTAGAGAGGTTATCAGCAACAATAGAATGTTGTTGAATATCCTACATATCCAAATTCTTATTTGGCCAAGTTATACAAATGTACTTCGTAACCTTCATCACACATTCATCCTTTCCTATTTCCTCCCTCCACTCTTCCTTAGTGATGCGACTATTGACACGTTACACATTGAAACCACTCTATCCAATTCTTGTTCCACATTCTCAGATTCCTTGTCTTCTTTAATTGGTACCAGTGAGAAACATTCGGCTATCACATTTCTAGATCTTGGAATATATTCAACACGAAAACTAAAATCTTGTATATTATATTGCTACCTAGCCACAATTGAGGTCGCTCTCCGAAAGCCCCCTGTGGTGAATAAACCAGCTAATGAGCGATGGTCAGGCATCATGGTAAACTATGATCACCCGGTCTAGTTCAGTGATGCTGAGTTGAGGACACTGTACTTAGAGGTGTCACAGCCCCTTGGACACTGTTGAGGTGCTTCAATTAGTGCCTTAGGATTTCCCTCAACACTTTTTAGGTAGTTTACCTATTGACATGGTAGGTAGGTAGATCCAAAAACTACCACGGTGTGTAGATGGTTTGCACATGGTCCTGATGAATTGCCGTCTGATTCATAGGACGTTTTAGGCAAGGAACATGTTGACCCCATTAGAGTAGAGTGCTAGGATCTTGAACCATTATTTTCAGATAAGTCGCCACTCTATCTCCTTTTAATCAGGTGGGAGCCATCCTATTAAATTTGTTTTTTGGACTAGCCAACCTGTTTTAGCCTTCACCCTCCTTACATCACATCTACACTTTCCCAGGCCCCTCACCCACACCTCACCAAACGGCAAGTAAGTAACAAAAGATATCTGCCAAAACGCCCCTCATTGGGTGCCCGTCGGGTATTGCAGCGCCAACCCGATGAGGAGCAGACCCAATGATGAAGCATAACTCCTAGCTGACTGGGTGTGTGAGGGCCCTAGTTCCGAAGGGAGGAATACCCCCGACTCTTTACTATAGGACTACATTGTCCTACAGTTTCTTTTCATTGTACCTCTCTCTACCAGACTCCTTGTTGACCCACTTAAGAAATGCATACCATTTCTTGTTTTGGTTAAACTATGATCAGTAGACATACTTTCTAAAATATTGAACACTCCACCAGCAGACTGTTTCTTTTTCAAAAGTAAAATAAATCCATTCTGCACATCTTAACTTTCTTGACTCCAAGCTATGGTTACCATTTCCCCCTTCTGATTTTATAACAAAACTGCTCCTAAACCAATGTTGCTGGCATCAGTCATAATGATCTGCTTACAATTGGAATAAAATTGGCTTATTGTGATAGCTTCCGCTATGGCTTTTTTTTTAAAATATTGGGGAATTGTGCTCTACATTCAACTCTCCTCACACATTTTTGATTCTTCTTCATTGTTTCTCTCTCAATGGGTTATTCCATCAGAGAATAATAGAATGTATTTAGAATAATATTCAGATTGGCCCAGGACTGGCTTTAGCTGATCTTTATAAATTGGCTCTGGTACATCTTTTATTGCTTTTAATAAACTCTGTTCCAGAGCTATATCATCTTTGCTAATATGGTGCATTAAGTAGTCTACATACTTAACCTCAAATTCTCTGGCCAAAAGCAGAATTTTTCCTTTGTAATGGTCAATCCATTTGTTTCCAAAATATTCAAGACGAAATTAGTACCTCATAATTTTCTTTTTGAGTTCTACTAAAAAAGAGGATATCACTGTTAAAATACATTATGTTTGAAAAGTCTATAAACAATTGGTGCATTATTCTTTGAAACACCGCAGAAACAGAGATCAACCTGAATAGCATCTACTTGTATTTATAGGCAACCTCTGGTGTTACAAAGGAGGTTAAAGGTGTTGAGTCATCCTGAGTGCTACCTGATGGTTATCACTCATTAAGTCCAGAAGGGTAAATATGGTTGCAGGGCCCAGCAGTGCCAACATTTCATTGATATTTGGCAAGGGGTGGCAGTCTAACAGTCACACAAATCTACACAGAGTCATGTTTTTTCATTGTTCCATTGGGTATGTGAAATAAGAGCACTGAAGAGAGCCATTTAGATGACTCCATTTCTTCTATTATATTGTCCTTGCATAGCCTAAGCCTTCTTTTAATGCTGTTCTTACTGATATTGGCACATTCTTAGCTTTGTTCACTTTATCTGTAACCCCCCTTTTTAATATCGTTTTCTAAGTAAATTCCTTCAAAGTCCCAATTTGTCTGAAAATACATTTGGAAATGCTATTTGTGACTGTGAAGTGACTCCCTCATCTTGAACTTCCAACAACAAATCACTATAACCCAAACCC